>NC_054391.1:3855156-4173219 GCF_001625195.1 Drechmeria coniospora
CAAGTCTGGTGACGAGCGCTTCCCTTTCAACAATTTCACGTACTGTTTAACCCTCTTTTCAAAGTGCTTTTCATCTTTCGATCACTCTACTTGTGCGCTATCGGTCTCTGGCCAATATTTAGCTTTAGAAGACATATACCTCCCATTTAGAGCAGCATTCCCAAACTACTCGACTCGTCGAAGGAGCTTTACACAGGCTTGGCATCCGACCAGACGGGGCTCTCACCCTCTGTGGCGTCCCGTTCCAGGGCACTCGGAAGGCGCCGCGCCAAAAGCATCCTCTGCAAATTACAACTCGGGCCCCGGGGGGGCCAGATTTCAAATTTGAGCTGTTGCCGCTTCACTCGCCGTTACTGGGGCAATCCCTGTTGGTTTCTTTTCCTCCGCTTATTGATATGCTTAAGTTCAGCGGGTATTCCTACCTGATCCGAGGTCAACTCTGTAAGATTGGGGCGTTTTACGGCGTGACCGTCTCCGCGCTCCGGTGCGAGGTGTGTGCTACTACGCAGGGGAGGCTGCGGCGAGGTCGCCACTGCATTTCGGGGGCGGCCAGGGCCGGCCCCCAACACCGCGCCCCCGGGGGGGCTCGAGGGTTGAAATGACGCTCGAACAGGCATGCCCGCCAGAGTGCTGGCGGGCGCAATGTGCGTTCAAAGATTCGATGATTCACTGAATTCTGCAATTCACATTACTTATCGCATTTCGCTGCGTTCTTCATCGATGCCAGAACCAAGAGATCCGTTGTTGAAAGTTTTGATTCATTTTTTGTTTGCGACTCAGAGCTGAGATTCCGCCGCGCGGGCGATGGCAAAAGAGTTTGTTGGGTCCCCCGGCGGTGAGGGCGGGGGCGCCCGGGGGCGCCCTCTCCCGCCGCCGAAGCAACGTGTGGTAGTGTTCACAGGGGTTTGGGAGTTGAAAACTCGGTAATGATCCCTCCGCTGGTTCACCAACGGAGACCTTGTTACGACTTTTACTTCCTCTAAACGACCAAATTTGGAGAGCTTTCCGGCCCTGAGTGGTAGTTGCCCACCTCTCTGGGCCAGTCCGGACGCCTCATTAAGCCGTTCAATCGGTAGTAGCGACGGGCGGTGTGTACAAAGGGCAGGGACGTAATCAACGCAAGCTGATGACTTGCGCTTACTAGGGATTCCTCGTTGAAGAGCAATAATTGCAATGCTCTATCCCCAGCACGACGTGGTTTAACAAGATTACCCGGGCCTTCCGGCCAAGGGAGTACTCGCTGGCCACGTCAGTGTAGCGCGCGTGCGGCCCAGAACATCTAAGGGCATCACAGACCTGTTATTGCCTCAAACTTCCATCGGCTTGAGCCGATAGTCCCTCTAAGAAGCCAGCGTACTGCCGGAGCAATACGGGCTATTTAGCAGGTTAAGGTCTCGTTCGTTATCGCAATTAAGCAGACAAATCACTCCACCAACTAAGAACGGCCATGCACCACCACCCACAAAATCAAGAAAGAGCTCTCAATCTGTCAATCCTCATTGTGTCTGGACCTGGTGAGTTTCCCCGTGTTGAGTCAAATTAAGCCGCAGGCTCCACCCCTGGTGGTGCCCTTCCGTCAATTTCTTTAAGTTTCAGCCTTGCGACCATACTCCCCCTGGAGCCCAAGCACTTTGATTTCTCGTAAGGTGCCGAACGAGTCAAAAAATAACATCGTCCGATCCCTAGTCGGCATAGTTTATGGTTAAGACTACGACGGTATCTGATCGTCTTCGATCCCCTAACTTTCGTTCCTGATTAATGAAAACATCCTTGACAAATGCTTTCGCAGTAGTTAGTCTTCAAATGATCCAAGAATTTCACCTCTGACAATTGAATACTGATGCCCCCGACTGTCCCTATTAATCATTACGGCGGTCCTAGAAACCAACAAAATAGAACCGCGCGTCCTATTTCATTATTCCATGCTAATGTATTCGAGCATTGGCCTGCTTAGAGCACTCTAATTTTTTCAAAGTAAAAGTCCTGCTTCCCCGCCACACCCAGTGAAGGGCATGGGGTTCCACAGAGGGAAAGGCCCGGCCGGACCAGTGCACGCGGTGAGGCGGACCGGCCAGCCAGGCCCAAGGTTCAACTACGAGCTTTTTAACCACAACAACTTTAATATACGCTATTGGAGCTGGAATTACCGCGGCTGCTGGCACCAGACTTGCCCTCCAATTGTTCCTCGTTAAGGGATTTAAATTGTACTCATTCCAATTACAAGACCCAAAAGAGCCCTGTATCAGTATTTATTGTCACTACCTCCCCGTATCGGGATTGGGTAATTTGCGCGCCTGCTGCCTTCCTTGGATGTAGTAGCCGTTTCTCAGGCTCCTTCTCCGGGGTCGAGCCCTAACCCTCCGTTACCCGTTGCAACCATGTTTGGCCACTACCCAAACATCGAAAGTTGATAGGGAAGAAATTTGAATGAGCCATCGCCGGCGCAAGGCCATGCGATTCGAGCAGTTATCATGAATCACCAGAGAGCCCAGAGGGCATTGGTTTTTAATCTAATAAATACATCCCTTCCGAAGTCGGGATTGATTTGCATGTATTAGCTCTAGAATTACCACGGTTATCCAAGTAGTAAGGTACTATCAAATAAACGATAACTTATATAATGAGCCATTCGCAGTTTCGCCGTATAATTGCTTATACTTAGACATGCATGGCTTAATCTTTGAGACAAGCATATGACTACTGGCAGAATCAACCAGGTAACTATCGTTCGCCGGGGTTGGCCTACCGGCGCCCGAGAGCGCCGGAGAGAGTTCCAAGTTACTGGTCGGCGTCCGCTGGGGACGCGGCGCCGCGGCGCTTCCGGCGAGGCCGGCCGCGCTGCTGCGCCAATCCGCTTTCCCCCTCTCAGTTCCCCAGGGCATCCGTCCGCCGCGCCGGCCCGCTGTGGGCGGTGCGGCTTGGGCGCCCCAGGAGGAGGACTCAGCGCCCTGCATCGGCCATTGCGGCGTCCGCAGGGCGTGGTTGCCCCCTGCTGCTCCGCGGGTGGTGGTGGCCAGCGGCCTTCCACCCACAGAACCCACAGGCCGGCGGCGCGAGGGAGACCCTCCCGCCGCCAGCCCGCCTACCCCAGTACGTCGTGAAGCCTGAGCGACCGATTTCGTGGAGGTCGACGCCCACTGTGATCCCCCCGCGAGCGAGACCGAAGCCTGCAAGCCTGTTCAGAGGGCCACGTAGCGGGCGTCTGCAAGACATGGTACGTGTGCGAGGCGCTGCGGTCAGCGCCTCGGCGAGCCCCCAGTGCGCTCCTTGTCCCCCGGCGGTCGCTGAGGGTGGCGGGCCGCGGCGCGCTGGCAGGCTGATCAGTTGTCCCAATCACCCGGCCAGCGCCGCCGCGCCGCCGCCGGCTCGAACTCAATCGAACCGACCCCTCTCATATACCCACCGACTCCATCGGTGGGCCGGCCACGCCAGCCGCAGCTCGTGGGCCACTTTTTATTTTCCGCAAAATTCATTTGTATGGGAAAACAAAAAAATCGACTCACGGCCTGCGCGCAGCCACGCCAACCACCCGCCGCCCAGCTGGTAGCCGTGAAAACGAGTGCATAGCGTGCCCCTCGCCCAGGCGCACACGCCGGCGTCGTTGGATTTTGCGTGCGACGCCGGGCGATGACGCTGCAGGGTAGCTGCAGGGTAGGTGTAGGGTAGTCAGCCTTGTGCATCCGCCCCCTCAGCCTCGCGCACCAACGGGCCTACCCTATACCCGCCTACCCTGTACCCCGCGCGCCAACGGGGCCGGCCGGGCGCCTGCCAGGAATGCCAGCGTGTTCCCCGGATTTGGCCGAGGGCAGCCAGCCTGTCGGCGTGGCCGGGGGCCGCCTGGGGGGGGCGCAAAACGCGACGGAGGCGAAACGGCCATGCTTTTCAAAAAGTCACCTAGTGGCTGCATGAGAAACGGGCTGGCATCCGGGCGAGACCGAACTTGGTGGGGAAGGTGCAGTGTGAGCAGGCTACCTACCCTGCACCCCGACGGCGTCCCGACCTACCCTGCACCTACCATGTGCACCACGCCTCGGCAAGGCGGGAGGCAACGTGCGCGGCACCTACCCTGCACTTACCCTGTACCTGACCTACCCTGTACCCGACCTACCCTGCACCTATCATGTGCACCACGCCTCGGCAAGGCGGGAGGCAACGTGCGCGGCACCTACCCTGCACTTACCCTGTACCCGACCTACCCTGCACCTATCATGTGCACCACGCCTCGGCAAGGCGGGAGGCAACGTGCGCGGCACCTACCCTGCACCTACCCTGTACCTGACCTACCCTGTACCCGACCTACCCTGCACCTCACCACCTACCCTGCACCTACCCTGTACCTGCACCTCACCACCTACCCTGCACCTACCCTGTACCTACCCTGTACCCGACCTACCCTGCACCTCACCACCTACCCTACACCTACCCTGTACCTACCCTGCACCCGACCTACCCTGCACCTGCTCACACCCGCCCCGCGCCGCAGGAAGCCCTCTGCGCCGGGCCAAAAACCCCCCCGTACCTCCGAGCACAGCGCCACCGCACCCGCTAACAACTCGCCAATATTTGCCTACCCTGCACGCCCCCGGGGTGCCCGCCGCCCCTCTCCTCATGGTCCCGCCGGCGCCCTCGGCGGCCCGCCCACGCCGGGCGCAGCTCGCGGGCCACTTCTGATTTTCCGCAAAATTCGTTTGTATGGGAAAACAAAAAAATCGACTCACGGCCCGCGCGCGCCGCCCCTGCCGCCCGTCGAGCGAGTCGCCGCGACCAAGTCCACCCGGCCTACCCTGCACCTCGCGCGGTCGCGGGCGCCGCCGGATGCGCGACGGCCTCCGGCGTTCCCAAACGTCTGCGCTGCGGGCGCACATGACATGACATCCCCTACGCCAGCCCGGCGCGCGGGCCCGGCATTGGGGAAATCGAGGCGAAGGACGGCTTACCCTCAGCAGATCGTAACAACAAGGCTACTCTACTGCTGGGGCCGCCTTCATCGCCGCGAGCCGTTGCTTGGGCAGCGCTCAAGTGAACATACGGGGTGTAACCTCTAATATTACCTCCCCTCCCATCCTCTGTCAGGCGTAGATGAGTAGGGATAATAGATGTCGTACCAAGCGTGTTGTTTTTTGTTTTTCTGTTTCCTTGCAACTCTCTGTTTTCGTGTGCATCCGTGCTGTTTCCGCAATTTTCCATACTATCTAACCTTTCAAACGTTGTTGAAATCGTAATCGTACGTTCCGCTCGCCGTACTGACAGGCGAGGCCGCTAATGTTGAATTAGATGCTTCGACGCGCATCTGGTCGTGGTCGCGGTTTTTCCGATGCCGCTGTCGCTGCCGCCGCAGAAGTCGCTGCCCCCATCGTCGCTCCCCCAGCTCCTGTCGACGCGGCCGCCTCTCTCTTGGCTGCTCTTCAATGGGCCAATCCATCGCTCGACCCTGCGACTCTTGCCGCTGCTCTCGCCGCTCTTGCTGCTGCGCCTGCCGCAGTTGCGGCCGTTCCCTTGCCGGCAGTCGCGGCTTCGTCCGCTGTCATTCCTCCGCCGCCCAGACGCACAGCTAGTGGCGAAGCCACGATAGGTGTCGCCGCCCCTCCCCCAGCTCGGGAGACTCCTGTGCCTCCTCCTGTCCGTTCGATCAACGTCGGTCCCGCTCGTGCTCTTCCCGCGACGAACCCTGCGACTGGCGCTTCGTCTGATGCGCAGGCGCGCGCGAAAGCGCGTGCCGCTATTCTGGCGCGCCTCGACGCCGAGGAGGATGAGGACCTCGGTCTCGATGACGACGACGAAAAGGAATTTTTCGGATGGTGACGAGGTCGCTCCTGGTGAAGCGGTATGCGTCCTGCGACAGGCTACCTAGTACGCGTGAGAGGGGGTTGGAGCGCTAATAGTTTCGTCATCGCTAGGAGCGCGCTGGCAAGAGTCCCGCTGGCGGCCTTCGGGCCGTCCCTTGCATTCGCTGTATTGCTCAGCGCCTCGATTGCGCCGACCGTCCGGAGCGCCCTTCTGGGCGCTGCGGCGGTTGTTATGCTTCCGGTCGCGCTTGTCAGTCCGCCCCCCCTGTCGTTGCGTCGACTTGGCGTGCTTAGGTGGCCGCCGCCGACGCGACTGCCGCTAAACAGAGGGCGGCTCTCAAGATCATGCGCACTGCTTGCGCTGCTTTCCGCCACCTTTTGTTGTTAGAAAAGGCGGGGTTCCTGCCCAAGTGCGTTATCGCCTTCTTTTCCGCTGTTGTCGTAAACGTATGAACTGACCTTTTTTTTTTTTTTTTTTTGCAGAGGCGCCGCACTGTCGTTCTTATCGGGCAGTGCCGCCCTTCCGGCTGCGGCTGCCCCTTCGATATTTGGGGCCATGCCCCTGTATTCGCCCGGCACCGCTTTTTATGCAATCCCTCACCCCATGGTGCCCGGTATGGTTGGTGCTGTCGGTGCATCGCTAACTCCATTCCTCGCAACGTTGCCTACTTTGGCTTCTCCCCATACGCTGGCTCCGCGTAAGCGTCCGTCCGGCGGCGATTTTCCGTCGACTCCGACTGTTGTTCCTGCTCGCAAACGCTTACGTACCTCCCCGTCCGGCCGTATAGGTTAGGTTGCCGGCGCTGCTGCACCAGCTGCGGTTGGCTCAACTCGAAGAGCCGTATCGCGACGTTAAGGCCGCCGTGCCCTTCCTTCGTCGTCCGCGGAGGTTATCGAGGTGGACGATAAGTCCGTTGAGTGAGGGGGTAGGAGTTGCAGCGGAGCTATTATGCTTGCTGCGTCGACAACGGGTAGGCTGGGCCTCGGTAGGCGGTAGGGCCCCGTAGTGGATGAGATTTTGCTGAGGTGTTTTTCAAATTGAACCCAAGCTACTGTATGCTGTATATCGTCCAACGGTTTCTACGTTGGGTCTTGATATCCCGTCTATTTGACTAGGGCTTTGTCTCTATATCCGCAACCAACTTTCTTGCAGCGAGTCTCGAGAATAAGCTCAATATTACGTTCACTCCCCGTTGTTGGGAGGGGGGTCGGTTGGGGGTCCGTAGTTCGCTTACAGGACCATTTGCCTAAGGTAATTCTGGTCCGTCTGTAGCCGCGTTTATAGTGAAGTAGCAGGTGGCTCATGACTGGTACCACACCTGGATGTCGTTGAGTTTTGTGTGCGCGATGGCTTGCGTTTGCTGCTTTGACCCTGTGGCGCAACGACGTGTGATATTTTTGCACATGTTCTCTTCCCCTTCGATTGCCCAATTTTCCTCTTCTTTACGATGCACATTCCAGTTGTTATTTTTGTTTTTCACGTCATGCATGACCTGAGAAAATTATTACCCGTCGCATTTACTGTATCTTCGAGATTCATGGCGTCCTAGGAGTATCCTTGTCATTCTGTTGCTACTTATCCCTGAGCCGTCATCCTGACGGTCTCTCCCTGTGGGTTCTGTCCTCCCAAGGCCCATGCCATGCAGCTTGTCATTCTCCTATGATGCGACGACATGCAGACACCAGCAACGCAACTTGTCAAAAGCAATATCATCCTGCACCCGTCGCCGGCCCATCCGTTCTAGATGTACCACATGGTGCTGCGGAAGAAGTCACGCTGGCGCACTTCTCCATCGGCCGGGGCCTTGCCACTGGCGGGCTTGCCACCCAGGCTGAGCAACGGAGGCGCCTCGTCACCTGGCCGAGGCATGCTGCCGATTGTGACACCCTTGGCGACCTTGTCCCGAATCATTTCGTGACCCTTGGCGCCGACGCGGAAGCCTTCGCTCGAGGCAACGTTCTCGTGGCAGCGTGCGCGGTTGCCCGCGAGGTGAGCATAGTAGACGGCGGGATGCAAGGAGACGGGCGTTGTCGATCGCGCGTACGAGTAGCACTGGTGGTAAATCATTCTTTGAAAGTCGTTGACAGGCACATTCATCTCGTCGAGGATGACGTGATAGTGAACGGGGCGGGCGGTTCCTTGGATCGCCACGTGCGAGCACAGGTAAAAGTCCCACATGAACGGGTGCGTCACCTCCCTCTCGACGACGGTGCCGGGCAGAGCATTTCCATTCTTGTCACCACGCTCCGGGAACAATCGGATGTGGTGTCGCTTCGTGGCAATGACGACGGTGAACTTGGGCAGCTCCCTCTTGGGTGCGGCGTTGCGGAGGAAGGCCTTTATCTCCGAAATCTCCTGATCCAGCACCTGGGCAAACTGGCCTTCCGCGACGCCATCTCGAAAGTAGATGACGTGCCTGGGGAACTGACCGTCGTGCCCAACCTGCCAATGCTTCACGAGCTGGCCGAAGAGGAAGTGCACGTTGGCCGGCAGCAAAATTTCCTGGCGGTATCCGTTGTTCTCTACCATGGCTGCGTACCGCGTCGCGTCGCGGTCGACGCTCATCGTCATGGCGGCTGTCGAGGGCGCGTTGCCGCCAGGCACGGCATGCGACACGTCGACGCCGACCATCATCGTCGGCCGTTCCTTCGGGAAGTACGTCTTCTGCATCTTCCAGGGGGGCAGGGTGCGTGAGGTGGCGCCGCCGAGCTTCGCGTTCACCTTCAGGCAGACGTTCGAGTGGTACTGGCCACTGTTTCGCCTCACGGCCTCGCCGTTGACAACCTGCGACAGAATGCCGAACCGGCAGTCGGCCGACTTCTTGAGCCGCACGTAGTGCGGGCTGTTCTTGTGGGCGACGACGACGAAGAGCAGCTGCGGGTATCCGCGTTGCTGCACCATCTGGTCGTGAGCCCAGGCCACGGCGTCAGCGGCGTCATGTCTCACGCCAGCGGGCAGGTTGAGCAGCAGGGCCTCGGCCGGACACTTGCCGCCGTGGCCGAGGAACGTTTCGCGAAAAGTCCTGGCGAACTGCTGGAGCGACGGAAATTCGACGCAAGCGTCCATGGCCACAAACGCCCAGCTCTGGAGCGGAGCCTGGTTCTGCGTGAAAAATTTCTTTCCGCGCAGGTCCCAGCGACCCGAGAACTTGGGGTCCGCGCTGCCCTGTCCGAAGTCGACCCGAGGCGGGTTGATGAGGCGGGCGTCCGTCCGGGTGAAGCCGATGTCGAACCTGACGCCGTACGCGGCGAGGTACGGATCTTGCTGCTGCCGAAGCTTGGCGACGTGCTTTACAATGTCGGCCTTGCGAACGTCTGGGCGCGTCACGGCCACCTTGATCATAGCCGCCGTCTGTTCGGGGTTAAGCTTCAAGGGGTACCGCTGCATCGGCTGCAGCACCGCATACTCCATGGGAATAAAGCCAGCCTTGCCGGCGTCGATGAGCGGCAGGTTTGGGTTCTTCAGCCAGACTTTGTAGCGCTGGGCATAATAGTCGGCCACCGACGTTGGGCTGCCCTCATAGTCGAACTTGACATTCTTGGCCGTCGCTCCTTCCTCGCCGTACTTCTGGTCAAAGGCGAAGTCTTTGATTGTATAGACCTTGTCTTTATCCTGTCGGCCTGCGTGGTCGATCTTGAACCGCAGCCGGCGGAGCTTGCGGAGCTGCTTGAAGGCGTCGGATGACTCCCAAGCGCCGCCGCGGTGCTTTACGGCCCAAAACTCCCGAGCCATCGCGGCCGGGTTGGCTCGGCCCCAACGAGAGGCATCGCAAGCGGCGAGGAACCGCATCATGACCTTGTCCACCGTCTCGGGCGCCATCCAGAAGCAAGTGTTGGCCACGTCGGCATTGAGCGCAAGGCCGATGCCTCCCTGGGCGAGGTTGTGGCTGAGGCGGACCGAGGCGTAGACTCCCTTGTGGACGACAATAGTGCCGCCAGCGCCGGCGAGGGTGATGCCTCGTTCGCCGTCCTCATAGAAGTTTCTCTTGATCATTACCATGTTCTGGGAAGGGAACTGACGAACGAGGTGGTCGATGAAGTTCATGGCCGCCTGTACCGCCGCATCGAAGGAGCACTTCTGCTGAAGGTAGAGCTGGAGGGCGGCCATGTTGACCTCGGTCGTGCGCCGAATCTTAACGTGAAACAAGGCGCCATCGCGACGAGCGGCACCCGGAGGGCGCCTGCCTTCGTCCAAGTCGACGCGGAAGCGAAGCTCACCCCCGTCGACCAAGACGGCAGCCCAGGCAAGCTTCCTGCCGTCGAAGATCCACATGGGATAGTTGTAGTTGGCAAGGGCTCGCTTTGTTGTCTCGTGGGCCCAAATCTTGCCAAGCACAACCGCCGCCTTCTTGTCAACGTCTGGCGAGATGGCGATCTGGAAAGCGAGGGAAACGATGAGCGGTAAGCCACGGCGAAGAGCACGGCCGTCGACAACTTACATCGTATTGATACACTTTCTTGGCGAAGTCAAACGACTTCATGCGGTACTGATTGACGTCCACCTTGATGGGTTTTCCCTCCGAATTGAACTTGTTGTTGCGGAGGGTAAACATCGACATTGCCGTGTCCTTTAGGTAGGCATCCGGAGGCAGCTCTACGCGAGTGTTTTCCTTGGCCCCCTTCGACGCCGCTTTGGCCGGATCGTAGCCCATGGCAGGGGACCAACCGGGGGCCGAGGCCTGGCCAGGATTGACCGAGCGGCGAGGCGACGTCGACGGTCGTCGAGAGACGGGGGAGCCTCCGCCCACCGGCGGAGCGGGCAAGCGGCCTCGATCAGACATGCTGCGAGGCAAACCTGGCGCGTGACGTTAGCGACTAGCCAAGCCAAGACAGGCCAAGGAGTGGCAACGGCAGGCATTGGCCGAACGGAGCGGGATCCCGGCGGCGTTGACCATGTTGAGGCTTCGCGGGAACAGAGCGGCCGTTGACGAAAACAACCCGACGCCAGAACAAAGCGCCGGTGTCAACGGGGATGGAGACGACACGGAGCGAGGACTCCATGTCGACCGCCATGGATACGACAAGGATGAGTAGAGCAAACAGATGAATTGGGTTGGGTTGGGTTGGGGGGGCAAGTGGCAGCAGAAGCTGTGCAGAAAAGCAAACAACTTGAGCATGTGCGTGCGTTCGTTTGAGTGCTTCCGAGATTATCTCGCCACTCTGCGTTCGCCAGGACGTATTCGCAGCGAAGCGAAGAGAAAGGCAGCAGGTGGTGAGGTATGATCTCGAGCGGAGACGAGTCGAGGGCGCGAGTGAGCAGCCGGGAGAGCGGCAGCACGGCTCGGATTCCACAGGCAAGAGGGAAGTTGGAGGGAGGGAGGGAAGGAAGGAAGGAAGGCGACCGATTGGAGCAGAGAGGGCAGATCGCAATGCAAGCAGGGAAGCCACTTGGCTCTGGGCCACTCCCAGCGGCCGGCTGCCACCATCGTTTCGTTTCGTTGAGTGGAGTGTTGCAGATGCTGCTCTGGCGAGCAAGACCATGAGAGGCTCGCGTGAGAGTGAGAATCAAGAGTGCATCGCGAAACGACCGTTGATGCATCATGAGGCAGAAGTGGCGGAAGAGGAGCAGAAGGAGACAAATAGAAGCGACTTTCGACACGTACCTTGAGCCGATCTATGCTTTCTTGTGCCGAGAGCGAAACTGCAGGGTTTTCGGGGCTGAAGTCAAACCAATTCGCTACGCGTGACGCCGAAACCGAGGAATCAAGTGAATAACGTTGTATGAAGAGGGGAAGTTGAAGGAGAGGAGGAGAGGAGAGGAGAGGAGGAGAGGAAGGAGGAGAGGAAGGAAGAGAGAGAGGAGAGGAAGGAGGAGAGGAGAGGAGAGGAAGGAGGAGAGGAGAGGAGAGGAAGGAGGAGAGGAGGAGAGTGAATGAGAGCCCCTTGCCTGTTCCAGGGCAGGTGCGTGGGAGTTGCTGGGTAGGCAAAGCAGGTGCAGGTCACGGCTGTTCACTGCACCAACCCGCAGCATGGCCAATTCATTGCTGCGTACGACTACTCGTCGCTGATGCCTGCCGAGACGGGAGAGAACACGGCGCGTTGCGGATGAGAAACGAAGGCCTAGGATGGAGCGCAACGGGCCTTGGGGCCATGGGCAGTAAACGGCGGCCCGTCAATCATGTTTTGTTGTCGTTCTGCAGATGCGGCCCATCAAAAGCAGCCAGCACCAGGATTCAGTCGGGGTGGCGATGAAGGCGTCCGAGACGCGCGTCGCGCTTCATACTTCTTTCCATCTCCGCTCGCTTCCACTTCCTCGCTCGCTCACTTCAGCATTCCGATGCCCTGGGCCTCCGTTGCTTCACCGGGAGTCGTCGTCCGTCCCGTGAACGGGTACGAACGCTGCGCAGCCTCTCATTCAATCTCGGACAAAACACGACGCGCTTGGCACAGAGGGGGGGGGGGCCAAACTGAACTGTCTTCTCTTTCTAAATACCTAGCTCGCTCACCAGCATCGCACGATGGGATACTCCTTGCCTTCCTCGAGAACCGGCTCTGGCCGAAGTGGATGGTGCCACCCGGCCAGCAAGGGACGGACGGCGTCCGACGTCAGCTTGGCCTTTCGGCGCAGGGCTGGCAACGGAAGCATGCGGCCCGAGATGGCAGCCGAGATCGAACGAGACAAGCTGGGCATGATCATGGTGCCGGCCCCGCCGAGGAAGACTGAGGGTCGGCGACTGCAGAACCCATGAACCAACACGTAGACGTGTGCGGGATCGGCAGCGTGCCCTTGCTCGAGTCGCCCCGAATCTACCGTCGACCCGCGCGAGATGTTTGGCAGAGCCTCCAAGTTCCATGGCTCGTCCGCCTCGTACCGACCGCTTCAGTACCGATAGCCGCCAAACTGCGCCGGCGGCGGGGGCGCACCGTACGCTCCTTGAACGGCCGACCAGGCCACCGGCGCGGCCCCGGCCTCGGGGGGGGCGTACGAGCTCGCGAGAGGCGAATTCCGGTAGCCGCCGCCGCCGCCGGCAGCCGAGCCGGGTGCCATTCGGCCGTAGGGGCTGATGGGCCTGCCGCCGCCGCCGCCGCCGTACTCCCCAACCGTCGGCCTCGGGAGCGTCTGAGCCGGCGTGCGATACTGGCCGCCCGTCTTGGCTCTCCAGGAGCTGTAGTCGGGGAGCTGGGTGTCGCGGAGCAGCGAGACGGCCGCCGCCGGCTTCAGCTTCGGGCCGTCGTAGCTGTGGGCCGGCGGAAGGATGCCTAGCAGGAAGGTGATGTCCCGGTGGAGGGCCGACGACTGGTTGCGTCGCTGCTGGTCGAGCCGGCGGCCGGCGGCTCCCTTCAGCGGCGACACGGCTCGGGCGAGCCTCTTGGAGGGGTTGCCCTCGTCGTCGTCCATGGCGAACGGCCGCTTCGGGGACGCGGTCGCGCGCGCAAACTGCGGTCGAGGGCTCCTCTCCTGCCGGGACGGCGGCATGCTGCTTCTCGGCATGGGCCGCTCGATGGTCGGCGCCGTCCGTCTCGGTCGCATCTGCACCGCCTTGGAGATGATGATGGGCGCCGCGACGGGGTCGAACTTGTCGGTCGAGAAGCGCGCCGTGAAGTGGCTGAGCTTGGGGTCCGACGGGAACAGTTCCGCCATTCTGGCCTCGAGCTTCGAGATCTGCGAGAGCTCGCCATACTGCGACTCGTACTTGTGGAAGTAGGCGTACAGCGGCTTCGCCTTCGGCAGCGTCTCGGCCTTTGCAATGAGCCGGTTCACGCACGTCTCGAAGACGACGCGCGCGTCTGGTCATTTGCCGTTAGCGGGCGCGCATCGGAAAGGGGGGTGGGGCGACTGGTAACGTACTGGTCGTGTCGTCCTTCGCATGGAGGTACTTGATGTATTCGATCATGAAGCCCTCGTCGTTGGGGAACAGCCGAGCGCCGCGCTCGAAGATCTTCGCTCCGACCGGATCCTTGTAGACGACCGACTCGAGCCTGGCGACGGCGACGTACACGTCGCTCGTCAAGCGGCCCTTTTGCCGCGCGTCGGTGAACACCTTGCGAAGGCCGCCCTCGCTCTGGTTGCCTTTGCCCTGTATGCGCCGCATCGCGCGGGCCAAGGCGATCCAGACGTACGAGATGGTCCGCGAGAGAAGCTGCGACTCGGCGGCGTACGCGCTTTGGATCGCCATGATCCGCTCCTCCGTCGGCGTCTTCTTCGCTTTCTTCACCTCTCCGCGGCCCTCGTCGTCGTCGTCGTCGTCGTCGTCGTCATCGTCATCGTCGCCGTCGTCGTCGTCCATCTCCTCGATCGACTCTCGGACCGGCTCCTGGGAGGCGGCCTGCTTGAGCGTGCCGACCTCGAGCTTCTCCCGCTCCTTGATCTTGTCGCCCATCTTGTAGAGGGTGTCGAGCAGGGCGTCGTACGGTTGCCGAACCGCCTTGGCGTACTCCGTCTTGTCCCCGTCCTTCTCGGGATAGTTGATCTCGATGTGGTCGGCGTGCTTGAGGGCCAGCAGGACGCTCTCCGGGTTGGCGGCGATGCCCTGCAGCAGCAGCTCGGTGCCGACGGGCTTGCCGTCGCCGTCGCGGACGTCGTTCTCCAGACACCAGCCGGCCGCGTCCACCCACATCTCGGGCCAGAAGCGCAGGGCCATGAGGGCCTGCTTGTAGCAGTAGAGGACTCGTTCCTTGTACGCCTGGTTGTCGTCGTCCTTGAGCACCAGGGGGTCGTCCTTTTCCCACGCGATCCACCTCTTCCACATCTCGACCTGGGCCTGAAACTCGTCGTGCCCGTCGAATGCCGGAGCCGGCGGCAGCCGGGCCAAGTTCGTCCGCCTCAGCACTCGCATGATGTTGTCGAGCGCAATGTTGGCGCTCTTGGCCGACATGTAGCCGGGCGAACGCTCCTGGATGAACTTTCGACCCTGGCGGAAGCCGGTCGGTCAGCGGCGGGCCGGGCCGGGGCACCAGGGAGGGGGGGGGGGGGTTCTGCGACGTACCGTCACCTTGTTGAGGCCCATCTCGAACTGGTCGTACTCCTTCCAGAGGTTGTTGACGGTCGACATGGGCACGTCGATGCCGCGCTGGTACGCCTTTCGGAGCTGATCCATCTTCTGCTGGTCCTGCCAGCCCGTCCCGCCGACCTGGCCCGGACCGCCCTTGACGAAGTTGATGTAATCCTGCCAGATTGTACCCGAGTCCCGATCGGACCCGATGTTGTCGATGACGAAGTCGTACGACTGAGCGACCGTTCGTCTCGCTTGACCCGTCGCGTCGTTGGTGAGATCGTTGCGACGGCGAATGTAGTTCAGGTAGAGGGTCCAAAGGTTGACGTTGAGGACGCCCATGAGACTCTTTCCAAACAGCCTCTCGGCCTCCATGAAGTTGTCGAGACCGAGCTCCGTCTCGATCCACTCGACCCAAACATCAGCCTGCAGAGTGAGCTAGGGGTCGGATTCGGGTGGGGAACACGGCCGAGAGACGTACCGCTTGTGGAAAGACTTCGAGGAATCGGCCGTAGACGTTTCGCAGGGCATCCAAGCCGCCGCGGCGCTTGTGGTCGGCCATGAGGTTCATCCAGGCGTCCATGTCACCGCGCGGGTCCTCCTTGACGCGCGCTTCCAGCATCGCGACCGGATCAAGACTCGCCACCATGGGAAGCACGGCCGACGAAGTGCTCGACGCCGGCGGTGCGGCCACCGCGCCGTCCTTGACGTCTTGGCTCGCTTGGGCCGGGGCCTGCACCTGCACCTGCGGCACCTCGGAAGCGCCGGCGTCCTCCTCGTCATCGGACACCTCGACGAGGAAGCCCCCCGTCATCTTTGGTTTCGCCGGTTGAGCGGGCGGCGCCGGCGGCGCGACGACGTCGGGCGCTTGGGGAGCTGGGTCGAACGAGATGGACTCGGGGTCGTAATCTCCGCCATCTTCGGCATCATCCTCATCGTCCGCTCCCACGTCGACGGAGTCACTGGGCACGTGCGAATTTGGCGCGGAGTGGTCATCGGCTTGATCTTCGCTAGGCTGAGGCTGAAGCTGAGCGGCATCCGCACCCTCGTGCTCCTCTCCACCCCAAGTCGCATCCTCAGAAGCCATATCGAATGCGCAGTCGCCAGCTACCGGATACCTCTATGGCTTTATTATCCGTGCACCCAGTAAGATTCGCAGCTCGCGGCAGGCCTGGCGCGAGGCAGCAGGGCCCAAGCCTCGAGGCGCGCGGACGATGGCACCTGTGCTGATCAACGAGGCGCCCAGCTGCGCAGCGGGCGGCAGGCTCGGACGGGATCGACAGAGGCGAGGCGATGGACGAAACGGATGCGACGGCTGTGCTCGCGATGCTACGCCAGCCCTCGGCGGAAAGGGGTCGCGGGTCGGGGACGGCAAGATGGCCGCAATCGTCCAGCGTGCTGCCGGGGTCCGGTGTACGTTGACGGGGTCGGAGCGACTGATGTCGGGTGCCAACTGGGTCCGGCAGGAAATGCGAAGATGACGCTCGGCGATGGTTGACGGGAGCGATGGCGGAGCGGGCTCGTTCCAGATGCGTGGTGTGGTAGCTGGCAGCAAAAAGCTGTCGTCGCGATCTCAATGGGGGCTGGGGCAGAAAAGCAGAATCAGGATTAGTGCAGGATTTGGGCGGTGAGACTACTCGCTTGAGCAAGGGCATGCATCTGAGCCACGGGGCACGCGTGCAATATCGCGTCCAACAATAAGTGCACTACGGAATATTACGGTACTGTACAGTACTCCGTAGGTACAAGCAAAACTTACCCAAGTACAGTACAAGTAAGGAGTAAGTAAGTACAAGTACGGAGTAAGTATTACGGAGTACGTACTTACGTTGTACTTGAGTAATAATAATGTACAATTGTAAGTACGTTGTACGGAATATGCTCCATACTATTGTACAATTGTGCATTGGAGACGAGAGCGGAGTACTCCGTATAATTAATACGTGTACTGTACATGTACAGTAAGTATTACTTTGTTGTACTTGCTTGGACCACGCGCTCGCACTTGCAAGTAATAATTAGTGCACATACGAAGTACATGTACTTGAGCCCGTCGTACTTGTTGTACCTGAACTTCCATGTAAGTGTTCAAAGCAAGCACAGTCTTAATCTGTACAAGAGTTTGCTAGCGAAAACACATACTTCTGCATGTACCCCTAAGTACTTACTTGTACTTCTTGTGCATGGGTAATACTCCGTACTTGCGTCAGTGCCGGCAACCAACGAACCAGACCGGCCTGGGGAATTTGTGCCTGACTGCCGTCACGAGTTTGAGGCGAACCACTCAACGCGGTGCGAGTGCAAAGCGCGTCCCACCATCACGCTTTCCACTCCTCCATCCCTTTCTCACCCACCATCCCAATCTCAAGCGGACGCAAACTTCTCCCGCCAACGATTCGCATCACATTCGCCACTGGACCCTTTGCCCATCACTGCAAAACAAATACTGCGCTCGCCGCCGCGCCGTCCGCGTCATTCGCATCCGCATCCCCGCACTTGTACCTGTGCATCGTGCTGCCACCTCCTCCGTCGGCCGAGAGTCCCGGCGGCAAGGTAAGGCGGTCCGTCTCGCGAGATCCAACGCCGCCACGGGTCATTGCTCACAATCACCAGACCAGCCCATTTTTTTTTTCGTCCGAAAAGCTCGGCGTCGACCAAGACCAATTCCTTCCCGTCCCCTACGCGAGAGACAATTGGGCGGCCCGTCATCAGCATGTCGGTCGTTTCGCTCCTCGGGGTCAAGGTGGTGAACAACCCGGCCAAGTTCACGGACAAGTACGAGTTCGAGATCACGTTTGAGTGCCTCGAGGCTCTGGAGAAGGGTTCGTTCTCACCAGTCGCGGCGAGCGCCTCGTGCCATGCCCATTTTCCTCCGGCTTAGACGTTGCAGATCTCGAGTGGAAGCTCACCTACGTCGGCTCGGCCACCTCGTGAGTGCACCTGCCATTTTTCTCGTCGATGGCGATTCGATTTGTTTCTTCTTTTTTTTTCTTTTTTTCTGCTGACGTTCGTTATGCGCAGTGACCAGTATGACCAAGAACTCGACTCGCTCCTCGTCGGCCCCGTCCCCGTCGGCGTCAACAAGTTTCTGTTCGAGGCGGACGCGCCCAACACGTCTCGGATTCCCGACGCCGACATCCTCGGCGTCACCGTCGTCCTCTTGACATGCGCCTACGACGGGCGCGAGTTTGTGCGGGTGGGATATTACGTCAACAATGAGTACGATTCGGACGAGCTCAACGCGGAGCCTCCTGTCAAGCCCGTGATCGAGCGGGTGAAGCGCAACGTGCTCGCCGAGAAACCTCGCGTCACCCGCTTCGCCATCAAGTGGTAGGTTCATCCACGCTCGGGTCGCCGCAGCTGTCGGGGGGGGGGGGCCGCCGTCGACGGTCCGTTGCTGACAGCCCTTCCTCTCCAGGGACTCGGAGGCCTCTGCGCCGGCCGAATTTCCGCCCGAGCAGCCCGAGGCCGACCTCGTGGCGGATGGCGAAGAATACGGCGCCGACGAGGCCGACGAGGATGCGGCCGAACAAGGGTCGCAAGGAGAAGGCGCGGCCAAGGTTCCTGGCGAGGACGCCGAGATGGCCGGCGTCGAGCGAGAGCACGAGAACGGCGACAACGGACAGGAGGAAGAGGACATGTCTGACGACGGTAGCGTCGACATCGAGGGCGAGAGCGAGGACGAGCTCGAGGAGGAAGAGGGCGAGGGCGTCGACGATGACGCGATGGAGGTGGACGAGGCCGAGAAGCGGGCGGGCGTGAGCGCGGCCAAATCCATCTTCGTTGCCTCCTAGGTGAGCCGCAGCTGAGGAGGGACGAAGTGAAGGGTGTCCCAAGGCAAGGCAAGGCAAGGCAAAAGCAAGACAGGAACGAGGCGGCGGGGCTGACGCCTTGCTCTCGGTTCCGTTGCCGCCACCTCGGGCTGGGCGTCGTCGCCATGGAGGAGACGACGAGGACGGTCAAGGACAACGATGCGGGGTGCTGCCCTCCGACGTGGGCGCACGGACGAAAGGAAGCGTCGGGTTGGGCATGTTCGTTTCGGCGCGAGGACGAGGAACAGTACGATAGATCGGATCAGTACATATTGATGACGTCGCTGAGCATGCCATCTGATCGGTCGACGTCACGAGACATGGTGCTGGCCGAGGATGGTGAAGGAGCCGACTGAGATAGGGCGGGTGGCAGTCGGGACTTGGACGGGGTTTGGTCGGAAATGGATTGTTCCTGTCCGGCTGCCTGCGTGATCATGGGCCTGGAAGGGTGCACCTCCACTCCACACCTATCCTGGACACGCTGCCTCGCCTCCGGGCTCTGCCCTGACACTTGAAGTTTCGTCATCCTCTCCTCCTGCTTGTCCGCCCGGCCCGCCTACCTGCCTACCTGCCTCCTTGCCTACCTGCCAGCACACAGCACCACGGCAGACGCTCTCCCTCGCATTGTCGCACGTGGCCAGGCCAGCTGGCCCAACCGGCATCGGCGTCGGCCACGGCGTCGGCGTCAGCTCCATGCACGATGCAATCGGGGCCATGACGGCACGCGCACCGCCTTCAGCCGCGCCGAGCCGAAGCCTCTCGTTCAACTGAAGCCTGCGTCGATGCCCGACGAACTAGCTAGACAAAGAGCTGGGACGAATGCAGAGCCGCAGAGCCAGACAGGCCCCGTTCTCCGCAGAAGTGCCTAGATGGGTTTGGTCGGATCGATGCCAAGAATTGATCTGCGGAGTCACGTCGCCAGAGACGGCGGCATGATGGGTGACGGGGGGGGAGCAGCCTCCTTGGGCAGTGCGGAATGATTGCGGCTGTGGACGAGCTGCTCGGCGAAGCGACCAGTGCGCGACGCACGATGCACGATGCAGGCAGGCAGGGTGCTTGGGGCAGGCAAGGTGCTCGGGGCTGAACCAAGGACCTACATGCGCAGTTCTAGGTTGATATCGTTCATGTCCCATGCCCCATCACCATGTGCCGAATCTCCCTGTCCCATGTCCCTACAGGTATCAGATATAATACTACAAGTGCAATACTGTACGTGTACATGTACGGAGTAATACAGAGTGCAAGGTACTAAGAATCGAGAGGCAAGGTACTGTGCACCTGCTGGTCGTTGTGTGTACTCGTTTTGTGCCGTCGTAACCACTCAAAGCATCGGGGTACGTACAGGGTAATGGACGAATAATTAACTGCACTACTCGTGGTGGCGAGCACATGTATGGTGGGAGTTCTGCAGTCTACCATCCGTCCTCCCCCTCATGGCCAAACTGGGGACCGTACCTGACGGAGAGGAGGAGAGATGAGGCGAGGCTGACTACTTGGGATTGTTCAGCGTACAGTAGGCGTAGGTACCATCCATCCATGTCCTCGCTGCTCGATACTAATACATGCACATGGATGACGGCCTTCTCGCAGACCCATGCTGTACCACCACTATAAATGGACGTCGTCGCCGTTTGTGCGCTGCATCGCCATCCCTCGATCTCCTGCTCTCGATCCCATCGAGCCGAACCGGAGACCGTTCACGCCGGCTGTGCGTGCCTGCATGCGTGCCTGCTGCTGCTGCTGCTGCTGCTGCTTGTCTCGACCGTCGTAGCATTCGGTGTCTCTCTCGCCTCGTTCGCCTCATGGCCGCCGCCCAGAGCCCGCAGAGCGTCGACGAGTTTTTCCCCGTCACCGAGCTGCAACAGAACGAACAGTACGTCTACGGTCGCCAACCGCGCAGCCTTCGCGATGGCCTCGTCCTTCGCGGCCGTGACCGGGCCGATAGCCGCAGCACGACGGCCGGTATCGGCATCGCCATGACCCCCCCTCTGCATGCCGCCCTCACGAACCTCACGTCCGGCTCGTGGCCTTCCAACGCCCCTGAGCAGGCCACCAACCACGTCCATCTCGTCGGTTCACCCTCGCCGTCTCATCCCTATCTCTGCCATCCAAGCCCGCTGCCCCGTCCCCGTCGCTTGACCCTCGACGTCGGCACCGAACGGCCCCCCCTCTCCTTGTATCCCTCGCCCAGGCCCCTGCCCGCCGACCATGACTTTGCCATCCTCCCGGACGAGGACCTCTCCTTCATCCCTCTGCTCGACGCCACGAGCGGCTCACGCCCGCCCGCCTCGATCCTGGCCGGGCCCGACGACGTCACCCCGCGCGTCCAGCGTCGCCTCACCCCCATGAGCTTCTCCGACGACATGCTCATGCGCCACCTGCGCGACTCGTACGCCGCCTGCGATGAAGAGGATGCCGTCGACGCCGTCGTCGGCCGCCATCCGTCCGCCCACGCCTCCGCCCACGTCTTCGGTGACGTCGCCCGGAGGAGCGCCGACGTCGACACGTCGACGCCCTTTGCCGACTTCGCCGCCTACGAGCGCGAGAGCTACCTGAGCACCACCTTCGAGGTCTACGAGCTTGCCGACGATGCTTCGGCCCGCAAGATGAGCCTTGATCTCGTTGACGGCCCGGCCTCGACTCTCAGGCATTCCGCCGAAGGCCCGTCGCACGAGATGACGGCCGACGGCATCGTCGATGCCCCGACCGTCTGGGAGGCCATCAAGCGTGTCAACGCTGACGGCGAAGCCGTCGGACGAATCACGTCTGTCCCCCTCCGTGCTGGTGCCCTGCCGAGAACGAACACGCATCCCTCGGCTTCGTCGAGCTAACCTCGCCGTAGCATCGTCCAGGAGCCGACGCCCCTCATCCTCGCCGCTCTCCACCTCACCATGTCTCCTCACTTCGACATGGCCGAGCTCTTGGGCCACCTGCTCTCCGAGGGCCCCAACCGCGGTCGCACGCATGCCTTCATGCACCGCGCCTTCGAGCCTCCTTCTTCGACCATCCCCTACCCTCCTTGCCACCACCACCACACGACCCCCTCCCTCGACACGACGGCCTCGCCAACCCCCCCTACCCCTCCTGCCTCGACCTTTGTCCACCTCCGCCAGCGCTCCTTCTTCTTCGTCTTCAAGTACTACACCTCCGTCGGCGAGGGTCTCGAGCCGGCCCCTTGGCAGCGTTTCGACAAACGGCCCATCCACAAGCGCCTCGGCGACCACATCGACATTGCCGACTGCAGCTCTGTCCTCGCCCTCTCCCTCGGCGGCGATCCCACGAAGCCCCTGCGCATGCGCCACAGGAGGGAGCGTGCCAAGGAAGGTTTCCTCTTCGACACCTTTGGTCCCTGGCACCTCCTCAGCATCCAATCCTTCCCGGACGACCAGCACACCGTCCGCGGCGAGGACTTTCAGCGCAAGAGCTTCTACAACGGCCCCTACGCATTTCTTGACCTCCTCACATCCGAATATCGGGATGCCGGAAAGCGGAACCAGATTCTCCACGACCGCATCACCAAGCTCATTACCCCTCCGGTAAGTCCTTTCGCTATGCCATCCCGTCCAATCCTCCTCCTCTTCCTTCCTTGCCGGCCCGGAACCCCCGAGACTGACATGACAACCCATTGGGTAGACCGAGTTCATGTTCGACCGCCGCCTCCGCGACAAACTCCTTTTCGAAGACAAGCACTTCACTTACATCCGCCGCTACTTCTGGGCCTATAATACCCTCGCCGTCATCAACACGGGCATCAAGGCCATGATCGCCGCCTACGTCGACACCTTCACTGACGATTTCTGGGCCGGCACCCACCCCTTGCTCTGGCCACACCCGAGCCCGACCTGCGCCGAGGGCCAGGCTTACCGCGACAAGATGGCCCTGCTGCGCCGTGAGCTGGACAAAGTCGTCGCGGAGCTGGGCGAGGTCCTCAAACGCAACGAGCGCACCCGCAAGGAGATAGAGAATCTGAGAGACCAACTCTTCAGCGGGAGCTCTATCAAGGAGAGCAGGAGGGCCATCGACCAGGGTGATAACATCCAGATCCTGACCACCATCAGCATGGTGTTTTTGCCTCTGACCTTTGTAACCGTGAGTCCACGAGCCGCATCCTCTCGCCTTTCGCCAGCAAGGTACAGTACGGTGGAGGGAAAGCCCCTGTTGACATGCTCACAGTCTGTATTCGGCATCACCCAATTCACTATTCCCGCCACCGACTGGCGCTTCCCCCTGACCATGGTCCTCGTCTGTGTACCCTTCATGCTCGTCGTCCTCCATTTCCAGACGCGCAGTTTCACCGTCCTCTCTCGAGCGCTCCACGCCGCCGCGACTTACATCGCCTCTCGCTTCCGCGATCATCAACCTTCGTTGCCCTCGCCGACGGGACCCCCTTCAGCATTACCCGCCAGCCGGTCCACTGCCGGCCGCAAGAGGAGGCTTCTCGCCGAAGCGGGCGGTAGAGCCGCTGGGAACCCTGGTCGCTGGAGGTGGCTGTGGCCGAAGAAGAGGGTCGGCGAGGCGGGGGCGGGAGGGGGGGAGGATATGGATCTGGCAAAGGTGTGAATGACCGCTTGAGCCGGAGCATATTACGCCAAGGCATTTCGGTGGGGGTGCGGAGGGATTTGACGATTTGACGACGTATGACTGGACGAGATATTCTATGATTCGATGACTGGACGAGGCACTCTATGACTGGATGCCCGGAAGAGCTTTTCAACGACTAGATCATTGGGGGAGGAATTGCGTGGCTACTTGACTGCAAGGGGAATCGTATGACTTTGCTGCCCGGAAAAGGGACCTCACGACTTGATGGGCATAGTGGCACAGTTCATGGCGAAGCAAGAATGCTCTTGAACAGATAAGACGCATACCCCAGGTTGCTTCATCGTACAAATTTCAAACACAGGCTCTGCCCTCTTGACGCTCAGAAACGCGACGCCCTACCCCTCGTCGCTTGCTCAGCCAGGAGTCCTCTCCCTTCAACCATTCCCAAGCGGTAAGCCGCCCGTCGACTGCATCGTGGCCCGGCGACGCATGTCACCGAGTGCAACTAGGCCCGTCGTCTTCGACCCAAACGAGCACGCATCGCATCCGGCGCTGCAGTCGTCCGGCTCATCCAATCGACCGGCGGGTATCCACTTCGTCGAGCCGGCCCGTTACGCATCCATCATACACGCATTGCAAGACAAAGAAACGCCCCGAGAAGGGTAGAAGAAGACCGGCCCCACGACAGACCAGCCGAGGCGGGGCAGGCCGGCTTCCCCCCTCCCCTCTCAACATAATATTATTATAGGTGGCGCAGGTGGTAGGACCAGCAACAGTCGGTCGGGTGGTGGGATGCCGCCCTCGTCCAGCTGCATGTAATGAAAAAAAACGTCATCAGGTGGTATCAATCATTCCGTAACGCCATACGTCTTGCCGATAGTGTGTCGTGGTGCACGCAACGCATCTGCGTGGGGGTTGATGCCACCTACTACCACCCCTTCTTGCGAGCGAATCGCTTGTTGAGAAGGGCGAGGACTTTGGGCACATTGAACTGGACGTACTCGAGATCGAGCTCGTCTTGGTTGTCCTTCTGCATCTCGAGCAGGTCGTCGAGCTTGAGATCAAGCTCGAGAAGCCCACGGTTTCGACCTGTGCGCGTCAGCGGAACGGGGTCCCCGTCGCGTCGGGCGCCGGCGAGGTCACGCTTACCTTTGTAGTGCAGGGAGATGACGAACGTGCCCGGCAGGGGGCTCGTGAAGTTGAAGTAGATGTTGGCCCGTCTGTTATCCGGAACGTTGCTCTTCTGAATCACGCCCTCCTTCTCGAGCTGCTGGTGCGTGAACTTGTAGGGGCCGAGAACCTGCTGCTTCTGCTGCTTTCGCTTGGTCCCCTCGCTCTGCGACCGCACGTTGTGCAGGTAGCTCTTGTACGTCTCCAGCTGGCCGACGAGGTACGTGTTGTGGTCGCGGATCGTCTTGTACACCTCGTCGAGCTTCTGGGTCTCGGCGATGACGCCTTCCTTGAGCGAGCCGAGGTGATGCAGCTCCTGCTCCACCTCGTCGCGCAAGAGGTCGAACTGGTCGTTCTTGTCGATGACGCCCAGCTCCTGCAGCTGCGAGAGGAGCTCCATGGCACGGATGCCCTTGCGAACCATGACGGCGTCGTTCCGGCTCGTCGCGGCCGCGTCGGCGACTCTCTCCAGACGAAGGGGGCGCTTGAGCACGGCGCTGCTCTGCGGGATGGTGCGCATGATCTGCACGAAGATGGACTTGGCTTCCATAAAGAACACTTCCTCCTGTGTGATGTCGAGCGCGGCCGTGAGATCGTCGATGGCCGTCTCCCACCGACTGAACAGCGGCAAGTTGATCACCCGGTTCTCCTTGCGCGGCACCTGGGCCGGAGCCGGGCCGAGCTCGGAGATGATGATGGCGAGGTGCGAGCTTTCGTCCCTGCACACCTCCTGCTGGTGCTTGTCGATCAAGCCGTGCATGGCGTAGATCTCGTTGAGCGTGATGTCCAGCTCGAGGTCCTTCTTGGAGAGGGCCACGTAGTTGTCCATCTCTAGGCTCTCGTAGAAGTCGCTGACCTCGCAGAGGTCGAGCATGAACTTGTTGATCCTGTCCTTGTTCTGGTGAATGAACGGCTGCAGCTTCGCCATGTACGGCTCCTTGGCGTACGACGGCTTGTTGGCAAGGTTCTGGAGCATCTTGGCGATCAAGGTCAGCGTCCGTCGAGGTCTCTCGGCCGGCGTGCCGTCGATGAGCATGTACGACTTGGGCGTGACGATGGCCGGGTTGATGAAGCGCAGGAAGAAGAAGCCGCCGATGAGGGTGCAGATGACCTGATCGTTGGCGTCGGGATACTTGCGCTTCGTCAGGCTGCGGATCTGCTTGCATATCCAGCGAATTCCGTACGGCGCCTCCTCGAGGCCGTCGATGATGGTGGTGAGGAAGCCGTTGGCGATCTCGGTGAGCATGGTCAGCCTTGGCTCGATGATGGCCTGCACCTGCGGGTTCTCCGCCGCCTGCTCGGCGGTGATGCCCTTGGGCAGGTGCGGAGGCAGCGATCCAGTGTCCTCCTCGATCTGCTCAACCATGCGCTCGTACACCTTGAGGGGGTTGATCTCCAAGTCCAGGTCCTTGAGCTCGATCAGGCTGTTGATCCTATCGGCCAGCACCGTCTTGAGGAAGCTCTGGCCGGGTCCCCGGCGGGTGTAGGTCGTCATCATTCGCGAGACCGGCGTGTTCGCTCGGAGCAGGGACGAGTAGTCGGGCGTGTTGTCGAACTGGTAGGTGAGCACGGACTGGGACGCGTTAGCGACGGCTCGGATTCGCGTCGGCGCTTCCACCGACCTGGAACATGGTGAGGAGCAGATGCTCCTCGCGACTCTCGTACTGGTTGCCGTAGATGGTGAACATGACCGTCTGCAGCAGGGAGTCGATCTCGGCCATGGACACGAGCCTGCAGAGGTGGGCGATGTGCCTCGGTTCGGACTGGAGGAGGAACATGAGGTTTCCATATTTCTGGGTCTTGTCATCGTTGGGGAAGAAGCCCTCCTGCATGTCGGCCGCATCTTCGAGATGGCTGGCGACTTCGTTTTGCTGCGGAAGGTGTTAGGTCCGACGGAGATGCGATGATGGGTCGACGCGGGGCGAAATGCGAGAGGGAACGAACATACCTCTTCGAGCGCCATTCGATTCTGGATCAACAGCGCGATACGCGAATCAAGATATCGCACATCCTTTTCGAGGACGAAGTTCTTCTTGGACTGGGACGAGATCTTGGACTTGAGCTCGCGAAGGATTTTCTGGGCTAGGAACAGGTTCGAGTTAGCAAGGGGAAACGCCCGGGGTCGGGGGGCGGGTGTTCGCGCGGCACCTTTGGCCAGGTCATCCTCGATTTGCATCTCGCCTTCGTTGGCCGACATGGACATGTAGAGGGCGGACATGGAGTACCGTTTTGACTGGCGCGCGGAGCGCGTGCCATCGTAGGAAGACATGGTGTTTTGGCGCGAGAGGGGTTGGAAGGACGACGAAGAGGCGGTTGAGGCTCGTGATGGCGTCTGAAGCATGACGGGCATGGCTGGCGGGTGATGGGTAATGGGGGGGAAGCGTTGGCTGCGGCTGAGTGACGAGGGTCAGGTCAGCGAGCCTCCAGTTCCTCTCTCTCTCTAATAATGTGCCGTCGGCAGAGATTTGCGCGGCTCCAGGCTTGACGTTTGTGGTTGCTCTGTCGACGTCAGAAGGAAGTTAAGATACACAGCGCGAATGATCGGACAGCATTTATA
Source organism: Drechmeria coniospora (assembly GCF_001625195.1). Taxonomy (NCBI): domain Eukaryota; kingdom Fungi; phylum Ascomycota; class Sordariomycetes; order Hypocreales; family Ophiocordycipitaceae; genus Drechmeria; species Drechmeria coniospora. The sequence goes on from NC_054391.1 coordinate 3,881,957, forward strand.
TTGGAAGGAGCAACTGAGTGTTGAAAGCGAGATGAAAAGGACGGGATCGAGTGGATAATCGCGTGGCTGATGGGTGTGATATGACGAGGCTCCGACTCAAGAATCGGGGGTCTCTTCTGGCTGGCGCGTCCTGTGGAGGGCAGCTGGCTGATTCGGCGGTGGATGCGTTGGAGAAGAGTAACGGGTCGCGTACCGGTCGGGCTCGCGAGATTCGGATTCTGTCAAAGGGCCCCGCCGGTATGCTATAACAGTAGAGTGTGACGGGTGGCAGTACGAGCGAGCGCAATGGAGAAAAGGGTGCTGTTTCCCCTCGCTGTTCTGGACGGTGATGGCGAGGTTTGGAGTGAGGGAGCGAGCGAGCGTTTCACCGTTTTTCGCTCGCCGCTTCGCCAGAGGGTGGGGGTGGGGGGCAGGAGATTTGTAGCGGTTCGCAGGCGCCGACAGCTAGGCGGTCTGCATCTGACGACAGTGGCGACAGGACGTCGAGCCGAGTGACTCTGGCGAAGGCAAGGTTGGAGGGAGTCGAGGTCGGGAAGGGCGGACGAGACGACGAAGCGAGAAACGTGCAGGGGAGTTGAGGCGCCGTTACTGAGCTGGGACCGCACATGGGCACGTATCTACATGTACATGCGTTTCTACAGTATTACTGTACAGTACAGTACAGTACGGAAGTACTCATGTACAAGTACACGTACGGAGTCCAGTGCGTGAATGTCGAGCACTAGGCACCAAGGCACTGTACTAGGTACCCATTGCATCCTAGTCCTTGTACTAGTTGTACTTGCAAACAGGCGTATTACAGTACGGAGTACATGCGGAGTGCGGAGCACAAGTACGGAGTACACGTGTGCCTAAACGTACCATGTTTCGTCGAGTTGTCCGTATTCCCGAGTAATGCTCCGTCCTTGTGAAGTACGAGTAAAGTCCTAGGTACAAACAAGTACTGCACGAAGGAGGGGTGAAGTTGCGGCCTCAGGCCTTGAACTCCCACATGTGGTTGACTTGTTGCTAGCATTTGCGTACTTGTTCAAGTCCAGTAAGTACCATGCACCGTATGGAGTGCCGCACCTCTTGCACATGTACATGGAATTATGTACATGTACTTGGACAGTACTTGTGCGAGCACCACGACGCGTGCAGGGTACCTTAGTACCAAGTACTTACTGTACACATCTACTGTACTGACGGGCATGTACTTGCAACTACCGTACATATGTACTCTACAGATCAGTAAGCTTAGGTAAGTTCAGGACAATGTACTTGAGTACGGAGTATTCCGTCCTACAACAAGGGGGTGCACCCTCATTCACAGCAGCGACTGGAGCTGCAAGCAAGCGAGAGCTGCGCCGATAAGAAGGGAAGCATCAGGTATGCATATGAATTGCAAACGAAGTCCTCCAGGCCAGAAATGGGCGATGGCGACGACTTTGTTTCGCGCGTCACCGGGGACTGAGTCCATGCCCGTCGGCCTACTGTATGGCGACGACCCCCTGACCAGGCCAAAGTTGCTGGGGCGTGAGCACGTACGATACAAGTCAGGGACATGGCAGAGACGCCAAAGTACCTAGTAGGTACCTAGTAGGTAGGTAGTAAGCACAGTTCTCCGTACAAGTGTTACCGTACGGAGGACAAGCACTCCCGTGAGTACCTTGTGCTCTGGAAGTGCCTTTTTAAATACTGGTACGGTTAAAGTACTGTACGCGTACAGTAAATGCAGTGCACACGTGCGCCTTCGGGTTCTGTACATGTGAGCGCGGTACTCCTACTTGCACTTGTACTTGTACATGTACAGTAAGTAGCTGTACATGTACTCAAGCGTTGTTGGGCGGGGCTACTCTCAATCCAGGTAGCCCCAGACGCCCTGGCGTTCTGGTAAAGATACGCCGACAGCATAAGTACAGTAAGTAAGTATTACGGAGTACGGAGTACACCTACCAAGGAAAGCGTGGTTGAAATGTGCAGATAATTTACTTGTTGCGGTCCCGAGCGCCTATTATTGGTTCCCATCATATAGGAGTGTTGCGTTCGCCGCAAATACAATTTCATTCTGCTTCGCTTCATGTTCCGTTGATGTCGTCTACGAGTACAGATGTCGAAGCACACAGACTCTTCCATCGCACACGACAAACATCAACCGGGAAGCGAAATGTTCAACCAGGGTCCCTATCCGTTGCGTGGCGAGGTGGATCGCTCCCAGGGGGCCTTCGATGACGACACCAAGAACATGCACAGCGCGATGCAGACGCCGACATACTGTACTTGCAGTAGTCCTTGCTGGAGTACTCCGAAGTTGTACATGCAAGTAGTCCAAGTACCGTACACCTAAGTATGCGGTGTGGATGTACTTGTTTTGAGTACCGTAAGTACAGTGCGGCACTGTAAGTACGGAGAACGGAGCACCGAATAATATCGAAGCGTTATTACTGTGCATGTGCATGTGCATGCCCATGTGTTTGTAGATGTAAAGTAAGTAATTAAGTACTAGGTAAGTAAGTAATTATTTATGTACGACTACACGTTTTCTTGTACATGAACTTGTACTCATTGTAGATGTGTACTGTGCTTGCAGGTAAGTAAGGTAGTCCGGAGGTGCTTGACGGCACTGCGAAACTTCCATGTAATGAGGAATGAAAGTAGCAATTCCTATTTGGAACGACTGCATATATTAATCATCACTACGTGTACTTACAGGACATGTGGGCATTGCTCTTGTACATGGTTGTACCTGGAAGTACATGGTAGGTGCAGTTCATTCAAGGCATCACAGGTGCTACAAGGAAAGATACGTCATGCTGTATACAGATAGGTGTGAAATACTCCGGATGAGGTATTATGTCCTTGCAAGTGAGCAGCCGCAATGGAGTGGCCCGGTAGTAGCCAAAGCGATGACAGACAGCCTTCACCTACAAGTAATACTTATTACTGCTAGAGGTATTGGTCAAGATCGATCTCACCATCCGTCAATGCGCAACCGTCCTGGTATAGGCCTACTACGGAATATGCCTACACGTATTGTCGGAATGGAAGTACTTGCACCGTACATGTATTTGCACGTGAATAAGTACTCCGTGCTTGGGTGTAGTTGTTCCATGCAAAGGACATGCCAAAGTTCAAGTACAGTTGGTGGTCTTTACTCAAGTGCAGTACTTTTCTGTACTCCTTACGGAGTACGTACTCCGTACAAACAAGGCACGTGTCCACCAACAAGCCCATGTCATCCGCCATGACCCATCATCCAAGTACCTAGTACTTAAGTGCTTCAGTACAAGTGCATGTACCATGAACGCCCACCCCGCACAATCGCTGTCGTTTGGAGCACTTATTGTACTCCGCATCGGCCAACGGCATACAAAGTACGAGTACTCCGTACATGTAGGTAGTATGCGATAACGGCTCCAGGTGCCAGTATGGACTGCGGACAATTGCAGTACACCTACGGAACTTGCGGAGTGCGTGCTTGTAGTCGTGCTTGTGACAACAGCTATGCGCCCATGTGCAAACTTGCGGTATAATTACCATCCAAGGAACACTGTGCCCTGGCGGCGGACGTGCGCTGGACCGCAAGCTCGAGGGGCAACGAGTAATACAGGTGCAGGTACGGAGTACGGGCACTGTATTCCGCATCAGGCGTATGTAGTGCTACAAGTATTCGTACAAGTATTACCTGTAATTGCAGCACTTGAACGGTTTTCTTGCTGTACTGGGTACTAGTAGTTAATACCACTAGGTATACCTGTACACCTACTTACTTGTACAGTACTTGCACGCGCGCACTGACGAGCAGGCAATTATTACGGCAACACTCCACGCAGCAGGGGTAGAGCACTTATTATTAATTACTTGACGAACTGCTCCCTGGCTGGCATTACAAAGCTTGCCGCCTTGACTTCCATTCCAGACGCAACTGGAAAGGGCCCTGGTGCCGGCATTTTGTGACTCGGTCGGTTCGAGGAATGCCACTCTGTCCCTTTTCTACCATCCCCTTGCAAACAATACAGTCCCAACTCGACCAATCTGTACTCCGTACTCCAAACCAGACTCCGAGGCAGTGAATGCAATGGCGATGAAGCTCCCCTCGGAGCGGAATTCCTTGTACGCCTACTGCTTGCTAGTGCACTCGCAGCGCAAGTAGTCGATGTGGCAACGACCAGTCAATACGGTACGGAGTTTAAATACTATACTGCCGTAGCACAGTGCGGCAAGACACGGTGTGTTCGCTGAGGAGCCAGTACTTGCGCAGTATTACTCCGTACCTGTCCAGCAATATAATTACCCTGCACCGTACCTTTTACACACGTGGTCCGTCCGTCCATGTCCCTCTCCTCGATGGAGGACGCGGATCCCAAACGTCCCGGCCACAACTCGAGGCCGCGCCGGGCAACTCTCCTCGGCTCGTACCTTGCCCGATATGACTCGCCAGCACGGTGTCGATCCATGGTTGCGTTCCAACCAGGTGGCAGGACGTTGGAATTGACTCCTGCACTCTCGCGCGCCCCCTCGTTCGCCTCCTCCTTGTCTGCCAAGGATTCACTGGCCACCATGATTGTCTACCTGTACTCGTCCTGGTCACGACTCGGTTGGATCGTGCGTGCCGTGGCTGGAGAATACGGGAGTACGAGTAGCACGAATTGCCGAGGAGAAGAGGCCATTCTTGCGAGCTGAGAAGCCGGCCTTCGACGGTGAGTATGTTTGCGTTCGTGCACGTGTACCGCACGTGGATATGTTTGCAGATCATGTACGAAGTGCAGTACATGACCTCCCCTGCGGCAGGTGCACGTGTGCGAGAGCGGCAGCCGGCTCGGTGCCATCCTTCAATATCCGTCGCCGTCGTCAGAAATGGCGGGAATACGAGCGTACGGTGCGCCCGGAAGAACGCCGCATGCCTGGCTGCGTGGTGTGCTGATGGTATTGCCTGGCGGATCGAACGGCTCCCATGTCCATGGCAAGCGGGAAATGTCTTGGTATGAAGTCGAGCGTTCTGTCATGGATCGACCGCCAGTCAACCTCCTTGACTTCACACCCGTTTCCTTGGTTGCCCGCTCGACCCCGCCTCCACTGGGACGGGATTTGGAGTCTGCACAGGTGCATCGTACCGATCCTTGCCCGTGTGAGGAAAATGCGCTTCATCGGCGAGGCAACGTCCGGTACGGCAGATCAATAAACCACCCGATGGACGGACCAGACGTCATGGCGCACCCATCACGGTGCTCGGCGGCTTGGCAGCCTTTCGACAATTGCGCTCGCTATTTCGTTCGGATCTAGCGCCGACGTCGTCGTTGGGCTCGTTCCCCAAGCGCGTCTGAACGTCAGTGCCGTTGGTTTTCAAGGTGACTGGTCGTGTACGGCCCGTTTGTCGTGGCGGTTTGAACTCGTTGCCTTCTATTACGTGCTGTCGTCGACGACACAGTGCTGCCGTCCGAGTGAGGGGGGAAACACGTAATACCGAGATGCACGTGCACAGCAAGTGCGACGACCAGGTGGCAGGCAGCCTGCTATGGGGAGTAAGCGCCCGTGGGACGACGGGCGATTCTTCAAATACCACGGCAGTTCCGGTTGTGCCTCATCACAACACGATTAACAATTTTCTGTACGGAATCTCGAGAATAATATCACCTAGTAATGGCTGACATGACAAAAAAAACCCGGCTCGAGAGTCTCCAACGGCCACCCGCATGCACGACGACGAAAGTACCCGGCAAGAATGCCTACCCTGTACCTCATGATGCGAGGGACAAAATAGCAGCTCCAGAATGGGAGTTGTGGGTATTATCATTAGTGGCCTGCCAACCTCCATCCGCCATCCATCACCTGCATCGCCAATACACGTCACGGACGAACGACTACCTTCCGCTTCACGTGCGACCCCCGAAATACCGTCATGGCCTTCCGTGCATCCCTCCGACCGGTCGCGCGCGCACTACCAGGCGCGGTGCGAAGCTTGCACTCGACACCACGAGCCCTCGTCAAGGCGGGTGACGGCTTGCCCGACTTTGGCGGCCTGTACGAGAACTCGCCTGGCAACCAAATCAACCTGGCAAAGGAGTTCCAATCGTCCGACGGATACATCATCGGCGTTCCCGGTGCCTTCACCGGCACCTGCTCCAGCAAGCATGTGCCGTCCTACATGAACCACCCCAACCTCGACAAGGCCGGCCAAGTCTTTGTCGTCTCGGTCAACGATCCCTTCGTGTAGGAACCATGCTCCTTCGTCCCGTCCTGCCCCGCCACGTCCCGAATGCACCTCTCGGCGCACCGACGAGGCTGATCAGCTGATGGACTTGCAGTATGAAGGCTTGGAGCGAGCAACTGGACCCTACCGGCCAGACGGGTGCAAGTACAACCGCTGCTCCCATGTCTGGCAATTGTTGACGGCGTCCAGATCCGCTTCCTTGCCGACCCCACTGCCGAGTTCACAAAGGCACTGGACCTTGGTTTCGATGCGCCCATCTTCGGCCACACCCGCAGCCAGCGATACGCTCTGAAGGTCGAGAACGGCAAGATCACCAAGACTCATATCGAGCCCGACGCCACTGGTGCCGACGGTACGTTTGCTTCGACTTGGGCCGGTTCGGACAAAACCCGTTGACATTGTGTAGTTTCCATGGCCGACAAGGTGCTGGGTTCATGACTGAGCCCTGCAATGTGGCACGGCGGAGAACGGTGCAGGAAGCCGACGCAAGCGGGGATGATGCAGAGAGAGGTGAAAGCGACCAAAAGCAATTTGTGCACCTACGTCTCGTGAATGGAAAGACAGAAATAGTTTTTTTTTTGACGCCGTTGACGCGATTCGAGGAGAGATAAAAAGATGCTGTGTCCATGTAGATTGCATACAGCATCCTTCAGGTTACCTACAGTCACGAGACGAAAGTGGCGATCAATTTTGGTAGCGCTACTACTGCAAAGTGAATCGACGTTTTTACAACCCCACTATACCAGTAGTTTTGTGTGCATCGACCGATCGAGTGCACCGGCATGATTATTTGGCATATCTGCTACGCATGCACCTAGCAAGAGACCGGCCGAAGGCGACGTCTCGAACATGTGCCGCTGAAAGCAACGGTTGGTAATGATCCCGCTGAGTGAGTGCTGATGACCTCTGGTGTGAATTGCTAGCTAATAGTTCGAGTTCCACGTGTCGATCCTGCCACCCAAATATCCGAGGATCTGCCGCTCCTGGAGGTATTACAGGTAATATTGATACAGAATACTATTGATGCAGAATACTGGAACAGGCTTTCACTCAACTATTGCCCAGGACTATTCCATCCTCCCACGAATGTACAATGTACAAGTACTTACTTGCTGTACAAGTATGCACCGAGTACGCAGTACAGTACTCGGATTTACTTGTTCAAGTACCTGCTAGGTAGTATGTAGTGCTTGTATCTGGTGTAAGTTGTAGCGCTCACGTACGGAGTACAGAGTACCGCTTGCTGTAACGCACTGTGCTTTGGCCAGTGCAAGTACAAGTAATAATTACGGTACCTACTCCGTACTGATTAGTGTCTTCTTGCGTATGTACAGTACGCAGGTGCACATGTATAGGACGCAGGTACTTACATGCCCATACAACTACTTTCTCATCGCAGTGTCGAAACAAAATAAAAACACTTTCTGCAAACTACTAATAGGTAATAATAATAGTTGTACTGTACGGAGTATAAGTGTCTAATTAGTAATTACCAGTACGGAGCAAGTACTGTACGGAGCGCTTGTACGGTATTCCGGAGTACGACGGTACAAGTACGTACAACCACAACTGCATATATATATACAAGTACATGCAAGTACTTAGTAATCCCATAACGTGCTGGGTACTGTAAACATGTACGTTTGTGTTACGAGTGCAACCACTGGCACAGCAATCCCTACTCGAATCTCGAGCCGACCCTCCACACCTGCTGCTGGCAATCGTCATTCACAAATCATCAACCCCCACCCTCCGGCAGGCAGAGGTGTGTAGCAAGCACCAAAGCTCTCCGCCCCTCTACCCTTCTCTTCCCACCTTCCAACGCGAGAGTACGCATAGCGCGCTGTCTCGAATTCTGTTTCGTTTCTTCCGCGAAGCTTCGACGAGTACTCCTTTCAATCGAAACCGCCCCGGGCCCCGCGTTTGCCTCCCTCGTCCCCTCGTCCCCTCCCCTCCCCCCTCACCGTTCGGCCGCCCCGCTACGTCGAGCCTCCTCGCCGCCATCTCCTGACTTCATAGCACTCCCTCGTCTCTCCCCTCCGAGCTCGTCGACGGCCAACACTCGACGAGCTAGAGTCATCGCCACTGCCCATTGAAAACCGGCATCATTCATCCTCTCACGAGGAAGAGAAAAGCCGCTGAGGCGACGATCAGCCCGGACGCCAGGGATAACGCCTCTGTCAAACGACTCGTCGCCTCAGCCGGCTATCCTCCTCGCACCCCAGCTGCTCCGCCAACCCCCGTCACCACTGGTATGGATTCCGAGGAGGAGTACATGTCCATCATGTCCAGCGACGACGAGATAATGCAGGAGTACAGCGGGGACGATGATATATCGGCCGGTGAAGGTACGTGTCGCCACCTGTTCGGCGTGCCGCCCGCATGCCGGCTCCGTCCCGTGGGGGCCCAGACTGACGTTGATAGAATTCGACGAGGAAGACTTCGATGAGCCCGACCCGGACTTTGGCCTGTCCGCTAAGGACCTCGACAGGGCGAAGCGGCCGGCGCACGTCATACCGTTCAAAGTCTTCGAGCCGTCCGACATACAGCGTCAGCAGGAAGACATGATGGACGAGGTCAACATGATCCTCGACATGCGCAAGGAAGACGCTGCTATCCTGCTCCGCTACTTCCGATGGAACAAGGAACGCCTCCTCGAAGATTACATGGACCACCCCGACAAGGTTTTGGAGGCTGCCGGCCTGAGCAACAACTCTTCGGCGCTTCCGAAGCTCGAGACCACGCCCGACTTCGTCTGTGACATTTGCTGCGAGGACGAGCAAGGCTTGGAGTCCTTTGCCATGAAATGCGGCCACCGATATTGCGCCGACTGCTATCGGCATTATCTGGCGCAGAAGATCCGCGGCGAAGGCGAGGCGGCGAGGATTCAGTGCCCGGCTAACAACTGTGCCCGCATCCTTGACTCCAGGTCGCTCGATCTGCTCGTCACCCAGGAGCTCCGCGGCCGTTATCAGTACCTCCTCAACCGCACCTACGTCGAGGACAAGGATATCTTCAAATGGTGTCCAGCGCCCGACTGCCCCAACGTCATCGAGTGCAGCATCAAGAAGAAGGACTTGGACAAGGTCGTCCCCGCCGTCGAGTGCCAGTGCGGCTACCGCTTCTGCTTCGGCTGTCCCAATGCCGACCACCAGCCTGCCCCCTGCGGATTGGTCAAGCGATGGCTTAAGAAGTGCGCCGACGATTCGGAGACGGCAAATTGGATATCGGCCAACACCAAGGAATGTCCCAAGTGCAGCTCGACAATCGAGAAGAACGGTGGGTGCAACCACATGACGTGCAGGAAGTGCAAGTATGAGTTTTGCTGGATGTGCATGGGCCTGTGGTCGGAACACGGCACCAGCTGGTACAACTGCAACCGCTTCGAGGAGAAGAGCGGCTCCGAGGCTCGGGACGCCCAAGCAAAGTCTCGCACGTCCCTCGAACGATATCTACATTACTATAACCGATACGCAAACCACGAGCAATCCGCCAAGCTGGATAGGGACATCGCGAACAAGACAGAAAAGAAGATGATTCAGCTTCAGACCACCTCGGGCATGTCCTGGATCGAGGTCCAGTACCTCCACTCCGCCTCCCAGGCCCTGCAAACCTGCCGGCAGACGCTCAAGTGGACCTATGCTTTCGCGTTCTATCTCGCTAGGAACAACCTCACCGAGATTTTCGAGGACAATCAGAAGGACCTCGAGATGGCAGTGGAGAACCTGTCAGAGATGTTCGAGAAGCCGATACAGGAGCTGTCGGACCCGAAGCTGAAGGTTGATATCATGGACAAGACGTCGTACTGTAACAAGCGACGGGTCATCCTCCTGGAAGACACCGCCGATAATCTGGCCAAAGGTGTGCGCCACTGAAAAGCCCTTGACTTCCCCTAATACCCATGGCTGACTGTTTCTGTTATTTCAGCGAAATGGACGTTCAACGGAGATCTCACGAGCTCTAGTTCCATTCTCGTCCGGCGCTGAGTCGGGGTGACTCAACAAGGCCGTCCAAATCTTGGCCGTCTCGTCCTAGTCGTCTGGGCCATGATCCCTTTGTGCGGGCACAAACCAAAGAGGGCGACGCCGCAGCCGACCAGCCTCTGCAATCACCCAGGCTTCTGCTCTGCCGCACCGTGTGCTGTGCTTCGAGCCGATTTCTCCGATGCATTTGAACAGCACCACAGAACAAGCGAGTCGCACGAAGCAACTGACCATATACACTCCACTCTTCACGGCGTCGGCTATTTTCCTTTCATCTTTGATTCTGGTACAGGGGCAAGGCGATAAACGGTACCTTGAATTTTTTTTCTGCAGCACCTGCTTGCTCTTCCCATCGTTATGGCGGACGCGTGAATGCATCAAGGAGGAGCGCATGTTCTTAGCATTGTTGGGGCGTTGTTTCGCTGCCTATGAACGTTCAAGCGTCTCCTTTGCTTTGTTTTCATTCTCGGCGAGGAGCAGGCACCGCCCGGCGTGGGATCATCCGGGCTCAGACCTGCACACTGTGGGATGTATGTTGGCCGGGAGTCGTCGGCCCTTGATATTCTCCTGGCTCGCGTTAGGGACAAATAGTCGCATTCATTGTAGGCACATGTTTTGGTGTTGCATGCATAGCAAACCAGCCTCACACGGATATTGTTCCTTGTCCATTCTTAAAATTACGTTGGTATATTCTGCAAAGTCGTACATGTAGTTGTTCTCCGTAACGCCTAGCCAACAAATCTGTTCTCGGGTTATACTCATCCCCCGCCACACTTTTCACCTAGAAATCCGTTCAACCGTGACATCACGGAGCAGAGAATAATGAAAGGTGTGCAAAGGGCAGCTGCCCGGCGTGAAATTGCTGCCCCGACAGCGTCCATGGCACAACACTCACAGCCACAAACTCCCCCGAACTGCATCTTCGTAACATGAGCCACGACCGCGGGCATCCGTATAGTCCCCATAATTCAAGCAAATGCAAAGTGCGACAGGTCGAGCTTCTTGGAGGGGAGGTCGATCTCACCCTCAGCTTCGAAATCAGTGTCGGGCACAAACTGGTCCTCGCTGCCGCACAACTTGTTCAACGCCTCCACTTCGTCAAGGTCAACCTTGGGCAACGGCACAAATGAGGGGTTCACCGGCAATCCCCGGCCAAAACTTCCATCCGAACTGGGCTTTGAGTGGAGGCCTTTCTGATACAGAGGCGTATTCACGACCCTGGCGCCGAGGCGTTGGAGTGGGGTGAATCTCGAGCTCGCCGACGAGGGCGCCGTTGATGGCGTGGAGGTGACGCTGAAGGTGGTGGAGCGATAGGACATGGTCGAGGTGGGAGTCGCTGCCGAAGACTGCGATGAAAGTGAAAACCGACCGAGGTTGGGGCGAGCAGGACGAATCGACGGCTGCAAGCCCTTGACAAGTAGAGGCTTGGCCGGAATCGGCGGTGACACCGAGCCCACCGTGGCAGTGGGCATGTCATCAGGGCGCTGCTGCTTCATCCGGCTCTCGTATGAAAGCGTCGGCGGCGTCTCCGAACCTGTCACTAGGCCGTTGTCATGAAAGATGGCGACCGACTTGACTGGTTTTGTCGCAGCTTTCCATCCGTCAATATCTGGGAGGTTGCGAAGGGCCTCTTCGATGGAGTCATCCGATAACAGGTACGCCTCGCTTTTTACCCGTCTGGGGCTCTTGCGCTTCGGGTTGGGAAAGAATTTACTTTTCCTCGGCGAGCCGTCATCCACGACGTCATCACAGAGACGGGCCTTCTTCTTCGGTCTGCTCTGTGGATCTGTCTGCGACGCGATGGCAGACGCACGGGTGAGATCCGAGACGGATCGTGCCGCCGCTGGACTGCCGGGAATCCGCTGGAGCATGTTCGAGAGCGGCTCGGTCTTCCGTCGTTGGAGTCGAGGGGAGGTCCGAGTTGGAGTCGTGCTCGCCGCCGCCGCCGCCGCCGCCGCACGGTTTGCCGGCTCAATTTTGCCGTCCAGGTACGGTCTGGGGAGGGGAAAGACCCGAGGCACCAAGCCCCCATTCGTAATTTGCGCAACCCGTTGGGGATCGACAGAGAAGCAGTTGGGGTCCATCTCGCCCATGGGAATTCGATTGTGACCCTTGAAATAGGAATTGATGTTCCTCGTAGATGGCTTGTTGGGAAGCGCTGCCGACGTTTGGGAATGCCTTCTCTTAGAAGGCGTCGTCTGGAAGTGCATGGCATCTTTTGTGATGGGGTTGATGTCTCCCGATGCAACTGCTCTGGCCAGCTCCGGTTCAACGTGAACCCCGATGTAGGGCATCTCGTCTGCCGTTCTCGACCCGCCTAGGTCCGTCAGGTGCACCAGCTCCTTCTTGGTAGGGCAGTACACCCACTGGTGCAGAAAGGTCAATTCTGCCTGGTAAAACTGTGTCAGATAGTTCTCAGACACGCGCTTTCCCTCAAACTGAAGCATGCGGACGACGCGTTCCGGTGTCTTGCACTTTCGAAGCATGCGATATGCCGTCTTGAGCCCAACGCTAGGGAGCCCGTTGAGATAGTCACAACCGCTCAGGATGGCCATGCGTCGAAAATCGGCATCGGACCAGCCTGTGAGGGACACCTCGCGACAGGCACAAAAGTCTCGGCGATTTATCTCGATGCAGTTTCCGTACTGGTCCAATTTGGTGAGTAATCGCTTGGCGCCAAAGACGAGCAGGTCCGAGTCGTCGGAGAGGATGCCGTCGACGAGACCCTGCCGTTCGAGGTAAACGAGCTGGGCGTCGGCTTCGTAAGGGGCGACGACGTAGGGAACACCCATCAGTTTCAGTTGTTGGATGACGGAGCTCGCCATCTCGGGCGTGACGTCGATGCATTTCTGGAACTCCTGGGCCGCCTGGCTGGCTTTGCCGGCCGCGAGGAGTTCCAGCGCATGCCGCTTCCTTTCCTCGCGTTTCTGTGCCCTGGATTCTTCGGTTGCAGCCTTGCTGGGGAGGTAGTCTCCGTCAAATACCATGTAGGGTGTGATTCCAAAGTGACGAAGCATTCGAACGCGGTGCATGGCGGCATTGATGTATCTGTGGCAGGCGTGGTGCTCGTTAGCGTTCAAGGTCGCAGAGACTTGCACTTCTTCCCTTACTTTTTTGTCGGTTTGCCCTGGCCGAGTTCGACGGCACAGCAGTAGGCAGCGCGGTGAAGCCATCCGTAGGCATCAACGCCCAGGGTCTCGCCCCGGAACTTTTTCAGCTCCGTTGGGCGTTGAATTGACTTGAGCAGAGGCAGCAACCCTGGCGGGCGGGCGGGTCAGCAATGGAAGAGAGCTGCGAGGGTGAATGCCGACGCACCGGAGACACCCATTGTCCAAAAAGCCAGCAATGGCCTTGCCAACTCGGAGGCAACTGTCGATCCAATGCGTTACGCTGTCCCCATCGACGCCCGGGTTCAGCCTGTTGCCGGAGGCAGCCAGGTTCACGACGACGAAGCCAAGGTAGGAGGTGCTGGATCAGCCAGGGCACTATGATTCTACTTGGAGCAAACCGGGAACCAGAATTCGTTGCTTGCAATCGCGTCGGCCGTCGATGAAGGAGGGAGCCGCAGAGCTACGTCAATTGAGGCGGGCGGCCGTAGAGACACGCGACGTGATGGCGGGGAGCAACCAGATGGAGCGAAGAATGGCGGATCAGATCGGACGGATTGAGATTGGGGGGCCGAGATCGCGACGAAAAGCATAAATGAGGAGTCGAGTTCGTTGCGGGGCGAGGGTCGAGAGAGGGATGGAAGTGAAGCTCTTGCACGTTGAAGGAAGGTGAGGAGATGGAGGTGAAGGTGGCCGTGTCGGTGGTTACATTGCATGAAGAGTAATATTCCTCGCAGTGCTCCGTAGTGGTCGTAGACCCGTGCGCGGGTAGTAGTACATGGGTCGGCCAGTGGACGATGGAAGACGCGTGCTGTGCCAGGGCCCTCACGTTCGCTAACGATCGGGCCGTTGGGAGTAGGTACGGAGACTTTCAACCGCGTTGATGGGCGTCGCGGTGGAGCCAGGCGCGCTCCTTGACGAGTTGGTGTCACGAGTACTTGCTTACCTACCGGTACTCCGTACTTGCACAAGTATCGAGTACAAGTAATCCGCATTTAACAGTGTACTATATTGTACGGCGTACGGAGCAGTAGTTGCACGTATTAGATACGTACAGTACAGTATTACCCAGTTCCTAGTGCCTTACTACTTGTAGGTTAGCTGCCTGGATACAGGTGCCATGGCAATAATTACAGTACTTACTAGGTGCTCCTACGGCACGCAGGTCGCAATCCTTTAGTACTCTACTGGGCACCAACAAGTACGTTGATGCTTGTACTTAAGAAACTCCGAGCTGTAGATGAATATCGTAGTCACTGCTGCTACTAATAGAAAGTGCCTGCTGATACTCCGGACAAGGAAGTATTACGAGTACCGAGATCCAGCATGCGTACTAAAGTACTACGGACCTCGTGAAGCGTGCTGCTAGATCCACCAAGCATACGATGTGGCAAACGGCATTGCAGCATTTTGATGTCGTTGGTTCGGATGAATATATGAGAATTTGCCGTAGGTACTGTATATACTCCGTACTTACATTTAGATGCTGGATGTACGGATACGAGTGCTTGATTTTACATCTACTAATACTTACATGTCAACCCTTCTCTGCGCATCATGAATGACGGTGCCGTTAACAGCCGCTCATTTCAGCACGGTACCTTCGCCCCACCTTCTCTCCGCAGACACTCGTGGGCACGCCAAGGCAGTGACATGATTTGAAAAAAAAAAGGTCGGTGCCAACTAACCGACTTCAAGACGGCGGGAAACACCCATCGTCGGTTTCACGAAAATAAAAAAAGATCAGAATGCCCACCTCACTTCAAAAGACGCGCAAGCACATTGCCAAGAAGAGGAATGGAGAAGTCAACGCCCTGCACGAGAAGTCTCGGGACTCGATGCGATTGCACAAGGCCAGCATGAGAGACCTGCGGCTCCAGAAGCTCAGCAGTGCCAGGAACAAGCGGGAGCAGCCCATCGGTATGCGGGAGTCTTTCTCTCGATCGACGCGTCACTTCGTGCTGATTTTGTATGACAGTCGATCGAGTTGCTCATTTCCAGGAGGGCTTGAAGGAGAGCGTCAGCAAGCCTCTTGATATCGCGGCCGTCCAGGAGCTCATTCATGCGTGAGTGCCGCAGGACATGCCAGGGCGACGGCGCATGCTGACAGGCCAAGATTCGTTCACCAATACGATGACGAGTACGACGAACTCAGGAAGGCTCGGCGGCCTGGGCGGCCCGGTAGCACCCGGGAGGACCTTCTCAAGTTGAAGATTGCCGCGCTCGAGACGGAGTACAAGAACGGCTTCCGTATGTCCACCCACGAAGTCTTTCGCCCAGGACAGTGACTCACTGGATGCAGTCATACCAGACGTCATGCAGCAAGACAGTGCCAAGCTGATTGAGGATTGGGAAGGGACATGGGCCAATCTCACGACCATGCCGTGGATCAAGGTCTCCAGTTCGGGACAAGCCCGTCCTGCCGATTTTCCATCCAAAGGGATCAACTAGCGACTAGGTTGATTCGAATGGATCGGGAAACAATGACATGCGAGCTGCATGATCGCGCGGCCTATCGGTAACCAACCTACGATGTCGGACTGCACCCGTATCGACCGTGGTCGAAGGAATGGTCCGCCGTCGACTCGACGCTGTCTCGAAAACACAACACCTGCTTCGGCCGGGAAATCCGACAAGGTGCTTATGGTTTCTGAAACGCGTCCCAGCCACGGTCCTGGCCGAGAAGGTGGCCTTTGCATGGAAATCGGGGCAACGTGCCCGATGCCACTGGGACATCCCACCGCGGCACGCTCAACTCGACAGTACGAGGAAGAAACATCAAGCGATACTGGCCTCGAAGCCGCACTATAAGATGCGAAATGCGGATCTCATACCCAACTGAAGGTGCGACTGCATGGGAAATGGTCATGCTGTAGGTCTTGGACGTGCCAGACTGGTTGGTCGGTCCCAAGTTGCACAACCCGTTTCTCGGCACCGGTCACCAGTATGCCGTTATTCCCGGGTTTACATCTGAATAGAAGTACAGACGAGCAAGAGAGTTCTCGTCTGCTTTTCGCAGCCACTGGCATCGCATTTCACCATCTCATTTCGTCGTCTCCTTCATACTGGGGGGCGACGAGACGGATGAACGTCACGTGAAGAAGTGACCCTGGCCAAGCCCAAGCCCAGCCCCCACCCTGCCAGCTGTGGCGCCTAAAAAATCTTGAGCTCTTCCTGGATCGCCCCGTACATGATCATGTAATATTCCACAACGCTCCGTACATCACAGACATCATTGCAACCGCTGACATCTCACTGCCTCTGCCGCATTTGTTCTGTCCCCCCCCACACGAAGCGGCGCCATGCTTTCCATGCGAACTCTTGCACGGTCCGCGCCTCGCGCGCTCGGCCGTTTGTCGACCTCGTCGCTTCGCCAGTCCGTAACGCGCCCCAGCCTTCGTCCTTTGGCCAAGATGCCGAGTTCCAGCATCCTGCGCCCGACGCGGGCCGCCTTTTCTACAACCGTCGGACGTCAGGCGGCCGACGGCGAGACTGATGATGAACTGTCCGCCAAGCTCGAGAGCGAGATCCAGATCGAGGAAGACATGAAGGCCACCGAGCAGCTGCCAGCCAGCGTCAAGGACTTTCTCGACAACAGCCCCTTCGAGCTGGTCGACACGCCTGGCCAGGAGGTTGTGAAGCTGACTCGATCCTTTGGAGATGAAAAGTAAGTGGTGGACCTGACCTTTGAGAAGGCGAGAAAGGAGAGGCCCTGACGTCAAGTCGCAGGATCACCATCAGCTTCTCCATCGCCGACATCACCAACTACGACCCCTACAACGAGGATCCCGCCCTCGAGGACGAGGAATTTGCCGACGAAGGCATGCAGACGTCCACCAAGCAGGGCGACGCTTCCTCGTCGGGGGCTGCCCGCTCCGCCCCTGCCGAGGAACAGCTCGAGGATGAGATGGACGAGGACCTGGAGGACGAGTCGGCAGCGCCCATCAACCTGTCAATCGTCATCGAGAAGCCAGGCAAGACGGCGGGCGCGCTCAACGTTGACGCCAGTGCCCAGGACGGCAACATTGTCGTCGAGAACATGTTCTTCTACGAGGACGCCAAGGTCGCCCGTGTCGAGTCTCCAGAGGCTGCCCAAAAGCGTGCCGACGTCTACCCCGGCCCGCCATTCGGGTCCCTCGACGAAGACCTGCAGGTTCTCATGGAGCGCTTCCTCGAGGAGCGCGGCATCACCCAAGCCATGGCCACCTTCGTGCCCGATTACGTCGACGTCAAGGAGCAGAGGGAGTACATGCGATGGCTCAACAACGTCAAGGCCTTCATCGACGTCTAATCGACTCCGCGGCCCTCGTTGGTGTGCATGAAGCAGAGGTACGGAAGGGAATATGGAAGACTGTCGAGGTTCTGCTTCAGAAAGGGAGGAGGAGCCATCCCAATTCTTCACTCGTATTTGTAACAATATTCGCAGTCCATTCTGCGCTGTATAAGAGACGGTCAGGATAGCAGTCAGCGAAAAGTTCTTTTTTGAAATGTCGGCAAGCACCGGGGTCATCTTGGGATCGCCCTGCACGCCCCGCGTCATCATTCTCTCAGGGCCCTGGAAGCCATGCTGCGTACGGTGGGAGGAAGAAGGGAGGAATGAAATGAAACGTAAGCAAGCAGCAGAAAAGGATCAACCCGAATCAAGGCCGGCCCGACAAGGGCCGACAAGGACCAGCCGTCGTGGGCAGTGCAGCAAATGTATATGTGCATGTGTGTGTATGTACTCATTATGTCCCAGATCCCACATTCTCTCCCGACGCGCGCCACAGTTAGGCGCTATGGGTTGAAAATAATTACCGTACGCCTGTCTATCCCAACCGATTCGTTCTCCTCCCGTCTCTCTGTGTGCCTCGACGCCCGGTCCAGCTTGCCGAGCCTTGGCGCCGGTGGCTTGTACGTATGGTCGATGGTGGTAGAGTCTCGAGACCGGAGGCGGCGGAAGGGGGAGGACGGGAAGCAAGTCTCGTTCACCAGACTCGACCACGGTCCAGAATGTCGTCTGTGGACCACTCGCCCTTCTGGGCCCTCTCGAGGACCTGCCTCCCCACATCGGTCAAATCGGGCTTGCCACCGTTGCCCGTGACGTGCTCAAAGAAGACGGGTCTCCATTCCTCGCCGCTCTGCTCGCGCTCTCGGGCCTTTTCGCGCTGCTTCTCCTCGAGCTCGACCTTGATCTCGGTGGCCTTGGAGTACTGCTTCGCGATGATGGCCTTGGTGACGCCGCCCCAGAGGGAGAGGGACTCGTTCGGGAGCTGCTGGTCTTCGGGTGGGACGATTTTGGGGGCGACGCCGAGGGGAGCCATGTCGATGATGGTGTATTGCTCCTCGAGAGGGACGGATTTCTGCTCGTGTCAACCTCGGGGTGGGGACAAACGGGCAGGCAAGCAGGTAAGCAGGCAGGGGGGGTGGGATAGGATGGGACGTACACTTGGCCTCGGCCCGAGAGTGAAGGTTACCTTTTCCCTCCAAGGTCCGCTGAGCCGGGCGAGGACATCGTCGGCGGGGACATCCTGGACCCTCGTCTTGTCGTCCTTGTCCGGGTCGTACTTGAAGATGACGCCGTCGATCTTGTTGGTGGTCCGGCCGAGCCAGCCTTCCTCGACGTAGTGGAGGATGGCCTTGATCTTCGTCTTGGGGCAGGTAAAGTAGGCCATCTCGCTGACGGAGACGCTCAGGCTGCCGCGCAGGAGGCCGCCCAGGTGGGCGGCCGGGTGGGTGAGCTGGTAGGTCTCGCCGTCGCGCTTGTCGAGGGTGATGAAGATGCCCATGTTGTGCTCGCCGGGCAGGACCTTGACCGAGGTGCCGGTGAACTTGGCGGTGATCTGGTCGAAGCCGCGGGCGGTGATGCCCTTTTCCGGGCAGGTGACGTGAAAGGCGCTGACGGGGGGGTGGTGGGAGGTCTGCTCGGTGAGGTAGGAGACGCGGATGGGATGGCTGTCGGCGGGGGCGCCATGCTGGGGAACGGAAAGCGAGAGGTTGGATGCGTTCTTGTCGTCCTTGGCGGCGGCTTTCAAGCTCGACAAGTTGCTGCGTGCGGGTCCGTCGGGCGGCGTGGCGCCGTTGGAAAGACCGAGGGTATCGATGACGGGCGCGTTGTCTTCCGATTCCCAATTGCACTGCGACGAAGCGGCGTCAGCGTGGACGAGACGGACATGGGACGGGGTCGGCGTACGCGGAAGAACTCGCCGAGGCAGGAGTTGTAGGGTTTGCAAGGCCTCCCCTTGGCGTACTTGATATCCTTGGTGAGCCAAAAGCGCACGACCTCGAGCATGCGGTCGAGCGGCTCGTCGGAGGTACCGATGGCGATGAAGGCGTTGGGGGCGTCGAGGTAGGTCCAGTACTCGAGGTTCGGCGTCGGTTCGAGGAGCTGGGAGGGGAGGGAAAAGCGAACGGCGGCGAGGTCGGAGACGCCAATGAACCTGCAACGAGCGGGACTCGGTCAGCCTGACATTGTGCCTCGTGCATTTCCGGGACCCGATGCGGTGCGGTGGCGTCTTCGCAGAATGCATCATCCGCGGCGGCGGCGACGGAAATGTCGAGCGGGTTCGAAGGAGGACGAGGTCGCCTGAGGAGGTCGCAGGAGGAGGTCGCAGATAGGGGAGGGGGGGGGGGGAAGGGGGGAAGGAGGCGGAGGAGGTCCTGGCCGCTGCTCGCCTTACTTCTTCAAGATGCCCAGAACGGTCCGCAACTTGGATCCGTCGCTCTGGTGTTCGTCGGGCGCACCGGCCATCGCGGGCGTGGCGGAAGTCGTCATGGCTGTGCGTCCGAGATGCCTCGCGGGCGGGCGGTGACGACGAAGGCGCTGGGGACAGAGTCGGGGGATGGGGAGGGCAAGAGGCAAGGAACAAGCAACAGGGACAGGAATGGGGAGAAGAACGGGGAGAAGCACGGGGAGAAGCACAGGGAGAAGCACGGGGAGAAGAACGGGGAGAAGCACGTGGAGAAGACGGGGAGAAGCAGGGGAGAAGCACGGGGACAGGACAAGAGCAAGGTCAGGGACGGAGACGGAGACGTAGACAGCGACAACGACAGCGACAGAGACAGCGACAGAGACAGAGACAGCGAACGGGGCGATGACGGTTGGCAGCGGAAGCGAGGACAGAAGCGGTCGAGGTTGAGCGGGGTTCGAGCAATGCCGTCGTCGTACTGGCGGCCGACGGCAAATGAATGGGCGCGGAGTGCGGTGAGCGGGTGGTCGAGAACTGGCTGGTTCGAGGCGTGCGCGTGCTCTGCTTGGACCGAGACGAGTGCTTTCTCGACCGAGGCGAGGCGACAGGAGACGATTTGGAAGCAGCGGACGAAGGCGAGCGTGGGTGCGCGTGGGTGCGTTATCCGAGACGACGATACGTCGCTCGCTGATCTGTCTGGCTTGGCAACCTGGATTTCTCGAAATGCGCGGGCACGGGCAAATGTGTGACGTCTGCGGGGCTGTTTTACATCCCAATCTGCACAGGTTCAGTGGCCAGGCTCTGACTGAAGACTGGAGAAGGGAGACTGGGGACCGATCCCGAGACCGACTCGAGACTCCCGTGTCAGATTTTGACTACACTCAATGTACTCTAGCCTCCGTCCGACAAGCTCCTACCGCTATGGGAATTTGGATCGCTCACCACCAAGCGTCAGACAAGCATACGGCATTTCGATCTCATCTCGAGCCCGAGCAGGCATCGACTGGTTCCTCGCCCGTCGCCCGTCGCCCGTCGCCCGTCGCCCGTTCCCCTTCCGCTCGGTTTTTTTTTACGTCGTCGTTGCTGGTTAATTTGACGCGCCGGGGCGCTTTCTGTCGTCACGCGCTCGATCGTCTTTGCTCTTGATGCAACGCAACGGAATAGCCGATCTTTCAGGCACATGGCCCAAGACTCGGTGCGGTTTGTCCATGATGGACTGGGTAAACTTTTCTGCTTCCTCTTTCGTCGTCTCTTTGGATTGTTCTTTTATTTTTATTTTCATTTTTATTTTTTTGTTTGTATTTTTGTCAATAAAACTTTTTAAATCCTGTCTGCCATTCATCACACAACCACTCTTGTTCACCACCTCTTTTGCCCCGGCCTATTCCTGCTCTGGCGGCGAAGTCAAGTCTGCCAGAGACCGAGAGAATTGGCCAATGTCCTCGGTACGTCGAGTGATATTTCCTCGTCGTTTCGGTCCGTCCTTATCCTAGTTGTATGGTGTCGCCGTCAGTCGAGCCGAGGTTCACGGAAGGAAGTGTGGAGGGCCCATACGACCGTCCTCGTCCGCGCCTGGGCGGAAATCTCGAGCCGGGCCTCCGTATTCGGCGCACGCATCCTTGCGTAGCCGGCACGTCGCCGTCAAGTCGAGGTGGCGAGCAGGAGACAAAAGGGCGGCGCCAAGCGCAGCGATTTCGAAGCGGCGGTTTAGATGCGTCGGAGGTTTGATTTCGTTCCGTCGAGCCCTCCTCGACGCTCGACGCGAGGATTGCG
This sequence comes from Drechmeria coniospora, assembly GCF_001625195.1. Lineage (NCBI taxonomy): Eukaryota > Fungi > Ascomycota > Sordariomycetes > Hypocreales > Ophiocordycipitaceae > Drechmeria > Drechmeria coniospora. Next base: position 3,903,678 of record NC_054391.1, read on the forward strand.
AGAAGGCAAGTGCACTCCATGTCTTGCATGTGCGGGACGAAAAAACAAAAGAAGGTCATGTAGGCATCGACCGAGCGGCCATGCTGGCTGGTCTCATCGCCGGCAGAATCTTCCAATCCACGGGGCGTGGCGGAGGAGGATAAACTTGCTCAAACTGCACCGAGGGCGTCGTCGGCGTAGGGGGTGGAAGTTGCCGTACGTACGTTGATGCATGCTAGGAGCACACCTGCCGACCCCCGTGCCTTTGTACGGCCAACCACCATTCATCCGCGTTGCACCATCATCAGTCGCACAAGTGCAGACACGTTTGTCCTTTGCGCCGATCCAATCAGCCGTTGGTGCACGTGAAGGTACTTGCAGGCGACCGATCCGTCAATATCAATCACTGGGGCCGTAGTAGCAGCAGGTGCACGCACGCGTCCGCTCACGGTGCCGCAGGATAGAGATGGCTGCCTTTCCAATGAGGCCTTGGTGGGAATGCCTGCATGATGTTGCCTTGGTCGCCTACGGAGTACGAAGTACCTGTAATGCCTGCTAGTTGGTAATAGCGTCTACCAGTAGCAGATTGTCTGCTGCATACTACTAGGTACCTAGGTGCCTTATCTGGTGGCGACGGATGACCACCATTCGTAGCACACCAAGCACTCCTACTCCTGCTCCCACTAGGCTAGGACCCAAGTACCAGGTACTAGAGTGTACAGTACAGCTTCCAGCTTCTGGTACCTGCCTCGCCGCTGGAGGCAACACTGGAATTACAGTACTACTCCGTACCAAGGTACTAGGAGGTAGTGCTAAGACATTACCATTGCTTGGAACGGAGAGGTGTACGGAGTACAGTACAATTGCTCTGCAGCCACGGAGCACTCCGTACCAGTGCTTGGTACTAAATATTGGCATTACTACTAGGATGTGTACCGAGTTCTAAGTACCTAGTACACACGTGCTCCGTACTGCGTGCACTTATTCCTTGCCTTGCACCTACTAGTACGTACTTACGGAAGTGCCGCACCGCTATTACTCCGTACCCCGTACAGTAGGTGTAATAGGTACCTAGTAGGCACTTGTAGGTGTACATGTATTACTTGCCTGTCCAGCACCGTGCATGTACACCTACAGTACAACGCACTTGCAAGTATCCGCACTAATTAGTAGGGGGTTGTTCACTACAGTACGTACAGTACTCCGTAGGTTAGTACCTAGCAATAGTATATTTCACCGGGCCACATCGAAAGCGTTCCAAGATCCGCTTATCGGCTCCGCTGGCTGCCGATTGCGCTGTCGACGTCGACGTGGAGTCGCCGAGACCCTGAATTTTTGGCATGTGGGGGCGACGAGTCCCCCAACCTGTCTGTTTCACCCAGCCAAACATGTTTGACGCAACATGACCAGGCCGGCGAACTTGTGGCCGTGCCGGCCGTGATGGAAGCCTGGACGGTACCGGCCGCGTTGCAGACACCGCAGGGGGTCGCCGTGAGATTCGCGAGTGACGAGCCGTGATTGGACGACGGACCGGAGTGACGTACGTGCCTGTGGGGAGATGATTGATTCTGGCTCCTCCACGGCCTGAGCATGCTGCGAAATCCGTACATGCATGCCTCTCTGATCCTCAAACGTCCCTCCTCCTCCGCACGCAAGTGGCCCTTCTCCAGCTCTCGAACGAGCCTTGGTTCGTCGCCACCAGTTTCTTATCTTGCCTGCTCCCTATCTTCGTCCCTCCTGCCTAGCGCACATTCTGAGCCGACCCGTCGCAGGCCTCGACCTCGCCCCCAGCAACCGCACGCGCGTGACGGCCAGCTAACGACTAGGTAGACGGCTAGCCGGCGAGCCGCTGGACAGGAAGACGGGGAGAGGGAGGGAACCCTAGGGAAAGAGTCATGGATTCGAGCGAATGAACGGACGGATGGAGCGAAAGATGGCAAAGGATGGAGCAAGAAAAAAGAGTCCGTGGTGGCGACAAAGAGGTGAGTGAGTGGGCTGGCTGCGCCACAGCCGGCCGGGACAGACATTCCGTCCTGCACCAGCTAGAAAACGTAGTCGACGGCGCAGGCACTGGGAGCTGCTGTCCTAGCGCTGTTGTCCTAGTAGCAATGGTGGAAAGCGAGCACCATTCGTAGCACAAGTCATCACTTGACAAAAGTGACGATTCCGTTTTGTCAGCGCCGCTATTACTCCAACAAATTGAATCGACACTTTCGCCACCCCGCTCACTGCACTACGGCACCATGGCAGCGGCAGCACCGACAGGCCGGTCCACGCCGTGCGACCGATAGCACTCGTCCAGTTGGGCCCAACCAGGAGCCAACGATATGACCGGAGCCAGCGACGTGGCCGGAGTGTCTTCCCCGGCCTCGCAACCATTTCTTTTCGGAGCTTTGTTTCAACCGTGAACGGACATGGGGGCGAGAGAGCGGCCGGCCGAGGTGAGGAGAACAGTGGAAGGGGGGAAGCGCAGGGGAGAGGAGGGACGAGGGGGAAAGAGGCGGGGAGAGAGAGGCGGGGAGAGGTGGGGAGAGGCGGGTTAGAGGACGAAAGTCATGCCCATGCGCATGTTCATGCTGCCACCTTCGCCCTTCACACTCGTCGAGACGACGCGGAGTCGAGATTCGCGCAGGGTGCCGAGAAGGCAGGTATCTACTGCTCTTATCTGTGCATGCGTCGTCAGCAGCTCTACAAATACATGTACGCCGGGCTCGTTTGTTCTGTCCATGTTGTTGTGCCCGACAGCCAAGAGCCGGCTCGAGTTGAGATGCCCATGCCCATGTACTTGCTTGTACTCGCCGCCGTACCGCACCCCAGCACGAACCGGTCCGAAGGGTTCACAAGCAAAAATAAACACAACAAAAAGTGCTTGGTCCCGACCAGGCCAGGCACCAGACCTTTGATGCCACCCCCGCGGCCACTCCAAGCACCCCCCCCACACCCTCTCCCACCCGGCCCTGTCCCTCCGTTCCATGCGACACCCCCAACCTCGCCCAACTTCGTTGCCTCTGCATTTAGGTTTCGCGGCAGGTAGGTGGGAAACCTTGTCCTCGAGACGACTCGGAGCAACCGGGAGGCCCTCCATGCGCCTCCTTGCCTCCAAGGGCACCGATCCTGGGTGAGGGGTGAAAGCGAGGCGGCAGGCGGAAGGGGGATTGGGGGATTGCGGGTATTTCCATCGCAACGCTCCGTCTGGGTGGCCCAAGATTGAACGACTGGAAAGCACGACGTCGGCGCCATGCCTGTGCAAAGTCCGGCTTGTGCGCTGTTGCGTCTGTTCTGGCACTCCTCGGTTGTTAACATCCAAGTACACGGCGTTGATGCGGTACCTGGAAAATTGGCAGTACATGGTACCGTGCGCCATGATTGTTCCGCCCACTACGCCATTACGGCGTGCAGATGCTATTAAATTTGACATGACCCAAGGGTCGGAGTATTGCACCTTGGTATGATGCATGCTAACGTAGTAGGTACTCCGTGCATGGCGGGTATTCTCTTGCTTGCACTTGCACGCAAAATGCACTCGCGTACTCCGCACCTACCTAGCGTTGTATTGTATCTTGTGCCAATACGCCGACAGCATGGCGGCAGCAGCCATGTCCGCACGAGCGTAGCCGAAGAAACGATGGTCGTGAATTCGCAGAAGAAGACGTGGCGTTGCCTGCGCATTCGTGGTCCGCGCAATCTCCTTGTGCACCTGTGTGCGATTTTCCATCGGAAGCGACTGACCAGACCAATCTACTCACCTCCCCAGGACAGCCTGCGTGAGGCTGCCTGCGCCAGCGCCAAGTGGGAAAACGAAGCAAGTACAAGAGACGCACGTGACCGACGACACGGTGACAGACGAGGTTGCCCAGGCCCGAGAGTAAGTACTTAGTTGCTGAACTAATATCCTATGCTGCGTGCACATGCACGTATGGGAAGGACCGGCTACAATTCATCTACGTGCCCCATCTACGAGGGTGAGCCGCTCCCGTGCTGCATCGGTGTCCGACTACGAGCACGAGTTGCTCGTCAGCAGGATGGACGAAAAGGACCTACTATGCTGTTGTTGTGCTGTAGTCGGTGCCGACGACCGACTGGCTGCGGATCCGGCTTGTGGGTGAGAACATGTGGATCGAGCACGGAGTCTTCCGCTCCTCGTCCTGCCCTCCCCACCCCGATGCCGTTCGGTCGTCCGTCTCGTCTGTCCCGTCCGTCTCGCTTCGTCCGTCTCGCTACGATTCCCGCTACCTGGGGAGCGACTCCTCCATCGCAACCGCGCCTGCAGAGGCGGCGGCTCCATCGCCGGCACCGCCACGAACCCTGAGCCGAACCAGACGAGCACCACCATCCACCACCGGCCGCCCACCAACCCATCTCTTCCATCCACACCGACCGCTCCGGCTTCCGTCCAGGCAGCCAGATAGCAACACCCCCCTCCCCCGCCCCTTTTCACACCACGACCGCGCTGCGTCACGCAGAAATAGTTGCTCGACGGACCCGGCTGGTGGGCCGTCGAGATCGATCCTCTCGCGCAAAGTCGATCATTTCGTTTCCCGCACCCCACCGATCGGGTGTCGGTGACGTGCCGCCGCGACGATGCACCGTACCTGGTGGTGTATTCCTTCACTCCTGCATGCCGCGAGCACCTGCTGCGCAGCGCTAGGCGCACCTAGCACCTCGTACCTACCTACTACCTAGCAGTCACCTTCCTGCTGCTGGGGAGCCACCTGGTGGCCATGCTGCCTGGCGCCAGTGCAGGGGTACTCGGCAAGTCCTGCCACCATTCTCGGAGCCGCCTGCCCAGATGCCGTGGCCCCGAATCGCGCCTGGCGTAAAAAAATAAACCTGCCGGCCGTGCAAACGCGGCCTCTCCACCCATCTAGGTCGTGCCTGCCTGGATATGGTTCAACGTCAGAAGGAGGGGCATGATGGATGCATAAATAGTACCTCGCAGCCAGCCATCCGCATCTCTGTCCTGCTGCCCTGCTTCCAGGTCGGATCCGTTTGCCTGTCCATCCGTCGAGTTTAGTTTATTCTGCCTGCTCCAGCACTCGACCATCGTTCGGCCTCGACAAGCTCGTTCAAAGGCAGCAGGAAGAATGCGACGTCCGAGGTCCTCGCACTTGTATTATTCACTCGAACCCGTACACTCTGCTTGCTTCCTGCTAGAGCCACGACACATTTCGCCGCTTCGCCACGCCGCCAGCCCTGTACCAACCGTCGTCCGAAGCTGCTGCTCTCCCATATCCGCTTTGGTCCTCCCGTCGTCCTCTCGTCCGTCGCTCCTTTCATCGACTTGCCATAGCTCGAGTCCCCTTTGTGCCGTCAAGAGTTTTGACTTTGCCCTCGGCCGCTGCTGTCTCGACTCCAGTCTCTGGCCGGCAGCTTTCCTCCGCATCTAGCACGACAGGACTCAGACAGGGCAGGTGGCCACCAGCAGAACCGGAGGCACGGGGGCCGCCTGTAGCATAGACGGAGGCAGAGGCAGAGGCATCGACACAGACAGAGACGGAGGCAAAGGCAGAGGCGGAGGCAGAGGCAAAGGCAAAGGCAGAGGCGGAGGCGGAGGCACCGACACAGGCAGAGGCACCGACACAGGCAGAGGCACCGACGCAGGCACCGGCCAGAGCAGAGGCACCGACACAGGCAGAGGCACCGACGCAGGCAGAGGCACCGACACAGGCAGAGGCACCGACGCAGGCAGAGGCACCGACACAGGCAGAGGCACCGGCACAGTCAGAGGCACCGACATAGGCAGAGGCACCGACATAGGCAGAGGCACCGACGCAGACAGAGGCACCGACACAGGCAGAGGCACCGACATAGGCAGAGGCACCGACGCAGGCAGAGGCACCGACATAGGCAGAGGCACCGACGCAGGCAGAGGCACCGACGCAGGCAGAGGCACCGACGCAGGCAGAGGCACCGACACAGTCAAAGGCACCGGCACAGTCAGGAGGAGCCTCTCGTCCCACGCATGCCACCCCCACCCTCGTCACACGCCGGAACAGCCTTCCTCCGTCCCTGCCGTGCTCCAAGCTAGTAGCAGTTGTTCGCCAACTATAACTATTACTACTCGTAGTGCCTGTCGCCCATGATGCCGAAGAAGTCCCCCCAGCTCGACCAAAATGGTTCAGGAGCCCTGGTATCGGCCGAACAGTCCAAGGTAGCTCCCACGCTTCAAGATGTTGACGACCTCGTGAAGCCCCTCTCACAGCTGCCGCAGAGCGAGCGTTCAAACGAAGCCAACACGGAGCGCGCTTTCATCGCGGCCTCCCGACGTTCGGATCGAACCCTCGAGGCCCGTATGCAATCGGCCCAAAAGGCGAGCCAGGTCCACAAGGAACGCACCGGCAAGGGTTTCCGCATCACGGAGCAAATCGTGCTGCGAGAAGAGATGTACGAAGAGGACGACGACGGCCTACCGTCATCGTACCGCCTGCTGGGGCCCAACATGCAGACGGATTCCGCCGTGCTGAACTCGAGAGTTGACGCCTTTCTCGCCCACAGGATGGAACTCTCCCAGATGGTAGGTAAGGCCAACGAGGAATGGCGCAACAACGAGGTCAACAAGCGGTTTGCCGAACATTTCGGTGACTTTCTCCATCTGCAGCAGAGGGCTTCACCCCAAGAGCCCTCCAACATGGCCGCCAACCCGGCCCAGTACCCGCCGCCCGCCTTCTTCTCCGAAGCCCAGATGGCGGACTTGGCCGAGTTTGACCTGTCGCAGATGACACCCATGACGCCCATGACGCCCATGTCACCGGGCTCGCCGATGCCGCAGCTCACGCAGATGATGCCGATGGTACCCATGTCGCAGATGGCACAGTTGACCACCCAGGTTCCCCAGGCACCGCCCCATATGACGCAGATGGCACCGATGCCGACCATGGCAATGCCGCAGATGACGCAGGTACCGGAGATGGCACAGATGGCGCAGATGGCGCAGATGGGACAGATGGGACAGATGGGACAGATGGGCCCCATGACCCCGATGGCCCCGATGGCCCCGGTGGCCCCGGTGACTCCCATGACGTACGCGCCGCCGACCTTGAGGACGCGACCGTGCTTCCAGATCGTGCCGAGCAAGAAGCGAAGAAAGCCCAAGGCTCGAGCCAAGGCTCGAGTCGGGGCATCCGTCAAGCCCAAGCCCACCAAGATGACGCCCCCCAAGGCGAGCCCGAGTGGTGGCGATGGTGCCAACTCGGACTCGCCCGTCGTCTTGACAAGCCCCAGCACGACGCCGCCTGAGACGTCGTCGGTCGGCGAGGTGGCCCCCGCCGACTCGGCCTTCACACCCGAGCTGCCACCAGAGGCGAGCATGATACTGAGGGGCGAGGACGTGAACATGGGCACGAGCGCTGCCGGCCTGTCGATGCAGGCGCTGGACTGGACCAACCTGGGACCGTTCGACGATCCCACCGAACTTCCCACGCCCCTCAAGCTCGACGAGTTGCCAGGTGCCATGATGCCCGACAACGCCACCAACGGCTACAGTTCGGGCCACCAGCACGACGAACTCGATCTGCTGTGGGGTCCTCTCTTCGATGATGAAGCCTTCTTCGGCACCAAGATGTAAGACGGACCGTGCGGTTGATTCGCCCGCCTTTGCCGCCCACGGTCGAGCGTGGCAAGATCGTCCAACCCGCCCGTGCTACGAAGCAGCACTCGCCACGGAGCCGGCTTGCTGCTCACCAGTCCGACCCTGCGACCCTTCCTTTCACGCTCAAGCTCGCCTGACATCCGGAGCGGTCGACCCCAACCTCCGTCGACGGACGAGGGCGCGGCGAGACTACAGCGGCATTATTCATTTCGTCGTTGCCGCATTCCTTCCCTTGCACGCTCCGAGACTGGTGATAATGATGTTGAAAGTTGAGAGATGCCCACTTGGATCATTACCTTTGACGCTGACCTGCCGACGGCCGACGACCACGAATCGATCGTCGGGCGGGCCATTGAAGGTTGGTTTTGATTTTACTTGCATTCTGGCAGCCGGTGGATGCATTGTTGTACCTAGCATGCTTAGCTTGTTTTCACAGCGTGCGAGGTGTATTAATGGTCTTGGTACTATGGCGAAGACACCCCATCGATGTGTCCTCCGGAGCATGGCCGCCCATCGACGGCGGAAGCAACCAAGCAGGCTAAACGGCCAACGAGCAGCGCCTGACTCTACGCAGGGCTGCTTTTGCCTAGATGAAACCATCGCAGCCATGGTTGCCGCTACCATGGTTGTACTTTACAGAACTGCATGGCCAAACTCCAATCGGCCAACACGTGGGGACGGTGAAACGGCGCACCTTCATTCAAGCGAATCGCGAGGCCTGCTCACGGGCGGCGAAGAAGGCGCCCACGAAACATCACGGGGCTGATTCAGAAGTAATTCGGAAGAATGTGAGGAAGACGACGAACGGGAAGTCACGCGTAACGAGCAGCAGGTTGGCAGGAGGCGTGCAGAAAGTTGGTAGTCACCACCCACACCGCGGTTCCGTGGCGAGACACGATCCCTGGTAACATCGTACGTCCGCAGGGGACGAAGAAAGTTTCCCTCCCCCACGGCCCTTTTCATCGTGCTTGTCATGCTGTCCTTGGCCATCTGCATGACCGGTGGAGCATCCCTCTCGGTCCGGTCTTTGCGTTCACGCCCTGCGAGGTACGCCACCCACTGACGCCCGGTCGAACCTTAACTAACTGCCGCTGCATGTACGTGATCAGTTTTGCACCACGGCATCGATATCCTTGCGAAATCTGTGCCCTTGCCACGCGAAGATGTGCATCCAACGACGGGCGATGCGCTTGCTTGAGCCTGTCCCGCTGGCGGCCGCAGTTCCAGCTGCGTAGCTGTCCCGTTTGGCCTCACGAGACCATGTCGGCCATCACAGCATCCCCCCCGCTCATGCCTGATCTCTGCCGCTTCTCCGCCTACTCTTTGGCGCCATTTCCGTGCCTAAGCGTCGGCTGTGTCTGCCGAAATGCGGGCTTCTTCTCCACCGGCGAGCCGAGCTGCTGCGTAGTCACGCCCGCGGCGTCGGCCTTCGGCTGAAGGCACCTCTGGTTCGTGCGCGAAGCCCGCGGCGTCACGTCCGGGTCAGCGTTGCCTTGACAAACTACCATTTCAGTTTCTTGCGCATCGAGGGATCATGTGGTGTCGCGTGCGGGGGTCGAACATGCCGAGTTCGGCCCTCGCGGGTGTGGAAAAGTGATACCTCGTCGGGTGGCATTGCCTCGCACGGCCTGGTTCGCTGCCGCCGAGCCCGGCTGCGCATCTGTCAAATCGTAGCCTGATCTAGCCATGGACTTAAACCCCCTATCCGATCCCTCTCATCGATATTGTACTCCTGCCTGTCGTATGCCGGTGTTGCTTTGTGCGGAAAGGGGGCTGTCGTCATGCACAGAACGGCAGGCGGTGATGACTGATGCTTGATGCAGGCTCCAAATTGCCATGGGCAAGGGAATGACAACAAAAGGAATCCAAGAACGACGGGCAAGGTAAACGATTGCCGGTTCGAGCTCGTTGCCCGGTGAGCCTGTAAGGGGGTTGTGCGTTGGTAGTGAATATCGTCGACCACGAGCATGCCTGGGAACAGAGCTGGCTCGCTCAACACGTCGCCACCGTTGAGAGGGTCGCTCTGGCACCGATGAAGATGCCAGTGAAAGTGATTTGGTCACGACATGCCTGAGAGATCGAGATGGTGAGCAGAAACCGTCTGGCCACGGCTATTCGCCTCCTAACTGCTACGTGTCAAAGTCCAGGCCATCGACATTGAGGTTCAGATCCGCCTACCAACATAGTGACTTTACTTTCCGGGGGGAAGCCACCGTCGTTGCCGTGCGTGACGGACCGAGAGTGAACCGTCGGGTATCATGAGCTAGCTACATGCGCGGCGCAGCGTCCTCTCGACGCCTATCTAGGTATGCCATCACCCGTCATGTCGCTCCTTTGCTCTCTTTTCCCTCTTCTCCTTTTTCTCTTTTCTTCTTTCCTCCTTCTCCCCCTTCTTCTCCTTCCTCTCCTTCCTCTCCTTCCCCTCCTTCTTTCTTGCCTCCTTCTCCCCCTTGTCCCTCTGGTCATCTCCGACCTCACTCTCGCCCCGGGTTTTCGTCTCTTTTTGCAACCGCCTCTCTGCTGTGTGCTCTTTATCCACCTCTGGCTCCATGTCCCCATCATCCCCGTCGGCTGCCTTATCTACTGTCTCCTCACTCCCGACTTCGACCTCTCCCTTTTGGCTCTCCTCGCCGGGGTTCTTTGCCACTCTCGTAGCCTTCTTCTCCTCAGTGGCCGTCGTCTCGTGTGATCCATTCGTGCCGCGCCGCCTGTCAGCTTGGTGCTCCTGTGGCGGTCCGTCGACTTCCCTCATCCAGACCTTCCAGTCTCCCCTCCTCGTCTTCCACGTGTCGCCCTTCCAGTTGCGCCAGACGCTGCGCCCCATCCACGACTCTCTCAGCTCTGCCTCGTGGGAGCCGAGCCGGTTCATCATGGCCTCCTTCAAATGGTAAGGGACGCTGAGGTCCTTGCCCTTGCTGGGAACGCCGGCGACGGCGACGACGAGGTTGTGTCCGAATTGGGAGACGGCCAGTTCCGCCGTGCGGGCCGAGATGGTGCCGACAATGGACTTTTGGAAGAGAGAGTTGGCAGAAGGCGTGGTCATGGCCGTCGTCAGGAGCGTCACGGTGGGCATTGACGTCGTGGCAAGGCGGATGAGCTGGTCCGACGAGAGGGCGAGGATGGATTCGTGGACGGCCTTGGACGGCCCGGGAATCGACAGCAGGGTTGTGAGGAGCTGCGCGCCGTGGGATTGGATCGCGTACTGGTTGCGCGACAGCTGCTCGACGTCCTTGACCTTTTCCTTTCCGTCCTTTAGGCAGCAGAGCGTGGTGACCAAGTCTACGGGCTTGCTTCCGCAACCCTCCTTGAGTCCCTTTACGAGCTTCTTGATCTCGTCGGGGATGCCTCTGGCGGCGCAGCGCTCGAACAGTGTCCTGAGCACGTTGAACCTCGTCTTCGAAACCAGCTGGGGGACGGTCGGTGCGATGCTTCCGACGGCTTGCACCAGGTCGTCCTTGCCCAGACGATTGAGAACCTTGATCGCCGGGTAGGATGAGATGTCGTTGCGGGCGTAGCCTTCGATGCGGGGGAGGAAGATGTTTTGGTTGAGGGCCTTGAAGATCTTGCCGGGGCAGTGGGTGACGAGCGTCTCGATAAGGCGGGAGCCTATTTGGTCGTAGACCATGCCGTTGACGAACTCGGATGCCTCCGAGGCGCCGTCGAACAGAGACTGGGGCGCGCCCGGGAGCAGCCGAAGCAGCAGCGAGGGCTGTGTCGAGTCCGACTTTTGGTCCGTCTTGTTGAGCATCATGTCGAGCTCGAGGAGCAGCTGCAGTGTAGGGTTGCCGATGGGATGCTTGGCCAGCACGCGGAGGGCGGTGGGGTCCATGTCTGCGATGGAATCGCCGATGATCTTGCGAACGGCCATGGTGAAGGAATCGGGCGTCGCCCGCAGGCCCCGGTTCTGCTCGTCGGCGAGGGCCGAACCCGCCACCGATATGTTTTCCTTCTTCCGGCTCTTCATGAGCGTCCGGGCCGAGGCATCCTCCAGCGGCCGTCCGGAGAGGACGAGGAGAAGGACGCGCAGGGTGTGGGATGCGAACCGGTCGGCCATGAGAAAGGTCAAGTTGCCTTCGAGCTCGTCGAGGGTGGCGAGGAAGAGGCTCTCCATCGAGGCCTCGGGCTCCTGCTCGTCGACGTCCTTGGCCGTCGTGTCGAGGACGAAGCCGGAGAGCTCGTGGGAGACGACGCCGGCGGAGCGAAGGAAGAGCGCCTCGCAGCAGTGGCTCGCGAACCGATGCTGGACCAGGGACAGGAAGTGTCCCCCGAAGGCTTCGAAGAGACGCTTCTTCTGCGCCGTGCTGGACAGCTGGATGAGCCGCTCCATGAGGCGCGAGCACGACTGGCTGCTGGCAAGCTTGAGCTCCTTGCCCTTGGCTTCGCCGTAGACGTTTTCGAGGAACATGTCGCGGTCCTCGGTCGAGGGGAACTGGTTGAGCTCGAGCATCTCGTCGGCCCTGCGGAAGTACTCCTGCTCCTCATCGGCGAGCATGCCGAAGAATTCAGTTTCGCCACCATCGTTGCGCGGGCGTGCCGCGTCGTCGTCGAGCTGGTAGCCAGCGGACTCGTCGTCGTGCCGTGCCCTTTTGCTCTCGACGGTGCCGACCTCTTGCTCCTGGCGCTTCCGCTTGCGCCCCTCGCGCATCTCGCCTCGCTTCGACCGTGGCTTTGGCATTGTGATTGTTTCTGCTCCGTTTCGGTAACGGGCACAGGAGTTGATGGCAAAATACGACGAGCACGGCCTGGTAGCAATAAGTCGAGTTGCCCAAGCCGGGGGTCCAAATTTTTTGAGACGGCACTGATAAGGTTCTTATCGGCGGTGCATACAAACTGGTGGTGGTATTAATATTACCCCGCTTCCGGGAGGACTTTGACGCTATTACTAAGTATTAGAACCACCTCCACTTCAACCTCCACTTCAACCTCATTCTTCCTCACGGCTGCTCTCAGTGATGCCGACCCGGCTGCCTACCAACAACAGTGCCAACAACAGTGCCGACAACAGTGCCGACATCATTGCCGAAAACAGCCTCTATTTGGATCAATATTCTGCATGACACACTGTGCCACCTCTATTGCCGCACAATATGTCTGAAATGGCATTCTGGAAGGCGCCCAAACAAAAAGCATGAACAAAAGAAAACCAGCACACACCCGGCATGGCCGGTCAGTCTCCGTCGCCTGAGCGTCTACGTCTATTCTATAACACAAAAGATTCCTTCTCGTCTGCTTTCATGTCTCTTCCTTGGCCACCTCCTCAATCGCCCTGGTGAGCCCCTCGACCGTCGTCGGCAGCGTCTGGGTATTTACCACAACCCGAAGGAAGCTACCCTTGTCGCCGGGGGCATAGTCAACCATGAAGCCTCGCCGGATGAGCCTCTCCACAATGGCCTGCGTAATCTTCGTGTTGGCCGCGGCGTCGTCGGAGAGCTTCCCGCCGGGGGCATGGTAGAAGCAAACCTGCAGACAGGGCGGGGGATCCTCGGACAGCATGACAAAGTTGCCCGTTTGCTGGATCAGGCTGTGCAGATGATGGGCCATGGCGAAGGCGTGATCAATCTGTCGCTCGAAGCCGTCGGCGCCGTAGTAGAGCCACGCGAGGGCGACCTTGAGGCTGTCGCCGCGGCGGCCGCACTGAAGGGTGAGGTCGGCGAGGTCCCAAACCTCGTCGTCGGCGGTTTCGTGGAAGAGGTAGCCGGCGCTGGTGCTGTTTGCCTTGTTGAATATGCCCATGTCGGGTCCAAGCAGGAAGGAACAGGTGGTCGGCGCGTTCATCATCTTGTGCGGGTTGATGGTGATGGAGTCGGCAAGGTGAGAGCCGCGGAGCTTCGACCTCTGCTGGGCGGAAAAGACGACGGGTCCGCCCCAGCTGGCATCGATGTGCATCCACATGCCGTACTCGTCGCAGACGGCGGCAATCTCGTCAAAGGCATCGAAGGAGCCCCTGACGGTCGAACCGGCCGTCGAGTTGACGTAGAGCGGCGTCTTGCCCAGCTCCCGGGCGCGGGCGGCGAGCTCCCGAAGCCGGTCGGGCCTCATGGCTCCGCCGCCGTCGACGGGCACCTTCCAGACGCTGGCCTCGCCCAAGCCGCAGATCATGGCGCTCTTCTCGACCGAGTAGTGGCCGTGGGCGCTCGTGAAGACGACAAAGTCGCGGGCCCCGTTGCCGGCCGGCTTGCAGTCGGGGTACAGCGTGTTTCGGGCGACGACGAGGGAGGTGAGGTTGGACGAGCTGCCGCCCTGGCAGGTGACGCCGCCGGCCCGGGGCCCCGTGAAGCCGAAGCGATTGGCCAGCGCCCGACCGGTCGTCTTCTCGATGACGGTCAAGGCGGGCGAGACTTGAAAGACGTGCAGCTGCGAGGGTCGGGTCAGCCGGGCGCCGCCGACGGCCGACCGGGAGGCGAAGACTCACGTTTGTATTCAGGACGGAGAGGACGAGGTCGGAGATGACGCCGACCTAGGGACCCGGTGAGCACGACGCGAAGCGGGCGACTCGGGCGACCGCTCACGACTTACAGGGGTGTTGCTGGCGTACAGCTTGTCCAGGAAGCCTTGGTCCCAGGTGTTGACGCTGTACCTGAGCACCCGCCGGATGGCGTCGAGGAGGCCGTCCTTGCCTCGGCCTTTGTCCGGCAGGATGAACTTGAGCTTCGCGGCGAGCTCGGCGGGCTCGTGCGGATCGACGAGGACGTTGCGTGGCGGGACCGTCCCCGTCGAACGGTGAAGGGCCGCCTCGTCGGCATCTCGAACGAAGGGGACGACGAGCTGCCTCACGGCATCGAGAAGCTGTCGTCGGCGGCGTGTAAGTCCAAGGAGCGGACGCGGGCGCCCGCGCAGGACACGACGGGAGGGTCAGAGGGATGGTGGAGGTGGACTTGCATCGTCAAGATCGTCGGCCCTGTGCAGCTTGGGACCGGCCAATGCGTTCCGGCCGTTTTGTCCGTTGGCCACGGGGCCACGGCCGTTGGTTGCCGCCGGCATTGGTTACACTATGAGGGACCCTACGGACCACGGGTGGCCGGACGAGCACGAGCACGGCACAAGTTGTGCACACTGCTTGGCGGAGTTGTGGTGGTGGTGGTGGTACTCTCAGTGGCAGCGGTGGTGGATGGGTGGTGGTACTGAATGTGGATGGTGGGGGCTGCACAGAGTGAGTGGTAGCGGATGTGGGATGAATGATGCCTTACTGCATCCGACTCCAGCGAATGCCCGTCGTCGGTACTCTGGTACGACTATGAAGGAATAAGAAGATGATGGGTAAGTAGAAACGGGGCTCTCGGAAAGTCGGTTAGGGACGTGCAAGTAAGTACATGAAGCGAGTACTTACTTGGCGTGCAGGTGCAAGTTCCCATGTTGTCCGAGTCTTTGCCGATGGGCGAAAATACTCGTACGAATGCATCAGAATTTGCTCTGACAGTGACGAAATTCGAGTAGTCGGTCGTACCATTGCTAGGGGCTCCACGACGTCGTCGCTCTAGCCGTTTTCCCGCCTTCGGGTTGGCTGGAGGTTGATTGCTAATCCGGCCAGAGCACTTTGTATGGAGTACGTAGGGCAACGCGTAGCCCGACTCGCTCATCACGGTCGTCGCACTCGGCGAAAGGGGTTTGGCGAGGTGGGACTGGGATGGGATTGCATCGACGATGGTCAAGCAGCGGAGGACGTCAAGCGGAGGACGTCAAGCAGCGGAGGACGTCAAGCGGAGGACGTCAAGCGGAGGACGTCAAGCAGCGGAGGGCGGATAAACCAAAGTCGCCGTTCTGCCCCGAGAGGTGCACCTACTGGCAAATGTATCGATACCGCACATGAGCATACTTGTACGCGAGCATACGGAGTACAAGTACAACGAACACTTGCGCGACTGTTAATGGCGTGCGTGCTCCGATCATGGGCACTCTGACGAATAATCTGCACAGCACTCGGTACTCAACGGACCGGTTGCGTCCGGGCATTCTACACGGCGTAATTGTGAACGTGATCCGCGTGTGCACAGCACGGTAGGCGTGTTTTGTACCGCACACGGAGTAGCTATGCAGCAGGAGAGGGCAAGATGCAACGGCTGCTCGATAGTCACCGAGCTGGCCTTGTGCACCTCCCTCTCGCCATAGTCAGGCGAAGCAAAGGTGAAGGGACTCGGTACAAACAGCCTGGCGCGGTGGCCGCATCGTTTCAAGGGACTCGATCAAGAACAGGTTTCGCCGCGCTAGAGCACAAGGAGTAGTTGTACTCGGTGCAGCATTTGAGCCGGCAAGTAGTTGTACTTGGTACTGACAAGTACTCCGTATTAAGTAGTTGCTCAAGTACAAGTGCAAGTACAAGTACAAGTACAAGTACAAGTACAAGTACAAGTACAAGTACGGGTACGGAGTACTCGGTAGTTCTTGGCCAGTTGCAGCTACGGCAAGTACAGATACATGGTACGCATTCGGAGTCGTAATGATACTATTATTAATACATGTACTTGGGTACTTGTAGTCTCTGTGCGGCAGACGATAAGACGTTCGAGTATCAATACTCCGTACCTCTACTCCGTACGGAGTGCAATATCCGCACAGGCACTTACTTACGGAGCACCGTGGTACCAATAGGTGCACTTATAAGAGGTACTCTTACACCTAAGAAAGGACCTAGTAGTTGCACAACACAAGTACAGTGTTGCTCCGTACGGAGCACTATAAGCAAGTGGGCACTTGTTCTCCGTGCGGTACAATTGTTTGTACATGCACTTCAACATGCTGTGCACCAAAGTATCCCTACAAAGTGCAAGCAAGACCACAAGTGCATGTACAGTAGAGCAAGCACTATTATAGGATCGGGTGCCACAAGGGCACGCATGCATATACGCGACCGCAGCAAGTGCAAGTACTTGCTTATAATGGCACTGGTAAGACCTGCTGGGATCGAATGCCTCGGCACATGCTCACATATAGCTGGCATTTGTACTATGAGCAGGTGCGACAGCCACCTGTACATGTACGAGCACAGTAATCAAGTACATTCACTTGCAGGTGCAGAGGGTGCTCGTACCTGCAACTGTGGAGAACACGTACTGATTGATACCTGTCATTTTGAATGTTGGCAGCGTGCGGTGGTAGCAGCCGGCACGTTTCCTTTCCAACACATACTGTATACTTAAGTAGTACATTCACATGTACATGTAGTTATGGGAACAGGCAAGCCATGTGCAGACTGTACAGTACATGCAAACAGGCACCCACTGTATTTGCCTGACAGCACATGCGGTAATGCCCACTTGCACGGAATGATACTTGCACTTACTACGGAGTACTCCGTGCAGTACAACGTATAGTGTACTTGTGTGAAGCGGCTCATGACGTTCATTTCGGAACACCTAACAATAATAATTGCTTGCACTTGGGGCACTTACATGTGCATGCAATTACGGCAAATTGCTTTTACTCCAACAAGTGCCGCTGCAGGTCCTCCGCACATGTGCCGAACAGACGAGACCGCACGAGCATTGCTCTGTGGCGGAATCACGCACCGCCACACGTGTCGATGCACCTGCATGGTACGCCTCCGCCGAACGCAAGCTCGGCAAGGGCGAGACGACGTGCAGTCACCAGGTGCGGCGTAATTACCACCAGCGGTTGACCTTGACGTTGGCCACATGCACCGTCCACCTGGGCCAGCCCCCGGGCGTGGTGGTGTGGCCCACGGCCGACATGACGGCCCTCTTGGCATGCGCAGAACCGCCAACAGCGGTGCCAATGTCCCGTGCTTGCTGATATTACCATGACATGTGCGGATATTACTCCGCACTCGAATGCGTGTTCTCGATGCCCCGCCATTCTTCATGCTCGCACCGATATACAGTAAGTACTTGTATTACGTGCACGCCTACTGTACATGTACACGTACGCACGAGTACAGCACGTGCAAGTAATTGTCCAGTGCTCCGTCACGTGCAGCAGTTGCCGCTGCCGAGTAAGAATTCCTAACTCGTACTCACTCCATACACCCGATAGCAACGCTAGGTGTTCTCCCAGGACGGAGAACAGCCAGTATTAAGTACATGAGTATTGTTACAAGTATATGCACGGAGTACTTACAGGCACGTATGTACTTACTTGCCTGCTTGTACGTACTTGGGTGTGGATGGGTGGGTGCATCGTGGGAGAGGGGCACCCCCTCGTACAAGTACTTACTTGCTGTACAGACTTCATCCTTCCTTGCTTCCCAAGTAATAACTAGTATCAACTACTAGGTAACTAGTATCAACTAATATTACCCATCACCCGCATCGCGTCGTCGCACCTCTGCAATTTTTGGAGCCCTCTCGTGCATGTACGAGTAGGTGTACACCTACACTTGCAAGCCAGCACATGTACATGTACCTGCAAACCTCCTGTACACCGACAATGCAAGCACGACAATTACTCCGCACGCAAGTACGACTACTTACATGCACTGATGAATGCCCACCCGCCGCCTGTGGGAGTTTGACTGCACCTAGGCATGCAGCCTCGCTTGTCGGTCGGTGATGGTGTGCTTGTGCATGTGCAAGCACTCGTCATACTTGCGCAGTGCTTCAGCCTCCCAGATACTTAGGCCACCGTTCGTCATGCGCTGCCAGTTCCGGACGCAACTCGGATTTTTTCCTGCCGTGGGGTTTCACATGCCATCCGTCGCCGCATCCCCGCCTGCGAGTGGCTACCCGTTCGGCACAAAAGGGCGATGCACATCGTCACCCCGTGGGACTGGCACCCTTGGAGCTGGATCCACGCGCCCGCCAGCCCTCGGCCGGTCGGACGTCTTTGCGTGCAGTCGACGAAGGATGCAGAAGAATGGCCGCCATCCGTCGATGGTGCGTCGGGCCCTTTGAGCGTCATCGTCCTGCACGACCGGTTGACGTCCTGTCCCTTCACGTCATACGGCACTCGGTCGGTACATGTACAGTACTTGCAGGTACATGTAGGCGTGCCGTGCGGAGTGTGAACGGTACTTGGCTCGCACTTGCTCACGTCAAGTACTCTGCACCGTACGACGAGCATGTGTGCGCAGACGCGCGGTGCAGTCAGTGCTTTGCACATGCACGTATGCTAGTGGTCAAGGTGCTCCGCATACTACATCGCTTCCGAGTACAGTGCCGTGCACGTCGTACGAGCAAGAACGAGTGCATGGTGCCGTGATGGAAGCACCTGGCACAGCGACAGGTATCGGGAGTAAGGCACTGTACTTGGTTGTACGGCACAGGTATGGTATCGACGTGGCTGGGATACAATGCTTGTGCATGTGCGGAGCACTTCTCAAGTACTACAGTGGTACTCCGTACACACGCAGTGTTCCCGGCAAGGACTGCACGCACAAGCGGTGTCTAATTACCAGTGGCACGGATTGCTTGGTAGAGTGAAATGCTGTGCAAGTACTTAGGTGGGTGGTACGTACATGTAGACCTGCCCTGCCCATGTACACGTACGTAAGTACTTGGTCACTCGTGATGCTCGTCGTCCAGAGCCAGCCAGCAATCCTCACTGGCTGCATGCTGCTGTGCACGAGCCGGCGGCGGACCCGAGCCCTAACCGACGACTCCAGATTCGGCAACCTGCTGCAATGCACGAGCCGGGTGAGAAGGAGAATACTGTACGGAGTACGGATACTGCAAGTAAGTAGATGAGCCATCAGTCAGTCGACGAGCAGTGGGAACAAGGAACCACGGTGATTGTTAGCCGAAGGTGGGTGCCTGCACGAGACGTACCCAAGTACATGTACAAGTACATGTGCCGTGCTCGCTCGGCTTGTACGTGCACCGGTACGAAGAAAAGGGCGGCTCCAGCGATCATGTACTGTACATGTACATGTACAACTGCATGCACCTACAACTGCATGCACCTACAACTACTTACTGTACTTACAGTACATGTCCGCACAAGGATCAGGTCTCCATGCACTCCGTACTGTACTCCGTATTACTCCGTACTCTGAACCGTTCTGCCCATGCAGGTACATGTACACTAAAGTAACAACACCGTACTTGCAGCAAGTTCTCTCCGTTGCAACATCCGAGTACTCAAGTACACCTCGTGGTGGCATCAGGGATCCCACACCCAGTGCGGCGCCCATTTTTCGGGGTCCATACTGGTGCGACCTACTCCGTAGTTGTACTCCGTTCATGTGCATGTGAGCTAGTACTTGGGCGTACTGTGAGTAGTTGTAAAACGTAGTTCAACTACTTACCCCGTAGCTGCGCGGAGTACCGAGATACGGCGAACATGAATCGACTGAGTACGGAGTACGGAGTAGCAAGAGTACGGTTCCACGGTCCCTCGCGTCACCGTGGAGACCCTATTTTTCGCCAACCTGTCAAGTTCCCATGCCTCCCCTAATTACCCCTTGCCGCTTCCCCGTCCCGTCGTTAGCTCCCCCACCCACCTAAGTACTCCCTCCATGTACTGTAGGCACGAGGTCAGTACCTAGCCCAGCTCTGTAGCTGTAGGTGCTACAGGCGTGGACATGCGAGTGTTTGTGGTACTGTGATGAGTACAAACGTGTACATGTACAAGGTCCAGACCTATGTGTGCTTGCAAGTAGCTGTATAAGTACTTGCACCTCCAAGTACTAGGCAAGTACATGGCAGTGCATGCAAGTACTTGCACCCACCCGCAATGGACCCTATTAATACCACGTCCCGGTGGACCTGACCTTGCACCTATCTTTGTACCTCTCCTTATCTGCAAGTACACCTACATACCTGTCACCACGAACCACAACAGCACTTGTGGAGCAACCTGCTGGTACATGCTTACATGTACTTGCAGCAAGTAGGCAGTACGTACGGAGTACGTAGGTGTGCTATTATAAGCAAGTCCTAGGGACTCCGTGGCAATAGCAAGGTACATACAAAGATACGGAGCGAGTACCTGTCGTGGTAGCTTCGACATTTACATGTGCACATACTTACAGTACAAGCAAGTACCTGCATGTAGATATGGGGTAATGATGCTGCTGGCACTGGGTCACCAAGTAGCTGTACATGCAAGTCAACACAAGTACAGGTAGGCACTCGCCTTTGTACGCAGACGTAGGTGTGCGCCTAGAGCCGGCACGGCACGTCAGAACTCGTCGTGGCAATGCACCGCACCACCCTGAACGCCCGCCACCCTTGCATCCAGCAGTCGACCCGAGTCTTGTTCCATTCGAAAATCGAGTCCTGCCCAGGACTGCTTCTGCCCGTCCCGGCCCCGTCTCATCCCCTCCCTTGCCGCCTTGCTGCCCTCCTCCCTACCGTCCCCTCCCTCTCGTCCCTCCTCGCCGCCCAGCATCCGGCAACGGCAGGCCAGCAACGAGCATAGACACGGACAGGCTCACGGTGCCGGCACGATCACGAGAAGCACGAGAGCTCCGTCCTGCTCCTGGTGCCGACACGACATCAGCATCCTCGTTACCCCCGCCTCCCCTGTCAAGCGTCGAGTCCGCCGTCGAGTCTCAACCAAAACGGCTGCCCGCGTCACCCCGATTCGGAGCTTGCTTGCCGCAGGCGACGAACACTTGAGCCCCGAGGAGTGCGAGGACGAGTGCTCTGGACGCGCATCCCGTGCACGACGGTGCGTGGTCGTACGTCCCACGACATACATCGCACGAGGCGCGGAGCCGTAGACGCCTTGGCACGGCCAGCCCTTGGCCGGTCGTCCACCGAGCTTGTCCGGGCTCCGAGCTCATCGGCGACATCGAGCGTCGACGACATCGAGCACGGCTCGGGAAGCAAACATTCCTCGCCCTCCGGCCCTCCTCCTCCTCCTCGCGTCGCCCAGGCCGACGGACGCGACGCTCTCCTTTCCGACACCCTCGGCAGTGGTCTGCGCGCGGCGAGACGGCGACGGGCGGCCGTGACGATGCAGGCCCAGCGCGAGCGCGTGCCCGAACCGGCCATGCCCATCTCCGTGACCATCTGCGGCGACGGCGGCTGCGGCAAGTCGTCCATCACGCTGCGCCTCGTCCGCTCGCAGTGGACGTCCGAGTACGACCCGACCATCGAGGACTCGTACAGCGTGACGCGCCGCATCGACGGCACCACCTACCACCTCTCGCTCACCGACACGGCCGGCCAGGAGGAGTACCGCGGCATGTGGGCCTCGTCCAACCTCGGCGCCGACGCCTTCCTGCTCGTCTACGACATCACCTCGCGCGACTCCCTCGACGCCCTGCAGTACTTTGACGACCTCATCGACATGGAGGCCGAGACGCGGCTCGACAACGCCGAGCGCGCCCGCCGCGCCGGCCTGAACCCCGTCCACGCCAACGCCGGCAACGCCAGCGGCTCCAAGACGGTGCCGCCCGTCAAGATCGTCGCCGGCAACAAGTGCGACCTGCAGGAGAGCAGGCAGGTGCCGGCCGCCCAGGGGCTCGACTGGGCCCGCCGCCGCGGCTGCGGCTTCATGGAGACGAGCGCGCGCCTCGAGGTCAACGTCGAGGAGACGTTTGCCCTCATCGTCCGACGCGTCGTCGAGCGCCGCCGCCTCGCCGAGATGGGCGTCCTCGACAACACCGAGATGAACGCGCGCGGCATGACGAAGCCGCTGACGCCCCTGCCCGCCGACGAGGTCCTCGACGAGAAGCGCGGCGGCGTCCTCCGGGGCCAGACGCTGCTGACGGATCGCCGCCGTCGCCGCGAGGCCGGCTTCTGGAGGAAGCTGCGCTGCTGGTGACTGCTGCGCTCGCCATGCTTTGCACGCGCGTACGCGCGCCGCCCTGCCGTCGCGAGCATTCCGCATCGACGACGGCGAGGGCCCTGCCATTTCTACCCTTGCGACAGATACCATGGACACGGCGAACGCAGCAGGACGGGACGGCCGACGGGAATTTTCGCAACAGACTTGATCGGTGCGGCGACGAGGAAGCGCGAACCATGTACGTCGCCAACGAAGGGCGCGGGCGGGCGGGAGGGCGAAAAACAAGGACTGACGCCGCCCGCCCATCTTCGACTCGGGCACGAGGGCCGAGTTGCAGACTCTACGGACCTGCCACGGCACGGACCGACCTTGTTCGCCGCGGACGGACAGACGGAATCTGGCGGCGGCCGGCCTGTAGGAATAGTATAATACGATCTGACGAATGGGTCTATGCTGCTGCTGCCGCCGACATGACGCGCGCCGCAACCTCGCGCCGTCGGATTGTCTTGCATGACCATCGCCTCGCACGCCCATGGCCGGAGAGGGACGGCGAGGCATGGCGACAGGTGGGAGGGATTCACTGCCCGCTCGCCTCGGCCCAGTCCTTCCATTTCTTATACTCCGGGTACGCCATGCTGTGCTTCTTGCCCTGGTACCGCGTCACCTTGAGATCGAGGTCCTTCCATCGCTGCCGGCTCCCGACCCAGCCGGCCTTCCGGACGAGGCTGAAGAGCGTCTTGTCCTTGGACCAGCCCTGCTCCGCGGCCACGTCCGGGAGGTAGGTGGCGCCGTAGCGACGGTTGCCGCTGTGGAAGGAGAGGCGGATGCCGTGGGTACCAATCTGCCAGTCGTAGGGGTCCTCGACCTGCTCAAAGTCGGTGAGGAGGGTGACGGCGGCTTGCAGCCTCGGCAGCTCCCTCCTCGTCACGGGGGGGAATCGTGAGTCGTGGACGGCCGAGATGACGGCGTACTCGGGAATGCCGACGGAGAGCGGCTGAGGCTCAAAGGTGCCGATGCAGCCGCGCAAGCATCGGTCATCGTCGTCGTCGTCATGGCCGCCGCCGGCGCCGTCGTCGTCCGAGACCGTGTTCCAGGTGACGAAGAGGGGCGTCGAGGTTGGCCCGAGCGGCAGCGACGACGTGGACGTGGCCGGCGTCGGACCCGACGCCGGTGATGCCGACGACGAAGAGGACGAGGAATCCGTCTCGGCGGCGACGCGTCGCAGGGCGGGATCCTTCAAGGACGAGCGTGACGCCGCCGGCTGGGTGCTCGCGTAGCTCGCCCACGAGGCCTGCAGCCGATCCAACGACAGAGGCTTGCGGCCGTCAAGGTGGGCGTCGAGGGCCTCGAAGCACATGAGGCAGTGCTCGTCGGACGCCATGACGTCGGCTTCGATGACGCTCGAGCGTCGCGGGGAGTCGGGGGGAACTCGGGCAGCGGGCGGAACGATGAATCGATGACGGCCGCGTCGGCGATGAGCTGTATCCTCGCCCACGACTCGTCACCGGAAACGCGAGGCAGCAGACGGCCGGAGGAGAGCTAGAGACGGCGGGGGAGGGATGAAGGAGCGCTGGCCGGGGTAATGACGGTCGTTGTCAGACTGGGCCTCGAGCTTGGAGCCTGGAGAGTGAGGTCGGCCGACTGGGGACGGGAGGCTGGGGGTCGCTGGGGGTCGCCGTCACCCCCACTCCGTGTCGGACTCTGGATACCCCGCGGTGGATGAGATGGTGTAGTGTAAGTAGTGTACCGAATTACGTAGTGTACTTGACTGCTTGCCACAGGTGTACAGTGCGTGCTGTACAGTGCGTGCCGTACAGTGCAAGTAGTCATCACTGTAGGTGCAAGTACATGCATGATTGCCAGCCAGCAAGTACATGTATTGGTGCATGTGCACATGCGCAACACTGCACAGTACAGCACAGTACAACTTCGCTTAGTGCCGTACTGTACATGTACTTTACTTGCTCTGGCAAGGGTACGAGCTCCAGCACTAGCCAACAAACGCTCGCTCATGGTTGGTCGTTGCTGGTTGGTGCGAGGCGACGAGGGGCTCCGCCCGCGTTTTCATTCTTCCTTGCCGTATTCCCAGGCAGGCCGGCTTCGAGATACGAAGGGATGGTGTGGTGCGTCCATTGGCTGCTGGTCCACCGAGCACGGGTCCGAGCAAGCTCGGCGACGAGTCCACGGTCGATTCGACATTTCCTTTTGCCAACAGGCGAAGCCCAACGTCGCGGCATTCGCCCTGCAGCCGAGGACACGCCGGCAGCACCTTGCGACCGGATGGCCAGCCAAGCGGTCTGATCGTCGTCGTCGATGCTCCTGTCCGCGTTTCAGCCTCGCCTCGAGACTCGGGACCTGGTCGACGACCTGCGAGGGGTCACCGTGGACGTGGGCGAGGCCATCTCCATCTCATGAGAATGCATCATTTCCCCCGACGCGTCACCGTGGACGGGCGGCTGATGCGTCGGTTGAAACTGGGCTGGCGTTCGCCCATGGCCGATGTACGTTTTGGAAAGGGCCGGCGTCCGTTTGGGATCCCTCGCACGGTCCGTGCCTGACGGCCGATGTTGGATGGTGGCATGGCATGTCCCCGGCCCGGCGGCGTCTGATGTCTGTCGCGGCTCGCGTCTGTCGAAACACTGTTGTCTGATCTACGCACGCATTCGACGCAAGATTTGCTGGGAGGCAAGGCCGGACGGCACGGCGGCACGGGGACGACCGAGATATAAATACGGCGGTTGCCGTTGCATCTGGCCGTCCGCTCGCCTCACTCTCCATCCGGCGCGAACAGGCAACTCGTTTCCCACCACCACCGCATTCCACCACCGTCGCCGTCCACCACCATCATCCAGCCAGTCAAAGAGCAGACGAAAAAGTCCATCGACGGGAGCGATATTCCGGCTCGGCAGCAAGGTACATTTCGACACCGCCACCATGCAGTTCTCCGTCGCCACCCTCGTTGCCTTTGTCGTTGCCGTCATGGCAAGCCCGCATGGTACGTAGGAATCCATCCGTTCCCGCGTCTCGTGTGCCGAGCACCAACAGGACTTGCAGGCGAACTCGTCGGGAGGCAGGTCGACGTCGCCGCGGCGGCCATGACGGACGGTCAAGGAAACATCGTTCCCTTCGACGCCGCCGGCGTGCCGTCGTCTCCCGTTGAGGGGGAGATTGCTTCGTAAGAACAACCATTGGTGGAAGGCGTCGGCCGGCCTTGTACGTGCGCATGCGCCGATGTAGTTTGTTAGCAGGGAGGAGGGGGGAAATGCGAGCATCACGAGGAGCGCCGGTCGCTACCAAGCTCCAGACGGGCGGATTCTACCCGCGCTCGAAATGACGACGGTGACTTTTGCACGGCACGTGTGCGCACGGCGTACCTGCAATGATTGGCGTCTACCCTGCATGTGCGTGACCGCGTGTACGTGGATGCAGTCACCCGTGTACTCTTGTCGGACGACGTTGGCGGCTTTACTTTGCCCTTGCTCGTCGAGGGTCGTGCCAAGGCGACATGGAGGCGACATGGGAGGATTGTTGGACGAGGTGGCGGCATGCCAGTACCGCAGGTGTGCTCGCACGGAGGACCTGGCATGGCATGGTAGTGTACTCCGTATCATGGAACACTTTGTGCACAGGTGGAAGCGCACAAAGGGAGATGGCCATGCTCGTTGGATCGAAGCCCTGCTGGTCCGGTGAGCGAAGAAAGGAGGAAGGGAGGGTCGGTCGGCAGAGGCAGGGCGCGTGCAGTGCACCGACGTCCATACAAAGCTGCTCGTATTGTATGAGTCGTAGCGTACAGTGCAGGTCCTCCGTGCGTGTGGTTGAACGGACGTCGTACCCTGATGGGGCAGAGTCTGCCGTAATTACTCCGTATAGTGCGAGCTTTCTACCGCGTGCCATTGTCGTCTCGTGATGTCGGTCGGATGTTGCCACGATACGTGACGCTGACGTGGAGGTGCGTGACGATGAGTGCCATGGAGCGCGTAATGCCCATGCTGAGTGTCATGCTGGTGCGTGTGCTATTGATGCACGAGCCGATGAAATGTTCGGGTACGATGGCTGTCGCCGCACATCAAACGGCGACTGCTACTATGCTGGCACTCCGGAGGTGGGAGAACAGCAACGCAGCACCGGCAGAGAACTTCGAGGTGCAGTGCTCAGTGCCAGAGTACTCCACTCCGTATAGTGCATGCCTCGAGTGCCTAGCAGGTAGGTGCTATTATTCTACTGCTATACGGAGCCGTCTGCGGACGATGCGTATTGGTACTGCTAGGTACTAGGTAGGTATCTAGTAATTACCTCTGTATGAATGACTGTATGAATGACTGCGTAATTACCAGCTTCGTACAGTAATGTACGTGATCACGTCAAGTACATAACGCTGTACTCCGTACAGAGGCCAAGTACAATTAAGTATAGTGCTTGTACTAGCAGAGTACGGAGTGCCGCTGCCGGTATTTACTGTAGCCGTACCTACTACATAGTACCTAGTAGGTACTAGGTATGTACAGTATATACTGTACGATACGGAAGGCTTGTAGTGCGCCTACTTGTATATTACTGCTAGGTAGGTATATTGAACTTTACAGAAAATGCACAAGTACTGCACCGTGCGGTACAACTGCCAGGCGGACTAGCTTGATAGTACCTAGTACTCCGTACTATGCTTCGGGGTGCAGTCCGTCAAGTATTATTAGCTCTTCGCAAGTTTGCCGTATTATTCGTCGTGCTGTAGGTTAGCAGGATCAGTCGGCGAAAGTGTTCGTATCGTCGTACGCCATATTACTCCGGAGTGCACAAGGATATTGGGGTACTGGTACATCCTACAGTGCAGTACAGTACTTGCTGCGTGGTACTCCGCATTGTACAGCCCCGCGTCTAAGCATGTACTACAGTACTTACCTAGTACTTACTGTGCAAGTTGGTAGAGTGCAAGTGTACCTACTCCGTACCGGCACGTAATTATCAATACAACGAAAGTACATGCGGCACCTTGCAAGTGCCCACCGCTTTGCAAGTACTCTCCGCAGTGCCGCAGAGCCATGGCCGAATGAGGACCCTGTCCACGACACCGTTCCTGCATTCCAGAGGCGGCGGGAGACTAGTCGCTCCATCGGGAAGCGACGACGGGCATCCGGTATAATGCATCGAGCCGTCTTACGTAGCTGCATCCAATGTCCGACGCACCTGCCACGCACGAGAATCAGCAGTGATCACATGATGCCATACCGGTGGCCCGACCGAGTACACGTACGCCTGCGTGACTTGCACATTTCTTCCGCGTCGGCGCTGCCCTCGTGTCAAAAGTCCTCCTGTCCAGCGTCCACCACCCTGTAGACGGATTCGTATGCCCCTCGCCCCTCGACGACTTCGGCAACGTCTCGTCGGCAGCTCAGCAACCTCCCATGGACGTCGATAGTGCCCGCGCGGTTCCGCCGCGCAAGGGGAGCATGGAGAAACGCACGGCTGCGACGCCGCCGCCGTGGGCCTCGAAGCCCGTGGAGATCCATTGCGACATGGGCGAGGCGTTTGGCAATTGGAAGATGGTACGTACGCACGCCCGCGGATGCCAAACGCACGCCCGCCGGTTCCGACGTGGACGGTTCTGACGTGGACGGCAACGCGCAGGGCGATGACGAGGCCATCATGCCGCACATCACCTCGTGCTCCATCGCCTGCGGCTTCCACGCCGGCGACCCCATGGTCATGTACGAGACGGTCAAGGCGGCCACGCGCCACGGCGTCCGCATCGGCGCCCACCCGTCCTACCTCGACCTCCAGGGCTTCGGCCGCCGCGAGATGAAGCTGGACGCGCTCGAGTGCGAGAAGATGGTCATCTACCAGATCGGCGCCCTCAAGGCCTTTCTCGACATCGAGGGCGTCCCTCTGTCCCACGTCAGCGTACGTCGACGCACCCGCCCCCTCCCCTCCCCCCCCGCCGATCGAGGTCGGCCGCGGTGCCTGCGGGGGATTCTCGGACGCTGACGCGAAGCGACGTTCTCGCACGACAGCCCCACGGCGCCCTGTACGGCGTCATGTGCCGGGACAGGGTCACCTGCGAGGCCGTCTGCCGCGCCGCCCGCCACTTCACGGGCCCCGACGGCGCCGCGCCCGTGCCCATGATCGGCGCCGCCGGCACGCTCATGGAGACGGTCTGCGCCGAGATGGGCATCCCCTTCATCCAGGAGATCATTGCCGATCTCGAGTACGACGAGAACGGGGACTGCATCATCTCGCGGACGCACGACGCCGTCGACCTCGACGGCCTGCGCGCGAGGCTCGGCTGCGCCCTCGGCACCGGCATGATCGAGAGCAAGGAGAAGAAGCAGATGGTGGACCTGAAGCTCGGCCGCGCGCCCCTCAGCCTGTGCATCCACAGCGACACGCCCGACGCGACGGCGGTGGCGGCCGCGACGAGGCGCGCCGTCGACGGCTTCAACGAGGAGACGTTCCCCTGAAGCACGGGCGCGCCGACGATGTGACGATGAAGATGGCAGGCCGACGAGGCGTCGTGGGTGCGCACCACGTCCTCGCGCGGGGGCAGGGACATGTTGCTGGCTGGCTGGCTATTGCCTCCGAGGGCGTGCACGTTATGATGATGATTAATTGACGCAGCATGGCCATTGCATCTGGCCACTTCCCGCTTCCTCTTGGCATGTTCATTTCTCATCTCGACGCATCCATTGTCGTCATTGCTCGAGGGCAGACCACGGCACGACGAAAGGGGTGGGCGCGGACGGTCGAAGCATGGCCGCGTCCATTCCTCTCGCGCCCGGTCGAGGCTTCGTGTCGGCAGAGGACACCTAGAGAAAGGGAGAAAAAATGGCACCGACCAAATGGCACGACCAAATGGCACCGACCAAATGGCACCGACCAAATGGCACCGACCTCACGGTCGAGCCATTTCTATGCTTCCAAGGGAACTGGCGGTCTGGACGCTCGAAAGTCTGCGCCGGCATGAGACGAACCCTGCTCCGGGCTAGGCGCTGAATCAGCCTCGGCGAAGGATGGACAACCAACGAGGCTCGTTTCTACGACGCACCTGCACTCGCGCGCGCTCGCTTACACCTACTCGCGGCACGTAGACGAGCGCACGAACCAGCTTCGACTTTTTCCTTGCGACCGCCCCTCTCCGCCTCCGCCCTGGCTCCCTTCCGGCTGCTCGCCGGCCCCCCTCCGGCCCCCTGCTCCCGCATCTTCCCCGCGACGGCTTCTGAAAAGGGCCAAGTTCGTGCAAGGGAAGAGGAAGGGAAGAGGCGCGCTTGAAGCCGTCGAGATTGGCCACGCGTACGAGTAAGGGAAGCTGACGGGTATCCTGCGTCTGTCCTCGCGCCTGCTCCAATCCCGTCGACTTCCGTTCCGTCCGCCTCCACCGCCGGTGGGGGCGCCATCTTGGTCCCGACTCCGACGATCCACCTCGTCACGGCGGCCGTTCCAGCGCTTGTCCTCAAGGGGTTCAAGCACGAGCTTGTACAAGTAAGTACCTGCAACTGTTATACAGCGCCGCCCCGTAACAGCAACCAATAATACGTGCTTGCTTGCTCTGCACTCGCCGTGCCCGTCATCGTATGGAGCACGGGGAGCCGAAAGACTTTTTTTCGACCGGCACCCCAAGACGCACATCGAGGCACACGTACTCGTATTCGTCGCCAACGCGCTGGCCTTGTTCTCTGGCGAGGAAGCACCGCAGCTGCACGAGTGCAGGAACGGACACGGCTTGGCACACGGCAAACGCATCAGCTTTGCATTGCGCAGGTGGGTATTCGTGCTGTAAACCACCTACGCAAGCGAGCCGCTCTGCTCTCGTTTACCTTGCCTTTTAAGCGTCAGGGACGTCGACGATGCGCCTGCTTCACTTTTTCGCCTGCCAATCGTGAAGACGTTGGCAACGAGGCAGCGGACGCCGCATATCCATTCGCCGCCCTTCCGCCCCACGAGCACATGCAGGCAAGCCAGCCCGTTGCGCCGTGCCGTACATACCATGCGCACTTCTGTACATGTGCCAGAGCGTGGAAGCAGTACGGTACGGTACAGTGCCGGCGTCAGCACAGGCATCGGCACAGGTATCGGTGCATCGCAGAAGCAGGTACTTTGCACAGCAAGTAAGTACACGTTGCAGCAAGTACTTGTGCGGCAACGTGTTTGTAGGTAGCTACGGAGTGCAGTATACGCATACTTAGTACCTAGTAGGTACTGTGTGTATGTTCTCCGTACTCATGCTTATACATGCATTGCCACATGCTTGTATATAAGTATGTACAAGTACTGCACGGAGGATGAAGTGTACAGTGCTGTACTTGCATGGCGCTCCGCTGTCAATCACTTGCACGACGTGGTCCTGCATGGTATTCTTACTATTATTGATCGTATTGGAATATTATGTCAGCCCTGCAATGATGGTGACTGCCGCGCATCGTAGTGCTGTTTCTACCGTCGACGAGTACGGGTGCGCGTTGGAGTGCACGGCTGCAGCACCCTAGGCGCCTGTAAAAAAGCACCCACCTAGCAGGCATCGTCGTGATTCTATCCGCCCTGCGCCCACGCACGATTACCCCCGGCGAAGATCCGTCGCATGCGCATGTACAACTAGCACGCCTACGTTGATGCCGAATTTTCCATGCCGACCGACTCTACTGGCACGGCGGTGAGTCCAACGAGCGTGTCCGTCCTGCGGATGCGCGAATGTGGTCCAACGTCGGCGACGAGAACAACAAGTCCTTACGGGCGCAGATGCGGCCGACCCCTCCCTTGGGCCCCGATGCTGCCGCCTTTCCTTGCACGGAAGACTATACGAGCAAAATACAAAAATGGACACAGGCATGAACGCAACCATGTATGGACGGCATGAACCAAAGCATGAGCATGACCGCGAGCATGAACCTGGCGAGTACGACGAAACGGTTGGATCCTGTGCCGGTACAGACCTCGCCCTAAAAGTAACAGCACTTGCGAGCATCCATGTAATGCCTGTTTTCGTTGTGCCGATGCACGCTTTGAGCATCAGCGCATCGGGTGCGCCGAATCGGTATTATAGTATAATAATACCACTTGTAGTATCGTGTCTTAGCACTGCATGGCAAGTGGATGCGGGTACGGAACAAATGTACTGTATCCCAGGTACCTGTACTCCCGAGATGTATGAGTACAAATCAGCGATGATTATACATGTACTCCGAACAAACTATTACTTGAGTAATACGGAGTCCTTGTAGGTGTACGGAGTACTCCGCAATTACTTGATAGGTGCTTACTCCGTACTCACAGTACAAGTAGGCGTAAGTACTCCGTACGTCAAGTATACTTACCTATCGTTCAGAGTACAAGTATCCGTGGCATTTGCCGACGCAGGACGGGAGTGGGGCCGTGGACTTTTTTAGTACCGCGTTCCTGGTCTAATGTACGGAGTGCGGAGCACCTGCTCCGTACAGTAAGTAAGTAATAATATATACTATACTTACTTACAGGCCGTCTACGCCGCAAGTACCATGTACACCTGCTTGTGCCACAACTGCAGTGCTTGCAGCCACAGCACGGATTGTACATGTGAACGGCCGATTGCTATGCAGCACTACTACCCGAGTTTGCTTACCTATAGTGCATGTGCATGTGCATTACGCGCCGTAATACTTGCCGGCACAGCACAGCATTTGCAGTGCACAAGCGCAGTGCTAATAGTTAGTACCTATGCATCCTAGCGCTGATGCCCTCCGCAAAATGTCCACCCCCCTAAATCGACGTCGTAGAGATCGTGGAGCAGGCCGTATCGAGTAGTAAGTGGGTCGTCGAAAATGTACTTGCCGTTCGCTCGCAAGCACACCGGCAGTCCAGGTACTCGGTCTGCGGCCAGTGCACCAACTCGCACGCATCCCGTCGTCTGCCATCGTCTGCGCGAGCGCCGACATGATGCATCGGATGACCTTCAGCCTCCGTTTGGGGAATAGCAGCCTCGTCGTCGGTGTTTCACGGCCATGCGGCCTCTCCACCCTGCTGAGCCTCGTCCGTAGCTCCCATGTACCGGCATGGCCGTTTCCTCGCCATTCCGTCCCGTCGTCCCGCTGTCGTCGTGAATGGTGATGCTCGTTCTCGCTCGCCATCGCCCCTCTTGCCCTTTGTCGGTCGTCGCTGCCCTCCGTCACCCTTCCTCACTCTTTGATCTCGACAACGCGTCAGCCGCCCTCAATCAACTCAACCAAAGACTTGCTTCCTTGGTAGCAGCACCGCCGTCGTCCGTTTCATCCGTTGGTGTCAATGCTCGCGCCGCACGCCATCCTCGTCGTCCAGTCACCACCACCCACCGCCAAAGGCTAAGAACGGCCGGTATCGACGAGACGGAGCCGACGAGTCGGGTCCGATGATCAAGTCGGCGAAAGCTTCCACTTCTCTCTTCTCCTTCCCTCCCGCCGACGCCATGGCCGACCCTGCGGTCAAGCGACTGCTCATCGCGAACCGGGGTGAGATTGCGAGCCGGATCCTGAAGACGGCGGCGAGGCTCGGGTACTTTACCATTTCCATCTACACCTCGACCGACGTCTCGAGTCCTCACGCCACCGACTCCCATCTCGCTCTTCCCGTCTCCTCCTACACCGATATTGGCGAGATTGTTGGCCTCATCCGCGAGCATCGCGTCCGCTTCGTCATCCCGGGATATGGATTCCTGTCCGAGAATGAGCACTTTGCCGCCGCCGTCGAGGAGGCCGGCGCCGTCTTCGTCGGCCCGACTCCCGACCTCATCTCGACCTTTGGCATCAAGGACCGCGCTCGCAACCTGGCCGCGAGCGTTGGCGTGCCGACCTGTCCAGGCTCGGGCCTCGTCGCCTCCGATGAGGAAGCCGTCCGTGCGGCCGAGAAGATTGGGTACCCCGTGCGGCTCCACGCCCTCTCCCTCGCACGCGCTCGACGCGCTGACGGATGTCTAGATCATGTTGAAGGCCACCGCAGGTGGCGGCGGAATGGCAAGTCGAACCCCCCCCCCCCCGTCGTGCCCGCCGATGACCGTCGTGCCCTCCCCGACTGACCTTGGACAGGGGCTGCAAATATGCGAGGACGAAAGCCAAGTGCGCGCATCCTTCTCCAGCGTCGTCAGCCGCGGCACCGCCCTCTTCTCCAATCCCGGCGTCTTCCTTGAGCGGTACTATCCCCTGTCAAGGCACGTCGAGGTCCAAATCTTTGGCGACGGCCGAGGCGATTGCGTTGCCTTCGGCGAGCGCGAGTGCTCCATCCAGCGGAGGCATCAAAAAGTCATCGAGGAGTCGCCGAGTCCCTTCGTGGAATGCCGGCCGGAGCTGAGGAAGCGGCTCATCGACGTCTCCGAGATGCTCGGTCGCACCATCGGCTACCGATCGGCCGGCACCATCGAGTATCTCGTCGACGACGCCACCGCCGACTTTTTCTTCCTCGAGATGAACACCCGCCTGCAGGTCGAGCACGGCATCACCGAGCTGCGCTTCGGCATCGATCTTGTCGAGCTCATGCTCGGCCAGGCCGAGCAGCCTCTGGACCTCGCCGCCTTCAAGTCGCTCGCTCCCCGGGGTCACGCCATCGAAGCTCGCGTCTATGCCGAGAACCCGTTGAAGAACCACATGCCAAGCCCCGGTCAGCTGCAGCACGTCGAGTTTGCCGCCGGCCCGGGCGTCAGGGTCGATACCTGGGTGCGGACCGGGACGAACGTCTCTCTCGCCTACGACCCCCTCCTGGCCAAGATCATGGCCTACGCACCGGACAGGGTTGCCGCCACCGCCACGTTGCACCGGGCGCTCGAGGCCAGCCGCCTGCAAGGCATCGTCACCAATGCCGACTTTCTGCGTGCCATCCTCGAAGCGGACCCGTTCGTCCGGGGCGAAACGACGACCAGCTTCTTGTCCAACTTCGCCTACACCCCCCGGGCCATGGAATTCATCTCGCCCGGCAGCTACACGACCGTCCAGGACCTCCCTGGCCGCGTCGGCATCGGCTTCGGGATACCCGAAGGCGGCCCGATGGATAAGTTGCACGCCCAGATTGCCAACTGCATCGTCGGCAACGACCTTGGCTGTGAGCTGCTCGAAATCACGTTCGCCGGGCCTACGATCAAGTTCCATCAAAGAGCAATCATCGCCATGGCGGGAGCCGTCGCCGACGTGCACCTTGACGGAACCCCCGTATCGATGAATGCCCGCGTCGAGGCTCCCGCGGGCTCCGTGCTGGTCATGGGCCGGCTTGCCGGGGGATGCCGGACCTATCTCGCCGTCCACGGCGGCTTCCCCCGCGTTCCCGTGTATCTCGGCTCCAAGTCGACCTGCCCCGTCGTCGAGATTGGTGGACACCAGGGGCGCCAGCTCGTCGCCGGCGACATGCTAGACCTGAGCGAGGCCGGCGAGTTTGTGCCGTTCACGTTGCCGACGTCGTTGATCCCCGTCTGGGACCCGACAGCCATCCACTGCTTGTCCGGGCCGCACGACTCGCCCGACATCATGACCGCGGCCGATGTGGAGGCCATCTACTCGAGCGAATGGACCATCTCGCACCAGGCTTCGCGTGTCGGCGTTCGTCTTCACGGGCCGCAGCCTCAATGGGCTCGACGCACGGGTGGTGAGGGCGGTTCCCACCCGAGCAACTACCTCGACTATCCGTATTCCATGGGCGCCCTGAACTGGACCGGTGACACGTCGGTCCTCTTTCCTGCCGATGCTCCCTCGTTGGGAGGCTTCATCACCTCCCACGTCGTTCCCCGCGCCGAGCTGTTCAAGGTCGGTCAGTTGAAACCGGGCGACAAGTTCCGCTTCCGCCCGACAACCGTGGAGGCGGCCATGGAGTTGCGCAAGAGACAGCTGGAATTTCTCGAGGCCCTATCGCAGCTTGCATCGAATGGCTCGCCGTCGGTCGCGCCGCTCTGCCTGACGCCTCCGGGCCGAGAAGCGGGCCATGTCTCGACGGCCATCATCGACAGATTCGAGGAGGCAACGATACGGCAGGCGGGAGATTCGTACATCTTGGTGGAGCTGCTGCAGTCTCTGCAGCTCGACGTCCGCTGCAGAGTTCAGGCCGTGGCGGAGGCCTTGGACGCTGCCAAGATTCATGGTGTGCAGCTTTCGACGCCCATCGGGTGCAGTGCGTTGTCCTCGTTCCGTTTTCGCGGGGGTCCAAGATGTTAATATTTTCAGGTTTGCTCGTCGAGTACGACGGCTTCAAGATTTCGCAGCGTGACTTGGTCGACAAGATCAAAGCCGTCTTGGCCGCGCAGCTGGGGTCTGGGACCTCGGCCAGGAAACTCGCGAGTCGACACATCCGGCTGCCCATGGTGTTTGATGACAAGGTCAACAAGGCATCGGTGGAAAGGTACATGGCGACGCAGCGACCGTACGCGACCTATCTGCCGGATCCGGTCGAGTTTATCGCTCGTTCCAACGGCCTGTCATCCAAGCAGGAGATTTTAGACCGCGTCTTGAGCACCAGGATCCTCGTCGTGGGCGTCGGCTTCTGGAGCGGCACGCCCATCGGCATCCCCCTGGACCCCCGCGCTCGACTCGTGGTGCCCAAATTCAACCCTTCGAGGACCTTTTCTCCGGCGGGCGGTCTCGGTATTGGCGGTTGCTTCTTTTCCTGCGACCCCGTGGTAAGACACCCCCTCCGATGCTTTCCGTTGCCTTTCCCGTCCGCTTACCCTCGACGGTAGGATGCCCCGGGAGGCTACGTGAACTTTGGCCGCACGCTGCCTGGATGGGACAAGTTCTGCGTCAACAAATGCTTCGGCAATCGCCCCTGGCTCTTCGACAACTTTGACCAACTGAGTTTCTACGTCGTCGACGAAGACGAGTTCGAGAGCATCTATAGCCGCTTCCAGGCCGGCAAGTACGAGCTCGAAATCGAGCACACCGAGTTTGACGTCGACGAATACTCCAACTTTTGCGAGAGCGTTGCCGAGGAGGCGGCCGTCTTCAAGGCGAGACAAGAGGCAGCCACGGCGATCGAGGTCGAAGCGTACGTTGGTTCATTCTCGTCGTCGTCGTCGTCGTCCGCCACGGCGCCCGGTGCTGACTTTGATGCTCTGCAGGGAGAGAAGCTTGTTTGCACAATGGCAGGAGGAGCAAAAGAGCGAAAAAGACACGGTTCCTTCCCTCGACGATATCGGTAGGTCATCACGTGGGCGGGCTGCCAACCGGCACGGGCGATGGACATTCACGACTGACACTTCACCAGATGACTCGTTCAAGATACAGGCCAGCATGCATGCTAGCATTTACAAGATCAAGGCCCAGAAGGGAGATGTGATCAAAGCAGGCGACATAATGGTCATCCTCGAAGCGATGAAGATGGAGGTCAACGTGGCGGCCTCGACAACACAAACAGGAATGATGATCCAGAGCATCGTCGTGGCGTTGGGCGACATCGTCAAGCCTGGCGACACCCTAATGGTTCTCTCGCCGTCCTCGGAGCCTTCAGCTTAATTCGTCGAGGTGAGGTGATCATCGGTGATCCTCAGCGTCTCCATGCCACGGTAGGAGAATCACGGCGATGCCATGTGCCAGCCGTAAGCCGGCAGGCTAGTTTGCTTCGGTTCCATTCCATTGTGCTCCGCATCATACATACTATACATGCGTACATGAATATTAGGCATATACACTTGTACATGTACATAGACATATATATACATGTATGATATATATAATTCAATAAGTTTCCAATTTCAAGGCTGGCATGGCAGGGCATTGCAATGCCCGACAAGACCAATCAAGGAACCAGATTCGCCGAGATCATGGCCTCAAACTCGGCGTAATTCAGGCCGCCGTAAAGCCGCATCTGTTCCCAGGAATACTCCAAGGTGTCCAGGACTCGGAAAACGTGCTAAGTCTCGTCAGCGATGGCCGCGCGCAGCCGAGGTCGCTCGCTCGATGCTCGTCAACCTACCTTGAATCCAAAATTCTTCATCTCCGTCAACTGCCCCCGCACCCGGTTCTGTTGTTCCTCATCGACGGTGGCGATGCCGGCCGTCAGGAGCGGCCAGAGGATGGCCAACTGGTTGATGCCGCTCGAAAAGTTGAAAATCAGCGTCAGTATCCGATCGACGATGGTCTTGATCTCAGGGTCGAACGCAGCGCTTCCGATGCGGCGCGTCACGATTCGCTCGAGGTAGACGGAACAGCCGAGGGCGTAGGACATGACGCACGCGGCGGCGGTGAGAGCCTCGGCATCTTCTTCCGAAGACCCCGACGGCACCTCGTTGATGCCGTCGAGGCGCAAGTATATGTCGGGCGCGGCGTCGTGCCAGTTTCGAATCCGATAGGCCAAGTCTCTGTGCATCATTTCTCGCTGATGGCGGTCCAAACCGGAGCGCGAGAGCTTGGCGAACCGGCTGATCTCCGCCTGGGTCGACATGACCCTGGACCAGGAGGCTCGGAGTTGGGCCATGGTGCGGTCCGCGGGGCTTCGCGAAGTCGCGAAGCTTGGGACGCCGAGGTTGTACTCCCAGCCGCCACCCAAGGTTTCCCAGTAGTCGCCCGGTATCAGTGGTCCCTCTCCCGTCGCGCAGGAGGCGGCGACGTCGAGATACGACATCATGGACACGAGGAATCGTCGTAGAGGGAGCGCGTTGGACACGCCGAGCTCCTCCGTGCCCTCGTTACCGGGGTGGGCGATGCGAGGGCTGTAGAGGGAGCGGAAGATCTGGCCGGCCCCCAGCAGGTGGATCTTCCAGGATGCGTCCGTGGACGACATCTTCTCGAACATGCAGAGCAGCAGGCTCGTGGCGAGGAGCTCCAGGCTTGCCTTGCTCTGGCCCGAGGAGACGAGGTCGCGCAGGCGCGTGACGACGCTCCCGTACAGCTTGACGGCGGCATTCCGATCGGCGTACCTGTTCTGGTTGTGGGCGAGTCCCGAGAGGTGCATGGCGCCGAGCGCCTTCATGGTATCCTGGAGAAGGCCGGAGCGGCCGAGGAGGGTGGGAAGCATCCGGTACGGGTTGGAGTTGGAGGGCGTGTCGTAGATGATGAGGTAGGTCGATACGGTGTGGAGGAAGTGGTGAAAGTAGAGGTTGTCGACGACGTCCACGCGAGCGGCCGGGTCCGGCATCGTCACTCGGAAGGACGACTCGATGCCCCTGACCGGTCCGGTGGGAGAAGCACCGCGTCTGGAGGCGAAGTCGAGAGGAGTCAAGGTAGAGTCGAGGTCGCCGGCAAAGGTGATGACGCCGGTGCCGGCCGTGGAGACGAGCGACCCGGCGTGCTCCGACTGGTACTGGCTGCGACAAACGACATCGTCGACGATCTCATCCGCGCTGGACGAGGCGGGAGTGGAACTCGACGAGGCAACCTGCTGGTCGAGCGCCGACGATCTACCGCCCGCCGGTTGCTGCGGTTGGCCCTTGGTTGGGCGAACGGCCTTGAAGACGAACTTGCGGTCAAAGTTGCACGACAGGTTCAGCCTCGTGCAGTTGGTGCAGGACGGCGTGCGCTCGTCGCATTTGACATGCCTCCGACGGCAGTTGACGCAGCCGGTAAAAACTCGCGGGTGCCATTTGCGCTGCCGCGAGGGAAGACTAGTTGTCGTCGGCGATGTCACCGTGGCCGAGGCGTCGCGATCCAGCTTGACCGGTGCCTCCAGCTTCACCATCGCCTCCACTCATGGCGGTGCCCGCAGCGCAGAGCAAGGATGGCGAAGGCGCGGGAAGGAGGAGCAGGTAGGATGGTGCTGGGGATGAGACGGGAGGTGATACGAGGCGAAGGGAAGGGATAGCAGGAGAGGGGGGAGGGATACGAGAGGATGGGATGGGATGAGAGAAGATGAGATGGGATGGGATGGGATGGGATAGGGCAGGACAGGACAGGACAGTTCAGGATACGGCGGAATGGAATGAAACAAGAACAAGATGGGATAGAGCAGGACACGAGGGAATGAAATGCGACCGGAGCAGGACGAGACGGGATGGGATGGGATGGGATGGGGTGAGATGGGGTATATGAGATGGGGTACGAGGTGACACGAGATGGGAATGGAATTCCAACGAGATGGGAATCAGATAGGAACGGAATGGGATAGGACGGGAAGGCAAGTAATACTGTGGAAGGGTACGGGGATGAGATGAAATGAGCATCGATGGGATGTCCCTGCGTCGAAGGTGGACGATGGTGTTGGTGGGTGGAGAGGCCCAACTTGGGGTTGTCCCAGCAGGGTGGGATGTGGTGAGAGGCTTCAGGACCATGGACGGCATTCGCAGCAACGGCTCAGTCCAAGTGGAGTCCGGCACCGGGGCATCACGTGCAGAAAGGCGACTAGGCGCTTTATGGACGGAGGGTGACGAATCAACGGCTTCTGACGAGGCCAACCGCCCCGTCGACTAATATGGCGATCCCCGTTGAGATTGGCGCATATAAATGGAGCACCGATGACGGGCTGAGCAACATGTATGCAGGCGTAAGGAGGTATTCGGTACTCCGTACCTTGGAACAGAGTACCTACCTAGTAGTACGGAGTAGTAGCCTAGTGGTTGGACGGTGTACTTGTTACCAGATGCGCAAGTATTATTACTGCAAGTATTTACTGCAACAACCCCGTACTTACTTGCACTTACAGTACCTAGTAAGTACTTGCAAGTCCACCGCAAGTAATATGTGCGTCGGTACTCCGTACAGTGCGTCGCAAGCACCGCAAGTACTTGGATGCTCCGTACCTGCAGTGCCACGAGTGCCCCTACAATACTTTTCATGCTTGAGCTCGGTCATTGCCAGGACGCCATGTGTGGCGGAGTACTCGGTACTTGCAATTCGTATGTGCAAGTACAAGCACAGCTAGCTATGCGCACACGTGCTGCGGATGCGGCCTTCCAAGTAAGACACGCGCACGCGTACGGAGCATTTCTTCGACAGGCCTGTTGCCAGCAGCGGGTCATTCTGGAAGGGTGCCTCGGCGATGGTGCCGGCGTGCGGCAGAGTCATGACAAATGAGCCAAAGGTGGATACGAGCTGCGTTCGAGAACCAAGGAAAACGTTGGGTACGGTTAGTGTCACCGTCAGTATTTACTCCATACTCCGTATTTGTATCCAAGTGCTTGTACTCCGTACGGAGTACGTACTGCACTTGCAGTCACCGTTGTCGGCGACCGCCGAACTACGCATGCGCAGGAACCTACTTACTTACACTTCCTGCAAGCACAGCACGTACGGTGTATTAAGCCGGGTTGCGAGGAGCGTACCTGTTTCATAGCCGATCCTTGCTGCTCTCACCGAAAATGTAAGATTCAAGTGCGAGGGCATGTGCCGTGTAAAGCACACCGACAACCGCACTCGCCCCCAACGCCGAAACCAGGCACCGTGGTGGCCCATGCCATCGTCACCGTCGGCATCGTCGTCAGCCGTTGTTTTTTTTTCCCTTATCGCCATGGTGCAAGACGGCGAAGGGGGAGGTGATAGACACATGACGCAATAAGGCGGTCGGTTATTGATGGGACGGAGGTGCCCCGTACGGCGACTAACAGCAAGCACGCATGGTTATCGGCGAGAAGCTAGCTCGAACGCTACAAGGATTATTCACCATACTTTACCGCCAAATACGCTCACCCGTATAGCATCGGTACGCAGGGCAAGTAATGATTTCAATGCGGCCATGGGCCTTGAAGAATTTCTTGAAGCATGCAGTCAGTTGTTGATTTTCCGTTGTAGGGGAAGATGGCATCCGATGGTGGAGGTGTAAGTACGTGTAGAAGTCGCCAAGGAACTCTGCTGCTTGTATCTCTGCGAGACACTCGCCGAGACACCAGGAGCTTGTACATGTACTTGAGTACTTAGACAGACCCCAGGGTGCGGGAGAGTCATGCATGTTCAGCCTGATGGGGCCGATGGCCTTTCTAGCCCGTAGCCCCATGAGGGGATCTGGCAAAGAACCCACGAAACTCGCACGGAGTCGAATCAAGTACATGTACTTCGTATTAGTTCTCTATACGGTACCCGATCATGTACAGATACGTGCGTTCGAAGTGCAAGTACTCTACAGAGTACAGTCCAAGTACGTCCAAGTACGTCCAAGTACGAGTGCCTTAAACTACTCACTTACAGCAAGTACTGTACAGCACAAGCACAGTACATGCAAGTACGGGGGACTGTACTGTACTCGCTAGGTACACGACGTGTATGAAGCCACACTCCATATACTCTGTACTTCCACCTGCTTACTTGCATGCATTACTTGTCTGCGCGGAGTACTTACTCCGTACATTCTGTGCATTTGCCAGCAGCCACGAGTACGCATGCTCCTCCATTCGCACAGCCAAGTACCTTGTAAGTAGGTGCAAGTAAGTACGAAGTATGTGCGCAGCATGCTACTGCTGCACGTGTGTACGGGTAGACCACAGTCAACGAGGCTACCCGACCGTATTGCTCCGAGCAAACACTAGCAATTAATTAATTAATCATCGTACCTTTCGGCCGCGGGTAGTGCAGGCATCAGAGACCAGCCCGCAAGGACTCGCCGACTCTCGAATCGAATCCTTTCCCGGCCCCCTCCGCCGGCGTGAGCCTCCTCTCTCGCCCTCCATGTTCTCGTCCAGGGTAAGCTCCCATCGTGCAGCGGCCCCTCGCCGACAACTTTGCGGCTTCTGAGGCCGAGGTGATGGATGGCTCGTTTCGAAGCAATTCCTTACCATTCGGTGCAGGTGATGCGTGCGAGCAGGTGATGCGTACGAGCAGGACGGCGTCGGACCAGCAAACCCTCCGCGTTCGGAACCGCTGTCCCGTGCCGGGTCTTCGGACGAGGATGAGCGCGTACGCGTCCAGGCATGCGACGAGGCCATCTGTGACTGGCCGGAACACAGATGAGGCCCCGAGATGCCTGCCCTCTCTGCAGCCACGCCGAGGCTGACGTCATCTCCTCGCGCAGGCCCCCAAATGCCGTCGTGGTCGGTCGGTGAGTCGAATGAACCGCCGACCAGAGCCTGCCGTCTCATCGACACCGCATCGTGTCGCCGGCGAGGACTTCGTGGCGGACAGTCATCCGTCCAGGCTTGGCCGGCAGGCTCGGTCGTGTTGAAATGGAACCGTCCGTCGGGGTGCGAAGCAGCGTCCAGAACAGAGAGCGTGCCGTGCCGCAGCCGTATTGCACCAACCCTCGTGGGTAGGAACACTCGTACACGGAGCGTATGGGTATACACGTACAAGGTCAAGGAACGACGTGCGGAACTGGAACTCTGCCAGCCAGAGACGGAGGGGGCCTCTCGGAGCGGTGACGGCGAGGGCAATTCATCAACAGCAGCAAGGACCCTCCGTGTTCCTCACGTTCAGCAAAACAGAGAGTACTTGCAAGTGCCTTCAGACACCAACATCGATGACAACACACAATACTGGGTAATATGCATGCAACGGTATCAAGGAGGATGGCGAGATGGCAGCCTGGCACCCACCCGGTTCAGGCAAAAGGGCCACTTTCATGTCGCCCTCTCGTATGCTATGCTCCGAACCACGGGCCAAAACACCAATGATTTGACTCGAATGAGCACCGTGATGGCCACTGCTCGTATTTCCATGACGGTGCTGCAAACGTGCCATAAGCAGGAACATGAGAGTGCGTGGGTGGGAACCGGTCCCAGCACTCGGTGTGCTATGCCTGTAGTGAACCGCGCGAGTTGCTTGTAGGCACCCGTACTTGCTGTACACGAAGAGCGGTCTTAGTGGGTGGCACTCACTACAAAGTACAGGCATGTCGGTGGGTGGGTGCGCTGAAGTGGCGTGCGGAGTAAAGTTCATGCTACTGCGCACTAACATTCCGGTAGGAAATCAGCGGTTAGCGCCGGGTACTGGACAGGCTCTGGCGCGGCATATCGCCGCACCTCCAGTGCAGATGCGCCATGCCGCCGATTACATAATTGGTGCCTCCGCCCCCGCACCGACCAAATCAAGCTGCACCCTTCAGCGCAAGCACAGCACGGCAGCGCGCGCAGTTGGCAGCGCCTGAAGTCCCTGCGGGTCATGTCTGCCATCGACAGGCCGAAGACGCTGAATCGCACAGTCCCCTGTATCGCAAAGAAGGCTGAAATGGGTACCGACGCGAGATACGAATGATTGCTCTGGGATGGGAACGCGACGAAAATACATTGCGTCAATCTACTTGTACGAGGATGACTCGCAGGATCGCGGCGTTGGGAGGAAAACCAAAACTACCACTCGAATCGCGCCGATTGAAATTTCAGCTACTCGAGTACCTGTTGTAGGTAAGTAGTCGTGGTCACCTCGGTGAAACTACTCCATGACTGAGGCGAATGAAGGACTGGATGACAAAGGCTTGCTATTCGACTTTCTGCTGGATGGAAAGGATGGGGTATCGTGCACGAGTTACGACTCTGTGCGGCTGTCCAGCAAGACCGCACCATGTCTGCGCAGTCTACAAGTGCAGTGCAATACAGCGTCACTTGCACCATGCGCAAACGTCAAAATACACATTGCATTCGGTGCACTGAATTGCCGGCAATATTGGTGACGGATTTGCATATAAGTCATGGTTACGGAGCAGTGAGGGTTAATTATACACATTAATACTCATGGTATACTATCATCTCCAGAGCAATATCGACGACGCTAAGAAAACCCAGGGGAATGAGAACATGTACTTGCTTGTACAAGTGCAAGTGCAAGTATTATTAGTATTATACAACTACTTACTGCAAGTACATGCAAGTACATGCAAGTACTAGGTAAGTAATACAAGTGCATCCACACCATCGCATGTTGTCAACTCAACGGCGATACAGCATCATGGCAGATTGACTCAGACCTGTGTGCTACCGCTCAAACAAACAAGTGCGGCCATGCAGTGAATGAAGAAAGCAGGACAGCAATGGCCGGAGGGCTAGATTTCTTGCGGCTGAAAATACTCGTAGGATGCCGATTTGCAAGTGACAATACCGCATCGGGTTCAGCCCGGGCAGTTGGCAAGTGTGGCACCCAGGTAGGTGTATAGAGCAGGAAGGGCACGACGATTGGCGATTGATATGCGCATGTATTCTGTAGATGTAGCGTACGAAGCAGGCACTTCAAAACGGGGCCGACGAGAGACGAAAAAGATGCACTGTGAAGCAAGACCATGTGCGGGCTTTATCCCGACTTCTACCCTCCCATTTCGCCTACATGCTCGGTAGAGTGTTGCACAGCCACTTGCAAACTCGAACAGACGCGGTGGGTTGAAACCCCCTGGGGCAAGATCCGATAGATAAACCGAGCACAGTGAGCACGGCACAAGGTGTACAACTAATTTGCTTACCTACTTACAGTACTAGAACGTATAGTGGGCTGGCAAAAGTGTCGATTCACCTTGTAATGGTAGCGCAACCAAAGTTCCATCGTCAATTTTGTCCAGTGACTGTTGCCTCATACTGTGCTGCACATGTAC
The DNA here is from genome assembly GCF_001625195.1 of Drechmeria coniospora. Classification (NCBI taxonomy): domain Eukaryota; kingdom Fungi; phylum Ascomycota; class Sordariomycetes; order Hypocreales; family Ophiocordycipitaceae; genus Drechmeria; species Drechmeria coniospora. The sequence continues at coordinate 3,948,211 of NC_054391.1, forward strand.
ATGTGCTGCAAGTAATAGCATGCTCTACGGAGTAATTAATGGTACACTTATGTGCTGTGCCTTTAATGCCGAGACCGACCCATACTAGCAGTGGTGGAGGGGTGAGGCGGATCCTGCATCCATCAGCTTCAGCTGGACCTCAGCCACAGGCCACTAAAGCCGGCTGTTGTCTGCTGTGGGTGGCACTATCTGCCGCTGCCAACAGTCTGGCAAGTACAGCACGAGTATTGCAGTGCAGCGCCTCAGTGTAGCTGTACATGGTCATGTATGAGCATGTACATGTACAGTGCTGTGCACTACAGTACACACCTATGAATACCTAAGTACCTACCAAGTATGCACATGTACAGTGCACTGAACACCTATAAACATGTACATGTACTGTACAGTGCACTGTTACATCTACTCGAGTGCACCAAAGTATACGTATGTACCCCAGTACCTACCCAATAACTTGCACAGTACTGTAAGGTACCTAATAAGCAGTAATATTCGCAGTGCTCCGACTTGCATGTACAAGCACAGTACTGTTCTTCGTTCCCTTCTCCACACTGGGTGGCGCAGATGCCAAAGACACTTGGGAGAAAGTGTAACCGCCTTCGCTAATTTCCTTCCATGATTTGACCGCCCCTTCGATACCTTCGACAGGGACAAAAACCTTGAAACCGCCGACACTGCCCACTGCGTGCGGGTGGGAAGAAAAGTAGGCACAGCCTCCGAGGGGGACTTCGCAAGCGAGACACCATGCCGCCCGCTGAGCCGGCGGATGCGAACTCCCGTCGGCCGCGACGTGACGGCCATCTCGACGTAGACGATGACGGCGGCCACCCACGACGGAGCTCACGAGACCACGACAACCGCCATCACCGTCCCCGCCTCGGCTCCCGTGACAGGCACCGCTCCTCGCTCACCCCAGAGGACGGCGACCGCCGTCGAGGCGGAGAGGCGCGCACGAGGAGACACCATCGGGAGCCGGACAGGACGAGAGATGGAGAGAGAGCCAGGGACAGGGAGAGGGTCAGGGACCGGGATAGGAGCAAGGACAGGCGCAGGAGCAGAGACAGGGACCGCAGGCGGAGGCGGTCCCGGTCACGATCAAGGTCACGATCACGGTCACGCGACAAAAGGCGGCGGCCGCAACGCAATGATTCGGATCGAGCCTCGCCGCCAAGGGAGCAAGCCGGCAAGGATTTGGTCAAGGTCAAGCACCGAGGCCCTTTACCCTCCCAGGAAGCCTCCTTCGCCATCAATAATTGCGAGGAACCCGAGCAGCCAAAGGAAAAGGCCAACTGGGGAACGACAGGTGTTCTGGCGGCCATGTCAAACTCAGTCACCCAGGCTGACGGCACATCCACCACGCTCAAGTACCACGAGCCGCCCGAGGCACGCAAGCCGTCATCGCGGGATCAGTGGAAGCTCTACGTCTTCAAGGGCGCCGATATCGTCGACTCGATCGACCTCAACTTGAAGAGCTGCTGGCTCGTCGGCCGCGACGCCGGCGTCGTCGATTTCAACGCCGAGCACCCCAGCATCAGCAAGCAACACGCCGTCATCCAGTTCCGCTACATCGAAAGGCGTGACGAGTTTGGTGACAAGATCGGCCGCGTGAAGCCCTACCTTCTCGATCTCGAGAGCGCCAACGGCACCGTTCTCAACGACAGCAAGATACCCGACAGCCGCTACCTCGAGCTGAGGGACAAGGATATGATTCAGTTCGGGAGCAGCACGCGTGAGTACGTCGTGATGCTCGCCCCTAGAGACTAAATGATTATGTTCATCGCCGGCATCTGCCATTCCACTCGTTGTCTCGAGAAGCCGCGCCATGCCCGATTCCCACTTCGGGTCTGTCTGCATCCTGAAGGGCGACTGTGCGACCGAGTGCAGCCCTCACTCGCCATGAGAGAAGCCTCGGCCGCATGGCGAGCCACCCCCTTGTCCTCGTTTGTCCTAGGAATCCGCCTCACGAGTATGGCGTGCTGAGCTCAGCTCAGCCTAGACTTAACTCGCCTGGCCATGTTGACGGTGATGAAGCCGACGATGAGATTCGATGGATTCGGTCCATCGAGCACTCGCCTAGGCTTGCAACCCATGCGAGGCTAGTCATGGAAAACCGCCGAAACAAAGGCCGGCCGGGTCTCGCATGGCAGACCATCGAACCAAGGAACCGTCCCCACATTGGAAAAAGGTGGTGCGGCGTGCCACACAACCGACCTGGCCGTGGTGGTATCGAGGAAGGTCTCCGCGAATCCGACCGTCTAGCTTTGGACATGCAGCTCCCCAATGCAACCGCCCTCCTCTGCCGATAACCAATCAGGTTGGATGCTCTCTCGCTCGTCGGGACCTTTATTCGAGTCTTTGTCGTCTCCGCATGCCGTGCAAGGGCCCAACCTGGCAACTGGCCGAAGCGATTACGAGCTTCCATACAGAATCTTCGCCTCCTTTTCTATTCTTACCGTGTCCTTCCTACCGTGCGACCCCGTACCGTCTGTCGCAGGTCACTATATTCTGCCCACTCGTCTCTCTTGTCTGCTTCGATGCAACCGCCTACCACGCACCAACCTGCTTCATCACACTTCGTCGCCCTTCAAGCCCCTCGCCGGCCCCGAGGGAGCTCGGAATGGCCATCTGGTTGACACCTGATCTCGGATGATTGTTCCTCTCCGTCATCTGTGATGATGACGTCCTCGAGAACAGGCTTTCGCCAGGCTGAGCTTGCTTGCAGCTATCGCCCGTCGCTAGCCCACACCTCACTAAGGTTTGCCCAGCCACCCACGGCAACCTTTCGAGTCAATCCTCACTCGACAGCTCGCACGCAGCAGCGCCTCCGTGGGCGGTCGATGGATGGCATGCGTGCGATGTCGCACATGCTCGAACCGTCATGCCTGATGTGATTATTGCAGCCCCTGATGGCGCAGAACCTACCTGTGTGCTGCGGACCCGTCCTGCTTCCCTGCAGTGCCACCACCCAGACAATGAGCTAGGGTGGTAGGCAGATGGATGGATGGCAGTCTCCGACCAGGGCCGTGACGAGCCTTGAATGCGCAGTCCTCGCCCATGACGCCGTCGATGACCTATAAAGGAGGCGTGATTCTGCGCCGAACCCCTGATCCTGGAATCCACCAGCTTCAATCAACACGTGCCAACGCCACGAGCCCCTTGGGGATTTGTCTTGATCGTCAACCGCGCTTCCTGTGACACGACCTGAGCGGCACTCGGATGGGGATCGCTTGCTCATCATCATCGTTGGCAATGGCAGTCTTTCCTCGGACAACGCTCAAGCCATCGCCAAAGAAATGCTAATTTTCGACGTCAGGCCCTGATCAACCGAGCAGCATCGCGCTACGAGACAACGGCAGTCTACAGCCACCCGGATGCCAAGGTTGACGTTGTCCTTGTGCACGGCCTGAACGGCTCCCCCGACAAGACGTGGACAGCGAGCAACGGCACCTTCTGGCCCGTCGACCTTCTGCCGTCGGCCCTCAGGGGGACCCCAGCCAACGTCTTGGTGTACGGATACAATGCAGACGTGTACTCGCGCAGGTATGATCGCAGCGCCAGCGACAATTTCATCCACCAGCACGCCCAGACGCTCGTCACGAGCCTGACCCTGTTTCGCAAGAGCGAGGGGACCTTTCGGAACCCCATCGTTTGGGTCTGCCACAGCCTGGGCGGCATCTTGACCAAGCGGGCGCTGCTGTACTCGAATGACCTGCGCATGGCACACCAAGAAGACTATCGCTCCATCTACGTCTCAACCTTTGGCCTCATATTCCTTGGCACGCCACACACGGGGTCGGATGTGGCCACCTGGGGGCTCGTCCTGCAGAGCATGTCGGACGCCATCCTGCCCCGCCGATTTTTCGAATCCGAATCGGTCCTGTTGAAGACGCTCAAGAAGGATAACGAGACGCTGTCCAATATCAACAACCATTTTTTGGACATATATCAGCGCTTCCGCATCCACATGGCACACGAGAACCACAAGTCGGACATCAAGGGCACAAAGTACCAATATCCCACCCCCCCCCCCCATCTCTCTCTGGACAAGTCGCACCCGTTTCCGGCTCCCGGTGTCTCCCACTTTGCTAACCGGAGAGCCTAGAATCATCGTCGTCGACGCCAACTCGGCCAGCCCGCAGTTACCGGGGGTGACGTACTACGGCATCGAGGCGACCCATGGCATGATGTGCAAGTTTGACAGCCCCAGCGCCCCTGGCTTCCGAGCAATCTCGACAGACATCCGCCAGTGGGTGCTTGATGCACCGGCCATCATCGCCGTCCGATGGGAGATGGAGGAGCAGGAACGAGCCGCGCGCATCCGGCACGAGCTGCGGGAACGAATGTCTCCCTACGTGAACCGGCGTTCCATTCACCCTGGAATCAGTACCGTATCTGTCTCCGACGACATCCAACCACGGGCAGCCCAGCCACTCCGTCTTGAACATGATGCTTTCCTGACCGTACCAGCAAGCTCGACGCCTCGAAGTGCGAGCCACTGCTCCATCATGTCTCCTCCGATATCGACGGAGAATCCTCCAATGGTACCGAGGGCGCTGCTTTCACCGGCGCAGGATGAACTCGTCATCTTGGATGGGGGGGAGCGAGTGTACAGGTTGAGGGGGTGAACGAGCACCGACAGCAGCGTCGTGGCTTCGATGATATGCTCCTTTTCCGATTTCTCCTGAAAGATGTTGACCTGCAAAGGCGCGAAAAGCCGCTATTTTGTCCCTCTCCTGCTTCGTTTTTCTCCGTTGTCTACTCAAAAGTGTATTTAGTCGTTGGATGCGGCCACTGCTCTGAATGCAATATGGGCTGAGACAGGAGATTCTCCATCCATGGGCGAGGAACCCGCCAGTGTAACATATGACGAGCTCCTCGTCGTACCATTAGCCGGCTTGACAAGTAGACCAGCTGCATTGGCATTGGAAACGCCCAACAAAGTACCTCAATGCTATAGGCGGGAGACTTGGTAGCCAACTTGATAAAATCCTACCCATCAAGTTGGATCCACATGCCACACCTGTGCCGGCCCTTAGTCGCTTCAGGAGCATGAGTAATAATCTGGGCACATTGCAACAACGCGCCAAGACCGGACGGAAGCGGAGCGGAGCGGAGCGGAAGTGGGTGACCGGTATAAATAGCGCGAGACACTGCACATGGACACGTAGGTAGGTGTAGGTCCATGTGTCCCTGCACGTACCGGAGATACCGGGAGGCTGTCAGGTCCCCTGACCGACATGCCGCAGCAAACCATCAACAAGATAATCTCGGGTTGACCTCGTCTCCATTTCGACGGCGATACCGAGGCGAACCAACTCTGGCATCGCAAATACCATTCGTCTACGAGAAGAGGCGTATGTAGAAAGGTGCTAGGAACCCCTGGTCGCGGGAGCCGTGAAGTTGATAATACCGTCGCAGCAGGGGGGTCACCAATTTTTTCTACTCCGTGCTTGGTCCTAGGGCCGGGGAACCGGATGTAAGACACGAACGTTGGGTCGACGTCCCGTGCGGATATCCAGCCGCCTGATGGCCTAATGGTGGCTGCATGAAATCATAAGTGATATCCCACGGAGCTGGCGGCAACGTCTCGCACATGTAAGATTTCCATGAGTACAAGATATTCGGGAACGTTGGGGAAGGGGGGGGGGGGGTTGACCCTGAACCATGGAGAGCCTTTCGGAAATCGAGCGCAAGTTACTGTAAAAGCGCATGCGGGGACCACCTGCTGTAGGGTCCTGCTCGAGTTGCTGAATTCAAGGCTGAAGCAACTCGTTTTATTCATACAGCCAAGTTCTGGCTGGCTTAGAACAGGTCGGGATTGGACAAAAATCTGAACGGTTGCGAGTAAAATGGTGGAGCTGGTCTCGATAGCCGATGCCCATCACACCGACCGGGTAATCGTCAGATGTCGGCCCTGCCGAATGCACAAGGGTATCCCGCCAGTGACAGGTGACAGGTGACGCCGCAAACAGGCCGGGATAACGTCAATGATTGTGTGGCCCGCCTTGCAATAGGTGATCTTATACCCCAACGATGACGCCGGAGACATCTCATGTCATGCGACGGATACGTATAATTGCGACAAACGGGCAGCCAACGATGAAGGCATTCATTTCCAGTTCTGCGGCAAATTACGGAGACCGTTGAACAGTGCTAGATGCCGTTGGAGTGATGCCCAGATCATGAGTTTTGGCATGGCAAGCGTGCTCGAAGCATATGAGTATGAGGTCTGGCTGGGTTGATGGCTGCGGAAGTCGGAACGATGCTGCTCGCCACGTCATCTCACTCACGCATGGATGCCAAAAGACATGGCAGCATTGGAAGGTGAGAGGCAACGTACCTCACAGCTGCGGCAACGCAATAAGCCCGGCCTCGAAATATGCATACGGTCTTGCATGGCAAGCCACACCATATGGGCAGTGCACTTCATGTTTGCCCAGCGCTGATCTGGCCGGGCCGCTGGGTATAGAATCCGAGGGAGTGTGTGTCGACGTACCAACACGACCGCTTCCACGTACTGAAATCGGTGTGTTACCGATCCTGCCTTCATCTCGAACCACGTCACCCATCGGACATTGAACTGGAGCGGTATTCGTAGTTGCGGAACCAGACCGGGAACAGTTGCTCGAGGCATGGAGCGACTGAGCGACTTTCGATCTGGTGCGACACGCATGGGGAACACTTCCCCCCATCTGCACACTTGGGTAGACTGGATACGGATTCTGTTAGCAGCGGTCATGGAGGTCTGACAAAGTGCAAGGTTGTCATGACGCCGAATCCACCGCATCCTTGCATGGCGTCGGCATCAAGACTGGATCCTGGCGGAAGGGGGCGGCATCCGGCTGATATGCCGGTTCTTGCACTGGCAAGACGCAGCGGTGGCTTTGCGACAAGAAAATTCTTGACAGATTGCAGTCGAATGCCGTGTTCATGACGCGAACCTTATCTACGCCGATCACGGTGGCACCGAACCCGAGTCTCGCACAAGGTGTGATGGCTGTGAGCAGCTTGTGGATGTGACAAATGTCCACCCGCGAGACGGAGTGGGATGGTGTCGAAATTCGCTTCCCTTGCCTTGATTGCCGGCAGCTCCCCCTGCACTCTTGGGCTCCTGGCCCTTGTCCGATGCGAGAGGACGCTGCTCGATAGTTCTCTCGCGGGTCAGTCCGCTCGTCTCCCGTCCCCGTGCCTGCCACCCACGAGCGACATTCATGCCTTCGAGCCAGCTCCGGGCAGCAGTAACGCGAGATGACCCGTGCAACTGTCGAACTGGTCAGGGGAGCGGCAGTGCGAAGCTGACCGGTAGAGTGCTTGGGAGGGCCTTTGGACTGACCCAAACAAGAGCCGAGGAGGGTCCGCTTGTCGGTATAGCATGCACGATGCTGTTTGCCGTCCACCTGGCACGAAACGCACACCCGTCGAGGTGAAGTGTGGGCCTCTCGGGACGAGGACGGTATCACGAAGGACAGGTGTGACAGACCCCTGTGGTGGCTAGGTGGCGCCATGCAGAAATTAGAATCTGCAGCGATGCAAAAAAGGAAGATTATGTTGTAGAATGGCGACGAATGCCGGGTGTGGAAAGAGGAGGAGGTTGGAGCAAGGTGGGAAGTCTTGGTGCAATGTGTTCGTCCATGCCATCAAGTCCGGCAGGTGCGGTGGAGGACAGTGCGGAGAGCGATATATACGTGACTCTCGCACCGTCGCGCCACGATAGAACGTGAAGGCACACCCTTTCTCGCCGAAACGTGACGTTTACCAATGGCAACCTGCTGGCCGTCGTTTATCGGACGGACGAGAATGCACATGACCAAATACGGCGAGGAGCCATGGTTCTAGGCCGGGTGCACCGCATTATCAGCAAGAAGCAGGCTTCCTCATCCGCCGCCGTCGCGGTGGGGGAAGACTCTCCAGCAGCCGCCATAGGCGACGACGTGTGGCCGTTCTGACAGGTTGATGCGAACCGAAGCGACCCGACCCTGGGCCCTGCTTCGTCTCTTCTTACTCTGGTCCGTCGAGAAGGGTGAGTCGTGCCACTCACCCTGCCTTTGCTCGTACACGTGGGCAACGCACTCACGCAAGTACAGGTACATGGTCGTAAATCTTGGTGCACAGGCACGGTGGCCGTGAGGGCGGCGGGAAGGGGGGTTGGCTTTGGTCGTCGGTCGTTGGAACGACGCGCCACGGGCTCCGCCTGACGTTTGGTACCTGGAACGGCTGGACGGGTGCGAGCTTCCGAAGCCTCTCCCTCTCGGCCGCGGCGAGCAGAGGGCTGCGAGGGACGGCCTGGTGTACGCGGCATGACGCAGGACAGGCGGCGGCTGGTGGATCCTCGTCGAGGTTGGACCTGAATGTCGCTTAAGCCCCACCAACAAGGTGTCATGGCCAACATGGATGCTGAGCAAGCGACCCTTACTTGGCGACGCGGAAACGAGAGGCCGGATGCCGGGACGAATGCCGCAGTCGCGTTATCGCGAGCCTCTCCACTGGCCGAACCCACAGGAGCTCCTAAAGAACACAACCGCACGCACCGCCGGATGGGTGGCTGGCTGGCTGACTCGCCGGGTCCGGGGTCCGGTCGGTCCACTGCTGTGTGTCCTGCGAACCCAGGCCTGAACCGACGGCCGTCGAGGGTTGACGGAGGCGACGAATGCCACGGACATCCCGGCTGCCGTGGTGATTCAGAGGGCCAGGGGGGGTCGTCGTCCCCTGCGAGCATGACATCGCGAGAGCGTGCCGTCGAGGAGTACTTAACGTGCGCAACCGCCGGCGAAAAGGGTCCGTCTCCTGCCATGGTCCGTTTGTTTTCCGGCCGCTCTCCGACCCAAGGCCGATACCCCGCGACCCCCGTCCTCGACAGCTCCCCTCCTCCCCTCCTCCCCTCCCCCCGGAGCAGGCTCTCGCCATGGCTCCCTCGGCCCTGAGCCCCTCGAGCTGCGCCGAGCGCCAGGTGTTTGCGCGGAAGCCGCACGGCCGGAGGTCTCGCTCCCACAGCGGCTCCGACTCGTCGGACGCCTCGGTCGCCTCCATCAAGCTCAACGACGGCCACTCCATCCCCCAGGTGGCGCTCGGCGTGTACAAGGCGCCCAACGGGCGGGAGACGGAGGATGCCGTGACGGCGGCCCTCGACGCCGGCTACCGCCACATCGACTCGGCGGCGCGGTACGCCAACGAGGAGGCGTGCGGGCGCGCCATCCGCCGCTGGCTCGAGGAGACGGGCACGCGGCGCGAGGACGTGTTCGTCTGCTCCAAGCTGTGGGACGCCGACCACGGCTACGAGGCCACCTTTAACGCCCTCTGCTCGTCGCTGAGCAAGTTTGGGCTCGACTACCTCGACCTGTACCTCATCCACTCGCCGGCCGACGACGAGGAGAAGCGGCTCGAGAGCTGGCGCGCGCTCGAGACGGCGCAGAGACTGGGCAAGGTCAAGTCGATTGGCGTGTCCAACTTTGGCGCCGCGCAGATCGAGAAGCTGCTCGAGAAGGGCACGGTGGTGCCGGCCGTCAACCAGGTCGAGGTGCACCCCTTCTGCCAGCGCGAGGCTCTCGTCAAGCTCTGCAACAGGCACGGCATCAAGATCGAGGCCTACTCGCCGCTCGCGCGGGGGAACAAGCTCGAGGACCCCACGATCAAGGCCATGGCCGACAAGTACGGCAAGACGGCGGCCCAGATCCTGCTCAACTGGAACGCGGCCCGCGGCAACGTGGTGCTGCCCAAGAGCCTGACGGCCAGCCGGATCCAGAGCAACCTCGAGAGCTTCGACTTTGAGCTCGCCGGCGAAGACATGGAAGCCATCAACGCCCTCGGTTCGGAAAACTACGTCACGGGCAGCATGCACAAGTCTCGCGACTGACTGAAGGAAGTGGCCCGAAGACGACGTGAAACGACGGACGGACGGACGGACGGATGGAGGTGCTCGCTCCTCCCCGAGCCGCCTCGATCCCAAGGCACACGGGCATTCCACGTCCAGGCTCGGGGTCTGGGCTCGCGGGCCTGAACTTTTTCGAATCATGGCTGGCAAGTGACGGGAGGCGCCATGGGAACCACTTTCGTCACCTCCCGCCCTTGTTCCTCTGCCCCTCCCCCTTCGAGGATGCATGGTCATTTTTGAACACATGCCATGTCGTTTGACGGAATACCCGTGGATGATGGGGACACGATGACGTTTGGTTTAGAGGCATTGCCCATCCGCCCCTCCCCCCCCTCCCCTCCCCGTGCGGCTACACACGGAGCGAATGAAATACATGTTCAACATCTCTCGCCTCGCGATGCCGGTTGCGAACGTGATGCGTGTGCGCTCGCTCCGTGCTCCGTTGTCTACAGCTTCGAGCGACGCTACAACCTGACGGATGATTGCAGGCTAATTTCCCACCAAGCCAACAGTTCAAAGACGGACCGAGCACACGGGTTGACCCATTTTTCAGACCATGCACACCACCACGAGTCAGAACGGCCAGTAATTCGGCGCGGAACGAGGACGACGGATCAACCTCACCGCCGGCGATGCGGTGCCACGTTCGATTGATTACGTGTACAGCACGGAGTACAAGCAACCAAGGCGCTTACCATGTCACGGCAGTAGGGGATAATGGCGGCGCGCTCGTGCTTTCGTTGGGCGCGTGTGTCGCTGGCGTGATGCGACCATCACACATCACCTTCTCCCTTGCGGCGCTGCCATTTTCGGAGCCCAATCGCAACTTGCGAAAGGCTCGTGTAAGGGCGTGTGCGCTTTGACAGTCGCAAGACGGCTGGCTGGCGGCGGTACTTTTCCCGACAAGGCGGCGGCATACCACCACCTGTCTGGTGCGTGGCTTGCCTGCTGCGCTGCCCATCCGTGGAGAGAAATGGACGAGGCTGAGGATCATGGGGGACGGCTGCTCGGCGATGGCGCTCGGCGCTCGGCGCTTGTCACGGTTCCCTTTGCCTGCAGAGGCTGGCCAGCTGCTCCGGCTAGGGCCGGCGCTGCGACGGTGACGGACACGGGACTCGACAATGGCGGACGTACGCGGGCGATGCGAGCGGGTGCCATGATTGATACCCCGACAATCGTGTGCGCGGCCCAGCAGGCTTCGCCCCATCCGCTTCGGAGTCAAGGTGCGGCATCGATACATGTCGAGCAGTCCCGACCGAAAGCAAAGTGTTGCTTCAATGCTAGTGAGTAAGTACATGGCAGACGAGGGAAGAGACGTCCATCAGCGCCAACGACAAAATTCGCCCTCCGCAGGCGAGCTGGGCACTTGCTTTTATCAGCACTTGCACATGTTTGTTCTGGCCATTGTTAGGCGGTACTGAGCTAGGGAGTAGGGAGTACGTAGGTAGGTATTGAGTGCACACCTGCAAGCAGTTGTAAGCGAGCAAGTAATAACACAAACAGCAGTACGGAGTACGTGTGTGTGTGACTGCACCGACTTGGCGGGTGGCCGACGGACCGCCAAGTTGGGGCAGAACTAGAGGGGGGCGGAGTGGGCAGCTGAATGGATCGTTAGGGCGGCCCGGCCATACCCGTCCTCCCCGATCCACTACTAGTATGGAGAAGGTGTGCTAGAACGAAGTGCCCGCACCCAAATTAGGTACTAGTTGCGATCTTGGTTCAGCAGGTGCCGAAGTACGGAGTGCAATACCTATAGTACTAGGCACTAGGTACTCCGTAGTATTATGGGTATTTGAACTCCGTGCTCCCTATCCGTACTCAATACTCCGTATTGTTGTTCACTACGGAGTACAGTACTCCGTAGTCCGTACAGTACTTGTACTCGCCTAGTACAGTAGTTGTACAGCATGAACAGTGGGGACTTTGTTCCCGGTACCTAGTTCTAGTTGAACGTACTGTACAGTAGGCACTTTAACACAGTACGGAATACAAGGGCACGGACACCTACAGCTCAGTACAGCCATTATTACAGCATTTACAAGTACAGAACGGTATCTACTTGTCCTTGCCCTTACTCGCAAGGACTGTACGGCACTGTCCTAAACACCCCAAACATGTGCTCCGTACAAAAAAGTACAAAAAAAGTACAAAAAAAGTACAGAAAAAGTACAGAAACTTGTACATATTCCTAGCAAGTACGTAAGTACGGAGTACGGAGAATGGTTGTACAGGTATTACCTGCCACTACATGCAAGTACAAGCACAGTGCATGTACTGTGTGAGCCGCAGGATCAACTCCATCACATCCTTCGTCCGCCGCCCAGACTTGTCGTCTCGCCCACGTCGACATCGTGTCTGCCATGCCATGTTTCAACGCCCAAGGAGCTGGGCAGAATACGGGTCATGGGCGCGTAAAGCTGTTCAGCATTGTGCCACGCCGAGCGACAAACACGAGACGGACGATGATTGGACGGAACCCACCTGCCACTTGCAGGCACCGACCATGCCCTCGCCGTAGGCACGCAGCACTCTGCAGCCGACGAACCAGGAAACAGACTGATACTGTTGGTGTATTACCACGTACGGTAGGTGTGCAGCAGGCAATACAAGGACAGGCGCTTTCGAGCATCGACTAACCCAGGACAAGGTGCAAAGTCCGAGTCGACGACGGGGCCGTCACCACGTCGGCTAGCTCCTCCTTTTGCACACGCAGCGGACGCCCTCGTCTCCGGCAGCAGCCTCCGGCTGACCTTGCAGCCGTCGCGATGGGCTGCTCCGCCGTGCAGCAGATGGCTGACCGCCACGATGACGACGGACCAAGGACAAAGTTGCCACCGGTCGCTGCCTGCAGGATCCGTCCGTCGTGCGATGCCCCTCGGCCTCGCCAGTCTCGTCGACACTCGAGGCTCGCTCCCTGGACCTCGCGATGCCGTCGGCGACGGAATTCTACCAGTCGCAGCTCGGCGGTGCGACCGTCATCAACTATGGCTACACCGACATGCCATGGCGCCTCCTCGCCAAGGATGTACGCTACTTCTTCGTCTACTGCTGGGCGCTGCCCTGGATCCTGTTGCCCCTGCGTCCCTACGGCTCCGGCGAGCTCGACGAGCTGTATCCCAACCTCCCCAACCTCTTCTGCATCGGAGTTCACCTCGTCCTCGTCGTGCTGCAGCTAGCCTTCCTGCTCGCCCTGCCCGTCTGCCTGCTCCTCCCCATCTGGATGGTGGCCGGCGGCGTGGCCGGCTTCATGGCCGTCAACTGGGCGCTGTGCAGGCTCCTGAACGGACGGGACATCCTCTTCCGCTCGGCCGAGGAGTACGCCGAGGAGCTGCCGGAGCACGCGCACGAGCAGTGGGTGTTTGTCAACGGCGTTGCCGTCGGGTGAGTTCTCGTCGCGCCGTCGGCGCCGCCGTCGCCTGGCTGACCGATCTCGGCCGCAGCGAGCATTGGATGAGGAGCAACCTGAACCGGCTGGCGCTGACCTTTAGACGACCCGTCTTGGGCATCCACAACCGCACGTCGGGCATCCTCTTCGACGTCGTCGAGTGTCTCATCCAGCGCAACTTCACCTACGCCACGGGCGAGGTGCGTCTCTGCTTCGGCATGCTGCGAGACATCCTCTACGACCCGGCCAAGTCCAAGGTCATCCTCATCTTGCACTCGCAGGGCGGCATCGAGGGCGGCCTCGTGCTCGACTGGCTGCTGCAGGAGACGCCCCAGGATCTGCTCGCCAAGCTGGAAGTGTACACGTTTGGCAACGCGGCGAACCACTTCAACAACCCGCATCGCCACGTCGCGTCGCAGACGCTGTCGCGGTCCAATCCGCTCGAGGCCATGACGACCATGGTGACCGAGTCGAGCTTCGGCACGCCGGCGGCGAGCCCCGTCGACACCCTCGACGGCAAGGCCGTGGAGCCGCCGGCGCGGCCGTCGGCGGAGTCGTGGTCGTCGCGCACCGTTGTCGCGGCCAAGGACAGGGCGATCGGCCACATCGAGCACTACGCCCACAGCACCGACTTTGTCGCCCTCTGGGGCGTGCTGCACTTTTCGACCAACCGGATGGGCTCGCCCCAGCTGCCGCGCTTCCTCGGCCGGCTGTTCAACCGGTCCAGCAGCCGAGGAGGGCACCAGCTCAACCAGCACTACCTGGACGGCATGTTCCCGCTGAAGCGAGATCCGACGACGGGGCGCTTCGTCGGTGCCGACGAGGACAACGACTTTATGCGCGAGCCGATCAAGGTCGGCGACGAGGGCGCCGCCATGGACGGCGCGAGGGAGGCGTTTGCCATTTCCTACGCCGGCACGCGAGGCTTCGGGTCCGGCGCCATCGCCACGCCAGTCGAGGTCTGCGGCGCGACGGACGCGACGAGGGCCAAGGAGAGGGGCGTCAGGGTGAAGGAGCTGAGCCGGCTGTGGAGCTACCGGAACGGACGCTCGCCGCCGACGCCCGTGACGCAACACGGGGCGGTGCGCGTGGCGACAAGGCAGGAAACCGTGGAGGTGACGTGTTCGTGACGGCGGCGAGGATGTAGCCACGGCGCGTGGCGAAGCCGAGGACGCAAACGAGCCGATGCACATCGAATCTTTCCCGACCGCCTCCTTCCACCGGGATGCCTACCTCGACGGACACACCGTTCTGCCTCGTCCAGCCTCATGCCCGGACCATGTTCCGACTTTGGATGCCGCGACGAGATGATGGTCCATCGACCAGCCATGGCGCGCTCTCTGCTTCTCCACACGGCGGAATGGGGGGCTTCGAGTGACGGTACGGCGCATCGGCCACCAAACGGCGTCCAGGGAAAGCTCGAAAGAAGCACCCTTCTGCCGTTCAGGATGTGCCTCGTCGGAAAGCTTGGCAACACTACGGCGACGGGGCCCAAGGTTGAGAATGGCTCGACGGCACGAGGGGCGCGTATTCTTTGTGGCCCAGACGGCCGGATGCCTCGTTCGAGGGTGGACGGCAGCCTAGGAGCACACGAGTCGGTTGTGCAGACTGGGCATGAATGCAAAGCCACCTTGATCACCCACTCGGCCGATGACGCAAGAAAATGTGTGATCATGGTCGGATCATACGATGACGCATGCTGCATCGCGCACATGTACATTTGACTCGCAAGCATCGGCGTAGTTGACGTCCTCGGCCTGTGTTTGCCCGCCTGGAGGAGGCTGAACGACAGGGCGTATCAACGGCAGAGAGCATGGGCGGCGGAGGATATGAACAAGAGGCAAAACGGACCCCGTGCAGACTTTTGCGTCTCGCCAGTGCCGGCATGTGCTTGGAAAGAGGCTGCAAGCACGGAGCAAGGACGAGAATCCTCGCAACCGCCTTTCGTGGGTGGGTGGCCAGTTGGGTAGGGAGCCATGTGCTCTCGTGCCGTGGCCCGCGACGTAGCTCGTACGGTACCACCACCAGGCACAGCGTACTTGAACCGCACGGAGACGATACGGCTGGGATGCGGCCGGAATCCGATTGACTCATCATGGAGGCTTCATGGATGCCACTTGGAATTGCTGCCATGTCAAGGTGCATCAAATGGCTCAGGTTGACACTGTATGATGTCTTTGCACATGCAGCCGTAGGTAGCTGTAGGTGCTACACATACAGTCGCTTGACAAAAATGACGATTCAGTTTTAGTGGCACTACTGCTACAGATTGAATTGACATTTTTGCCACCCCACTTTCGTAGCATACTTAATTAAGTACGTGCCTACGGAGTACTAGGTATTACTAATCAGTAAGTACGTCCTAGGTACTAAGCTTGTACTGTAGGCGTGTTTTATTATTACTTGCTATACATATACGGAGTACGCCGCACGGAGTACGTAGCTGTACTTACTCCGTAGATAATACCAAAACCAAACGTATACTGTAATACCTAGTACCTTGTAGGTGAGGACATCGTGCTCTTCAAGCTTCGCCCATGCATTAACCCACTTTGACTTGTCCGTACTCGTGTAGGTGCAGCTACCAAGGTACTCTGTCGGTGCCGCTGGATATTCTGTAGATGCCGCTGGGTATTCTGTATGTGCCGCTGGGAACTAGTATTCTGTAGGTGCCGCTGGGTACTCTGTAGGCGCAGCTGGTACTCTGCAGGTGTGGCTAGATACTAGGTGTAGCCTATAAGTCGGTAAGCACGCGAGTGCCCGCTCACCAATCCACCAACAACCCTAGCACTCGGTGATGCACACTGACAGGACGCTCCGCTCCACACCTGCAGTTGGAAAAAGCATGTCCCAGGGCCTCGAAGCCGGCGGCGGCACCTCGCTGCTACGGTTGGCCTGCGAAGGTGATGCATGATTGTGCTGTAGATACCACAGTAGCTGTACATGTACGTACTGTAGTTGTACTTGCAAGTAGACCTAGGTGTACGTAGTTGTACTTGTAGACCTACTGTAGGTGCACGTAGTTGTACATGTACAATGGGATCCAGGGGACGGCGGAAAGCAAGGAATACGGAGTGGGGAGTGTTGCCATCGCGGCGGGGCCAGAGTGCGACGACTGCCGGCATGTGCTCACTCCGTACTCCGTACAAGTGATACTTTTGCAGCATGGTTCGTCAAGATCGCTTGGATGGCAGAGTGACACGGCACACAAGGACACGAACTCGAGATGGCTCATGCGAGGCTGGTACAGTACGCAGACACCTTATGCCTCGGTGCAGCAGGTTCCATGTACTCGCAGCGGTCGGGAACATGCCACGTTGGAAGGACATTGCCGTCCGCTGGCTAGCCGTTGGGCCTGCCTTGTACGTACTTGCTTGTACATGTACTCGTAAGAATCACTTTCGTCTTACGAGCACAGTATTACTCTGTGCGGAGCAAGTACTCCGTAGTGACGATTCAATTCAATGGTGGCGATGCTGCAACAAGGTGAATCGACACTTTTGCCACCCCACCATATACTACATGTAGTTGTAGTTGCAAGTATAGCGTGCGTACTCCGTACTCCATCCAGCCTGTACTGTACAGAGCACACTGTACATGGATGGGTGCAAGTACAACTAGTACCTAGTACTTACAGGGTCATAAGTACGGGGTGCACCTGTGCACCTGAGCAGTTGCACTTGTAATTACCTACTGACTGACATGCACGAGCGCTGTAATTAGTAGCATTCAAGGAATGGCAATGTATGATCACATCGGGCGCCATCACATTGCAGGCCCTTGCTACAAAGTACCAACCTTGGAATTGTATACTTGCAACGCATGCTCTGTACTGTAAGTAAGTGCTCCGTACGGATACAGGTACACGTACTCGTGCTCTGTACTTGTCCAATGCCCCCACAACCTCCACCATCTGCTAGCAGCGCCGTGCACCTATTGATTCAAGTTACATGTGCGCTTTACATGCTTTTCGCAAAGCAAGGACGGGCCAGTAATTACATGTGCTTGTAGAAATCAGGGTCTTGCCAATCCTTGCATCTGCAAATTGCAAGGCTCATTTTGCCGAGCCCATTTCGCCAGCGGCACGCACGAGACAGGCGGTCGGCCCAGCTGGTGAAAGCCAGGGCTGGCTGGCATTCGTTTGGCGTGCGTGGAGCGCACATGTACATGTACATGTACGTGCATCACCGTAAGCACGCCGGAATAGAGCACGATTCCAACAACGGAAGGGCAGCTGGCAAGATGTAGCGGCGGTGCAAAGCTTCGTCTCCGCATGGATGTTTGAAACGCTCTTAGGCGTACACCTACGTGCCCGTCCATGCATGCACGTGTACTCCCTCCATGTCCACCGTTTCGGACGCAGTAGGCTGCTTTGATGTCAACCCATGTCGGCTGCGACGCGGACGGAAAAGACCTCGCGCAAGGTCATTTCTTCCCTTTCCCAACGGTGCGAGGTAAGCTCCGTACTTATATCGGCGTGTATGGCGTGTACTGCGAGTACGGAGTACATGTATCGCAGTAGGTACATATGTAATACTTAGTACCTAGGTAGGAAGTGGCCTACTGTAGTACTACTTACCAAATGTCTGCCGTTGTAATACTTGTGGCGCCAACACTACGGATTACAGTAAATCAAAGTATTATTACAGCATGCTCCGTACATGGAACTGTACAGAGTATTACAAGTACTGTGCGTGTAAGTGCAGTACAAGTGTCATGTCGCTTGCATTCGACTTGTCGACTGAGCCAAGGCGAGGCGAACGGTGCCTGCCCGGCACGGTACTTGTACTTGTACTCCGTACGGAGCACTTACTTGCACAATCTCGAGTACAAGTACCGTATACCGTACGTGTGTGTATGCACTCTGCATTTTCGTGCTGTCCACGTAGTTATTCTCAAGTACCAGTACTCCGTAGTAAGACTTGGACACCGCATGCCTACATGCATGTACAAGACAGAAAGCGGTTGCAGTTGTATTATGTGTACAACCAAGTATTATTGCAAATGTCATGTGGCAACATGCATGTGCGGGACCACTTAGCGTGGGCGCTTGTGCCAAGTGCAGGTGAAGCTGCAGCAATGTTCTGAACGATGCATCATGCGTGCCCGGCCATGCTCGAACGTGCATGCACCGTCGTGGAGCCTGGCCGAAGCGAACCAGGCCATTGCATGCAAACCAGGGGCCGAGTGTTTCGGAACGACCATTTTCTGCCCGGCCTGGGCTTGGGCGGCATTCGCCAGCGTCATGCCCTGTTGTTATGCCCGTTCACCTACATCGTATCGGCCATCCTGACGGTCGAGTCTCGGTCGCCGCGTCAGAATTTTCCAAGCTAAGGGCATTTGCTTGACCAGAGGTTGCTCTCAAGAAAATCCTCGACAAGGGATTCCCCGAAGGCGTTGCAACAAAGGCGGAGCACATGGCACGTCCATGTTCACCAGTAGGGTAGTACTGTTGACGTGCGAAATTCCTGCGCATGCACTCCGTACCACCATACAAGTGATGCACAGGCAGGTACAGTGCGAGTGAGCACAGTATGCGTGGCGTTCAAGAAAATGCTTATAGTACTGTATGCATGTGCATCCATGCAAGTACGAGTTCAATCAAGTCCTTTACCTTTACGATTATTATGGTGGCCCATGTACTCGGCGTATTGCGTACTGCACAGTACGTGCTGCACAGTACGTACTGCACATGTAATTACTACTTAGTTGCAGGTACGGAGTACAGTAGGCACTCATACCAATGTACCAGCAACAGTGAGTGGCACGGAGCGTAATGCGTGCATTCCATCGACGAATGCACAGGTACAGCTGTCATCTCGTTCTACAAGTACATGTACACCACGTAATTTAATTACCTTTGCGGAGCACTCCGTACGTACTAACCTACTTGTACTGTGCAACACTGCTGCTCAAGCACACGTACTGTACGCAGTAGTATCAGTTGGTGTTCTACCGACTACTTCCACGCTAATACTCCGTACTCCGTGCCTACTGCAGGGTTCATGTACCGTCGGGAATTCACGTCAGACAAACCCCCTGCAGACATCGGACCCTGACACTCTTGACAGCGTGCCTGCTGCGGCGAACGCTGGAACGAGAACGGCGCCCCTTTCTAGCTCCCAGGTGCTGGAACCCACTTGATGCTGCGAGCAGAACCCTGAAGTCAACGGCGAACCCTCCCTGCCGACCGTCTTGAGACACGAGCTCCGCGACGGTCACGAGGATGGCGGCCACGACAGATGACAGATGAGAAGTGAGCGTGGAACGCGGTGATTTCCTTGCCGCATGCACGCACGCACAAGCACGCAATTTCTTCGCGTGCATGTGCAATAGACCTCCTTGTACGCCCACCACCCTCTACTTGTACACAAGCAGGCGTGCTTGCGAGGCAGTGAGTACCTGTCCTGTGCTGTTGTTTCGACCAAGTCAGGCACCTTGCACTCGCGGCCTAGCACTCGCTCCCTGCACGAGGCATATGTATCTACTACCTAATAGTACCTAGCATGCTTGGGGAGGGTGAAATACTTGCTCGCACGTACCGAGTACCCCGAACCAGTGCTGTGCCGTGCCGCGCACGTACTGTGCCGTGCATGCACGCCTACTGTGCTGTTTCGCACCTCCCAATCAACACGCCACCAACCAACAACTCGCCACCCAGCGCCGTCCCTCGGAGGATCAAGCGGAGCGAGGCCAACGAAATCATCGGCGGACCACGAGGGTCAGCAGCACCAGCACCAGCACCGGCTCCATCCATTCCTCGCACCCGGCGGAGAGGGAGCGAGCGAGCGAGCGAGCGAGCGAGTAAGTCGTTGTCTCTGCCGACTACCACGAGTGCGAGAGCGCCGCCAATGCTTTCTTTTTGGTGCTCGAGACGCTGCCTGCTCGTTGTCACCAACGAAAATGGAGATGCCGATCCCTTCCCCGTCCGCTGGCTCGCGCGACTCCCACGACCTGTCCTTGTCGCCCCGCGATGTGACCCGTGACTCGCTCGTCACGAACATGCTCTTGTCCCTGGACCAACTCTCCATGGGACAGCAGCAGCAGCAGCAGCAGCAGCAGCAGCGACATCCCCCACGCCGCCGACAACACCACCATCACCATCATCAGCACGCCGAGCCCGCCGGCGTGGCCGCTGGCCGTGATGCGTCGCCATCGACCAAACGGCCCACAAGTTCGAAAGCGAAACTGACGAGCGGTCAGCACGTCCACCGTCGCAACGGTTCCCACGCCTCCGACTCGAGCCGTTTTTCCTCCACCCACCAGGGCACGCCTGCCTCCAGCAGCACCGTCCGCGAGAGCAAAAACAAGAGCGACAAGACGACCAACGGCAAAGGCGGCAAGAGTAGGGGCAGGAGAAAGAGCAAAACCAAGAGCAAGCAAGAACGAGACGCGACCTACCATCATCGGCCGACGACCCCGCCGCCTACCGCCTACAGACGAAGCGGCACCGACGTCGACGGGAGCATCGACGGCGAGCAGCGCCCGGTGGCGGCGACGATGCAGCCGCTCATCACCTCGTCCCCCTTTCGCGTCGACTTCCCCAAATACGACGACGACGACGACGACGACGACGACGACGACGACGACGACGACGACGGCACCTCGGCCCCGACCCCGACAGTCCCCATCGGGCCACGCCGTGTCCCCTCCGACCTCGCCATCTCCCTCATCCCACCCCCTCCTCCGCCCAAGCCTAGCGCCTCGCAAACGACGGAACGCAGGCGTAGCACGATCCGCTCGTTCAAGGACTCTCCCCGCCAGGGCAGGCGAGCCACGAGAGCGACTGCCATGGCGAGCCCCGAGTTCGACTCGGCTCCTGCCCCGAGCGTCGGCTATGGCAAGTCCAACGAGTCGGACGCGACGCCCGCCAAGGAGAGGCAAGGCTTCTTCCGCCGCGTCTTCGGCGGCGGCGCCTCCTCCAGGAACGCCGGCGGCAACCTGGCCACCTCTGGCGGCGCCGGCGGCAACGTCACCACCACCGGCAACGGCAGCGGCAGCAGCAACGCCGCCTCCTGCCCGCCACGCCTCGCTTCGTCCAGCCGCCCCGACAGGTCGCGCCAGCAGGGCCAATCCGATCCTGCGGCGGCTTCTTCGTCCCGGGATGCGTCGTTGCATTGCCAGCCGCCGCTGCAGAAGAAGTCCTCGACCGCCTCCTTCTTCCGCCGACGAAGGAAAGCCGACGCCGACGACGCACCCGCCACGCCGGCCAAGGACACGCCTCGCCGGCCACCTCCCTTCGATCCCGTCGTCCTGCCGGCGCCCGAGGAGCATCCGCCGTCGGCGCCGCGGAGCCCTGCCGCGAGCTTGCGGGACGCCATGAGTCCTTACCTCACCGATAGCCCTACGCCCACGGGATCAAGCCTCGTCGGGCCCCCCTCGTCGGAGTCGCCGGCAGACGTCACCGGCAGCCCCGGCACGACGGCTGCGGCCCGCGACGGCTATAGGAAGGACTTCTCTCCCGAGTACTCGCACGAGCTGAGCCCGAACGCACGCATCCGCACCGTCCGTCCCGACACGGAAGCCGAACCGGTCGAGAATCCGGAAACACCATCGCGACCGGCCCCGGCACCGCCCACCCAAACGGCCGGGTCGAACAAGGAAAAGGTTTCCTTCCGCAAGGCTGACGGCGGCCTCGGCCTCAACCTTGACCTCGACGTCGACGCCGGCAGCGAGTTCGAAACGGAAGTCGAGGACAAACATGGCACCTCGCGACGACGCCAGAGGGCGAGCGTGGCCCGTGACGGAGACAAGGACAAGGACGGCAAGAAAACGGCCAAGTTGCAGGATGGCAATGACGCGAGCGCCTTTCTTCATCGCGGCAAGAAGTGCGCTTTGGTCTCGTCCGAGCCAACAGGTCACGAGCCCCTTCGGCCCAACCTCGTCCCGTCGATGGATGGCTCCAGCCTCGCCTCGAGCTCCACAGACGCAGGTTACCGAACGGCCCCAAGCGCCCCCCCGAGCGTCCGCGTCGACAGTGCCGGCGACCGCAGTCCCACGATGCTGGGCACCCCCAAATTGATGAAGTCGTACGAATCCCTCGACGAACCCGAGTGTGACGCCGGCGAGCCCACCGACGACGACCGCCAAAAGGCGCGAAGCGTCTTCGATGGATGCGAAGATTTCGTCCCGAAACCCAAGGCCGCCGCCTGGTTGGGCGAGGAGGGCCCCGGCCGTCAACGAACGCTGCAGGCCTACATGGAGCTGCACGACTTTACCGACCAGGGCGTCCTGGCCGCCATGCGCAGCCTCTGCGGCCGGCTGGTCCTGCGCGCCGAGACGCAGCAGGTCGATCGTATCCTCGTGGCCTTCTCCAAGAGGTGGTGCGCCTGCAACCCGCGACACGGGTTCAAGGCGACCGGTACGTGTGCTGTTCCCGTAGTCCTTCGGAAGCCCCTTCTGCATCCTGCTTCCGCGCGAGAGGATGAAGCGAAACGGAAGCCGCTGACAGTCCGAGGTAGATGTCATACACATGATTTGCTACTCCATCATGCTGCTCAACACGGACCTGCACCTCGCCGACATCGAGCAGAAGATGACGCGCAGCCAGTTCGTCAAGAACACCATGACGACCATCGCCCACGCCGCCCACGAGTCGGCGCCTGCCGCCGCCACCAACGGACGTCCCACCATCCTTCCGGAGAAATCGTCGCTGCTGAGCGGCGTGCAGGGGCGCTCGTCGCCCGACTACGACCGGTCCAGCCTTCGATATTCCTTCCGCCCTCTCGCACGTTCAGACCCCCACGGCGGCGACGTGGACGACTGCGGCCCGCTCGTCAAGGCGCCCTTTCACGGGTCCATGCGAGCCTGGGAGGAGCAGGTCGAGGTCGTGCTGAAGAACATCTACGCCTCCATTCGCGACCAGCGTTTGCCGCTGTTTGGTGCCGAGGCCGAGAGGCAGGTCGTCTCGCCCACCCTCCCGCCGGGCAACCTGTCCGTCATCTCGATGCTGAGGAGGAGCCCGAGCGTCCTGAGCAAGGCGCCGTCGGAGACGCAGCTCTCGAGCCGCGGTCGGGTGACGGACGGAAGGGGCACGGCATCCTCCCGATGGACCTCCAAGAGCCGTTCGCGCCCCGGCCTCGGCCGCACCGGCCTCTCGTCGAGCCGCACGAGCTTCGACGACGGCAACTCCATGTGGAGCCACACCATGTCGACGGCCACCTGGAGTCGGTATTCGCTGGGCCGGACCCAGGGATCCATGTCGCAAGACTCGTTCGCCTCCTCCGTACCCCGCGGCGACTATAAGCAGTCGATCGGCTTCGCCAACGCGCTGAGCCAGGCCATCATCCGCGACGAGGACGCCAGCGGCCACGAGCCGTCGTTCCCGGCCGCCGACGCGCCGCCGGCACCGTGTCTCGCGGACGAGTCGCTCGAGCTGGCCGGCCCGCCGTGGGTGAAGGAGGGCCTGGTCACGCACAAGCACCACCTCGACGGCGTCGGCAAGAAGGCCAAGGAACGCAACTGGAACGAAGTCTTCGCCGTCATCCAGAAGGGGCAGATGAGCCTGTTCTCCTTCACGTCCCACAAGTCGATCCGTCAAAAGGGCCGCTCCCGGAACGGCGGGAAGCCGAGCGGTCCCGTCGGCGGCGGCAACTGGCAGGACAACGCGCTGAGCCTCGGCACCTTCAGCCTGCGCCTGACCCTGGCTTCGGCTCTTCCGCCGCCGGGGTACTCGAGGATGAGACCTCACGTGTGGGCGCTGAGCCTGCCGACGGGTGCCGTCCACCTGTTCCAGGTGGGCACGCCCGAGATAATTCGAGAGTTCGTCACGACGGTGAACTACTGGAGCGCGCGCCTGAGCACCCACCCGCTCGTCGGCGGCATCAGCAACATCGAGTACGGCTGGAGCGAGTCGATTGTAAGCAACGCAAGCGTCGGCGCTCCTGCCGACGACGAGCCGGCCTCGTCCCTCAACCCGAGCGCCGCGAGGAGCACGCGGCCTGGGAGCAGTGCAGCCCAGCACGGGAGAAGGTCGAGCGTGGCCAGCAGCTTCCGAGCGAGCAGTTTCGACCAGGTGGCCGGGTCGCTGACCCACAGCGGCAGTCGCGGCAAGCTGCCCGGAGATCGCATCTACATCGCTGAATGGGCGCCGCCGACGCAGAGCATGCGTCCGAGCAGCGCAACGGAAGCGGCCCAGCTCGAGAAGCTGACGGTGTATGTGAAGAGGATCGAGGAGGACCTGCAGGCTCACAACCAGCTCCGGAGTCGGATGCTCCTGGCCTTCACACCGAGGGGGCAGAACGCGAGCAAGGCCATGGCCAACTGGGAGCGCAAGAGCGCATACCTTTTGCGAGAGATTGTCAAGTTCCGAACCTACGTCGACTGCCTCCAGCAGGCGGAGGCGAGGAAGCAGAGGGTGTACACCGAACGAGACCTTGAGCGCGGCGCGGCGAGGGGTGATGACAGCGACGATGAAATGGCTGCTGGTGGCGTCGACGGCGACGACGAGGAAGATGGCGACGAGACGCTCAGGCCATGACGCGAACCCCTTTCTCTCGGCGTATTGCTGCTCTCTTGATGCTCTGTTTTTTTTTTCACGTACGATACCCCGTGTGGCCGCGACCAGGCCAACCCCTTCGACCGGTATAGGTGCCCAGGTACTTTTGCGTCTTATTTCTCGACTTCGAGATCAGTCCGGCACGGCGACCGAGGTGTACCGAGATGCACAATACATGAAAATTTGTAACGGTGGGGGCTTTGTAGAGAATGGCACGTGAATACGATCTGCGTAGGCAAGCTGGGATGTGCATGTGTGCGCAACGCACCAGCTTCGTCACGACTTCACGAATGAACCACTCGTTGGTGCGCTTTCACAAAGGGACAACGCATGGACTCGGTGCAGACTAAACGAACTGCAGGGTGACACGGCCCATTGGGATTTGTGGCAGCAGTCTTATCATGCTTGTTTCCTCTCCATGCTCCACGGAAACCTAAAAGTCATAATTCGATTCCTGGTCGCGCCTTGGCGGGATGGGCGGCTCTCATCTACCAAGCGAACAGCCATCCAAGGCACACAAGGGCGGCCAGTGGCGGCGACGACGCAAATCCCAGGACCGCCGCACGACTCTCGTCATCCTCGTCAGATTCCTCCGATGGTGAGGGGGAAGGACCGTGACCTGTCGCCGATGGCTCCTGTTCGGCAACGGGCAACGGCGGCACAAGAGGCGCGCTCCGACGGCTACGACAGCCCCGAATGCGAACGTTCTGCCAGCCCCAGGTCTTCTCATCGTACTGGTACTCGACTTCGTCACTGCTCGAGGCGTCGTCTATGTCGTCGCAGTGACCGACGTAATCCTCAATCTCGAGGGCGCGGAAGTAGGCTCGGAAGGGGTGCAGACCGGCATCACGGCCCCAGTCGGGTTCGCCTCCGGCCCAGGCGACTTCACCGCGATCTACGGTGGGGTCGGTGGGGCCGCTCCGGTCGGGACCGGCGCCGACGGCCCAGAGACCGAGCTTGATGCGCATCGGCGTCTGGGGCCAGGCGCCGGGGGCAATGTCGCCGAAACGCCAGGTCTGTCGGACGTGGCCGTCGATGGAAAACTCAAGGATTGACTCGGTCCACTCGACGCTGTAGGTGTGGAAGGCGTCAAAGGATGAGGAAGAGAGTGCGTACGTCGTATTGTAGACGTTGTACCGCGCCTTGCCGTCGTAGTAGTAGTTGGTGGCCGCCTGGTTGTCGAATGCGCCGAGAAGCTCCTGATTCAGGTGTCAATACATCTTGTGCATGCTATATATGTGTGCCTTCGAGTTTATGCGTATATGTAGTCACAACCGTTTATGCGCGCGAGTGCGGTTGTGCTCGAGATTGGTTGCAGAAATGATACGAAAACCTTGCAAGGAGAGAGGGAAGGGAGACGAAGAACAAAAAGGTAATACCCAGTCAATCTCATCGCCAGAATCAGACTTCAATACAAGTGTCGTGACGAGACCACGTCCCTTGGCAGCTTTGAGCGTGACGCTGACCCTGCCGAACAGCAAGTATTTCTTGCTTGTCAAGGTCGGAGCACCGCCCTCCTTGGAGATTGTCATGGCGACTCCATCGTTACCATCCGTATCAAAATCGAGCCTTTTTTTGTCATGGAGGCTGGCTTCGTCCACACTCCAGAAGTCTTCGAGTCCGCCGTCCCAGCCGGACTTGGAGAAGTCGATGGAGATGTTACCGGCCAAGGCCGGATCTGGGGGGCAGACTGACAACAAGGTCCGCTCAATACACGACGTCCGAGCACAACCGTTGTCTTACTTCCTTGGGGCACAAAGGAACGTGCCATCTGAAGGGGGGGACTCACATGTGCCCTTCCGCAGAGGATCGCAGGAGGCCAGGTCTTCGAGGCTGGCCTTGGTAACGGCAACGGCCATCAAGGTAGCGAGAAAGCGCAGGCTCGCCACCATCTTGGGCAGCAAAACACAACACAGAAAAGCCAGCTAGCGACGATATTTGGGCTCGAGGGCTCGGAAAGAACGATGACAGGGTGGATGCAGATGATAACCTGGCGAGCTGGCGGGTGAAGTGCATAATGTAAGAAGGAACATTCGTGTGCGAGGACGGGGTTTTTATGACGATGGAGGAACATCTCGCCACCTGAGGTGAATCAACGACTCGCACAGGGTCGTGGCATCGCTTGCGTTGGTGGGGTTCGATGGGGAGGATCTTGTTCGGACGAGCACAGAGGTTACGCGAACAGCGAACGGATGTTAGTCCTCACTTCGGACGGGGGGTGACGTATCATCGGCCAAGATATTGATCGGTCGGTGCGAGTTGATCATGACCGTGGACGGTATCACTAGGGGAAGCAGATGGAGATTGAGCCGTTGATCCTAGGTCGCGTAGCTCCATGCATCGCACGAGTGGCACAAACAAAGCCGGCGGACAGCGCATCGCAACGCAACAACGTGGCTGCAGTCAGGAGCATCCACCCGTCGAGAAGACAATAAATTTATTTTCTGAAATTCATCGTGCTCGAGGAAAGTTCAAGGCTAGCAAGAATCCAGCATGCCGCTGAGCGCATCCTTCTCGGCGTCGGTAACGGATAGTCGGTAGTAGCTCTTGACCTGGACCCAACTCTTGGCGTAGATGCAGTGGAAGCTCTCGAGAGGGGGCATCCACCTGTCGGGGGACTTGTCGCCCTTGGCTTCGTTGACGCGATCGGTTACGGCCCATAGCTGGGGGCGGGTGATGTCATTGGCGAAGGCCTTGCGCTTCTCGGTGGACCAAGCCGACGCGCCAGACTGTGTTGTCAATCAGCATCGTTCCCCGTCAATCACACGCACACGGCAGACGAGGGAACCAGAGGGCGAATAGGGGGGGACCGCTTACTATCCACGCGTTCTTGAGGGGAACCATGTGGTCAATGTCGATGTCGCTAGCCTGGGTCCAGGAGCCACCGTCGTAGGGGCTCACCCAGGTGCCCGACGTTGCCGCACAGCTATCGTCCGTCTCGACATCGATGCCGTCTCGCTGCAGCACAAACTCGCTGGATCCGCCGTCAGCAAGGCCGTGTTTCCACACACGCTCACACACACATGTTATGTGCGGCATGGCGTGGATTGGCACGTACCGAGTGTTGCAAGCACCCTCGACCGTCGCCCAGTGCGGAAACTTCTTGCGACTGTACCCAGTTCCGGAGCCCGAGGAGCTGACCTCGAGACCCTCTAGTAGTGACCTGGCAGTAGCAGGACTGGGGATTCCGGGCTGTGGCTGTCAGCACACCGTCGTCGTCGCGCTCCATCATGGCAGGAGAGCGGGCTATCTTGTCATCTTACAGGTTGTGGCACGGGGGAGGCGAGAGCGACGGCCGCTGCGAGCAGCAGAGAGGGTGCTGAGAATCGCATGCTGGGCAGTTTTCTGGGGTGAACTTTGGGTATTCGATGAGACGGCCACGCTCTTCCTTCGCCGACGGGAGCTTCGATGAGGGTTTATATAAGTCCAACTTCTCAGGGGCATTGGGCGGCCGTGTGTCGCAGCTACATGTCAGCAAGCTGGGGTATGCATGTAGATGCATTCCCATATTCGTGCTCGTACAGCCATGAAATGAACGGGCATGCCGGCAAGCATGTGTATATTCGTCGCACTCAGCCTGGAATGGGCGAGACTGTGGATCGGTCATCAAAAGTCCCGGATTTCCATTCGGGATTTGTCCGATTTTTGGACGAAAAGAATGACAAGTGCATGGAGCTGTGCTATGCTTCGTCCAAGTCGTTGACCGAGACCGCAACAAGATCCGTCGTGGGCGGGGCCTGGGCTGAATAGCAGGGCACGCATGTTCGTGAGCACACATGCATACCGCGTAGACATACGCGCACACGAACGGCAGGATCAGCACGGCTGATGAAGACCCCATTTCGGCGGCAGCCTAGGGATAGGCTAGGGTTCTAGAGAGCTTGTTCGAGTAGGTCCGGATCCCGTGGGGTAGCAGGAGCCGTGTGGAGAGCGTCGGGGACGATAACAACCTGCCCGAAGGGGAAGTATATAAGCGGAGGAGTCGTGCGTGCCGGCAGGGCCCATGGGACTGTCATCTGCTATTTTGAGAATGAAAACTCATCGGATATCCTAGCTCGGGACAAGCACCATCGTAAATGGTCAGCTGATGCTGCGACGTACCGGCTGCGACATGCCGGCTGCAACACGGCGGGCGGTCGCCCTGGTGGCAGGGTCTGCGAGAGCTTCCAGAGGCCTGAATAGCTGGCAGCACGGGCCAGAATCATCATCTCGGAGACTTGCTGCCGGTTCCGGGCCTAGCCCTGACACCTGCAGGCGGACACGGCATGTGCGTCGAGGAGGATATCCGGCATCAGCATCCTGACGCCGTCCTCGTCATTTTTCTACGTGCCCGCCAAGCGAGGGTACGTGGGAGTGTGGATGTTTGTGCCTTTCCGGGCTTCGGCCTGCCCGTACGTCCGTCAGTGAAGGGACAGCCCCATGCGTTCCGTATCTCACTAGTATCCTGGTTACTTGCAAGCCGAGCCTTTGCACCAACGCCAACACCTGCACAAGGGTGACTGGTGACGCAAAGAGAAGCTCTAGCAGCGGCAATGCCGAGCCTCCACGGCGTTTGTCAGCAGAGAAAGACCGTCAGCACTGTGGGTGTTCAGGGGGATGTGAGCGGTTGGAGACCGGATCGCACAGTCGAGGGCCGCGTCGTGGCAGACGACAAACGAGATTGGGATAACGAGAGCTCTGCATGAAGCACGTCGTACGGAGGGCGTACAAATACGAAGCGGCCACATACTGAACAGCAAGTCAGGCTGAGACGGCCACGATAATGGCAGCGAGCGGTGGGCAGGCGGTCAGGCTTATGCAATTCCGATACCGGCGGGCACCTGCCGCAACACCTGTGTCATGTCCAATATAGCTCCTTCCCTTTGTTCTTTTCTCCTTTTCTTTCCATTTGTTCTTTCCTTCTGTTATTTCCCTCCGCTCTTTCCCTTTGTTCTTTTCCTTCGTTCTTTCCTTTGTAATCGTCAGTTGAGGCGTAGATCATAACGGGAAGGCACGTCGGACAACACCAGGGCCCAGAGAATGCCGCCCGGCTTTTCATGATAGGAGGAGCTGGAACTGGGGCTTAACGAAGTAAAACTCGTCTTTTTGTTGTGCAAGCATACTTGATGTTCTGCTGGTGATGTCGCTGTTGGCGTTGCAATGATTGATGGCTCAGCTATGTAGCTGACAGAAGTGCAATTCGTTGCCTTGCAATCAGATGCAGATGCAGGCGAGGCGTGCAGAATCATCACCTTGGCGCTTCGTACTCTCTACCCCCCGCCCCCCAACCGTCCTTCAACCCTCCCGACGGTCCTGCATCGCCTATACCAAGCACTCTATCGAGCAGGTTCCTGTCGCTTACAGCGGAGTCCTGCCAGCCCGGCACAGGTACCATGGCGATGGACGGCGTGCTGAGCAAAGCATGTGCTCCTCTCCCTCCCCCAAAGTCCATGATCCATCGAAGCAAGCCCTTCCTCTCCCGGTTTCCCGCCAACCCCCAGCATCCGACGGCTTCGGATCGTCCGACTATGTCTCATCACCTTCCACCTGGTCCTCGCGAGCATCGTACAGAAGCAGCCTCAGCTTCGTGTTTTTCGTCCGTCCCAACTGCGCCAACCGTTGCAAGGCCGTTTTGCCATCCTTGGCCACCCTCCGCAGCGATGTCGCGTCCGCTCCCGCTCCCGACTGGCGGTTGAGAAAGAACTCGGCGTCCTTGATGGCGGCGCTCTCGCGGTAGTTGGCCGTCGTGTCGAGCTTGGCCACGATCATGTGCAGAAAGGTCTCGCCTCGGGAGTTGACATAGTTGCCGTTGAAGGCCAGCTCGCGCATCATGATGGGCCAGAGCCTGTGGTTGTGCGTCGCGAGGCCGATGGCCATAAGCCTCGATCCGTTGGTGGGCGCGCCGATGACGCCGTGTATGCTGTCCCAGAGGCCCCGGTCCTGGTTCGCGACGGCGTGGTGGTAGGCCTTGTTGACGACGACTTGCGAGAGGCGACCCTTGCAGCGATGGACCAGGTCGAGGCGCGACCGACGGAGCTCGGGCACCATGAACCAGCGGACGAAGACTTGGTCCGTCTCGCCGTCGCTGATGTCGGCCCCCCAGCTCAGCAGCATGTGCAGCAGCCGGGTCGGCGCGAGGCGAGCGCCGAAGGAGAGGCAGCAGAGGCCCAGCATGCTGGGCAGGTTCGGCGACTCGCTCGGCCGAACGCTCGCCCCGTGCTCCGTCACCATGATGGCGAGGAGCCGCTCGAGCTGGGTCGCGTTTCCGTCGCCGCGCACAATCTCTCTGCAGAGCCGGTGCGCGACGGTCGAGCCGGTGGCGCTCGGCTCGTTGACGCGCGCGCCCATGGTGATGAGCAGCTTGATGACGGCACGAACGTCGCGCCAGTGCTGACTCGTCCACGGCATCTGTTCCACGGGCACGGCGCATATGAGCGGCGTCTCCGCCACGGCCGCCACCGACCGGTGGTTGACGTCTGCGCCCTTGTCGAGCAGCCGATGGATCATTTGAATCAAGGTCGCCCGGCGAGCGTTCCACGTGCATGCGCTGCACTGCGTGATGGCGTACATCAGCGGCGTCCGGCCGAGGGTTGAGTCGAGGTCGACGCGGGCCCCGTGCCGGATCAGCCTTTCGAACATGTCCCTGCTGCCCGCCTTGACGGCCAAGTGGAGGGCCGAGTAGCGGTGGATGGGGATGCCGGCGTCGATGCTCATGCCGTGCTCGGCGAAAATGGCATCGTACACACCCCAGTCCTCGACCAGGTGGTCGGCCGTCATGGCGGCGAGGAGGTGGAAGGCCGTGATGACCTCCTCAAACGGCCGCGCCGCCCAAGAGCCGGCACTCTTCACCGCCACGTGCAGCGTCGTGTCGTGGACATGCCGCATCGGCAGGCCGTGAGCGGGCGGTACCGTCGGACGGATGCACGAAGCGAGAATGCCTTGCCCCTGTTGGGCTTCGCGACGTCGAAACTCCTCCGCTTCGGCCCTCGCGCCCGCCAGCTTGGCGGCACACGCCTTGACGAGCAGCTGGACGACGGCCGTGTGCCGACAGATTAGCGGCACCATCAACGGCATCCATCGAGTGACTCTGGCAGCGTCGTGCAGCTCATCCAGCAGGATCGCGTATGCTTCGGCCTCCGGTCCGTGGAGCCTGCCTCGGCTCCTGCGCAGGAGATTGGTGTGGAAGAAGACGTCCATGCCGGAGCTCAGCGCTTGAGGGTCGGCGCCCATGCGTAGGAGCTCGTCGACCAAGGCATGTCGACCTCGGGCAGCGGCGAAGTGCAAGGCGGACGCGTACCCGTTGCGCCTCGAGCCCGCACCGTGCACGGCGTTTACGTTGCCGCCGTGTCGTCGCGAGAGCCGTATGATTTCGAGGCCAACGTCGTCCCGCTTGCACTTCAGCGCCACCCAGCCGATGGCGTGCGAGTTGCCGACACGGGCGTCGAGCGTGTACAGTAGAGGCATGACGATGCGGTTCCACACCCTGCTGGTGCGGGCGAGCCTTGCGAGGTCGCTCATTTCTGGAAGCTCCTCGGCGACTTGGATCATCAACTCTGGCGGCATACGCTGCGGAGTGTTCACGCAGATGCTCGGATCCATGTGGAGCGACGGTAGCGACGATACTATGTCGTGATCGTGGAAGTGATGGGTGGTGGCAGGAAGGGTAGAGGCACAACCGAGAGGGTCCCGGCAGCGAGTGACGGAAAGGAACAAGGCGAAAAGCAGCAGGTGTGCATGTACGCATTGCGAGCCGGGAAAGCCATCTATTTCTTTGAGAGGGCTCGCAGTCAAGGCAAACTGCCTCAACAGACACGCGTGTATTGGTTGCCATGCAAACAGGTCGAACCTGAACAGAACGGAACAAGACAAATCTGCACGAGCTGGACGAGCCGGCCAACTGGTGATGCAAGTGACGCGATGGCCCGGACCAAGCTTCCGAAACATTCCCTCTGGCTATCTGCCGAGAATGGCGTGGAGAGGACTGACTGGTTGAACGAGCATCTTGTTTTCGTCGAGGACGAGTATCAAGTATTATGTCTTCTCACCCAGCAGCGGACATGTCGGAGCCCACAGGCGGATCGCCTACTTCGGTCATTATGGATTCGGATTATTGTATAGCCCTCTTGTTACCAACTCATTTATATGGATCTGCTTCTATTTAGATTCTGGTATGTCGATAGAACTGCGTCCTGTAGTTGTGGTGTATGCCATCTAGAGGTGTATCAAACGTATGATTTACTAACTGGGACAGGGTATTAACAATATATACTGTGAGTAATTACATGTAAGTATTACTTGCGGAGTATTACTCTGTACAGAGTACTTGCGGACCTTGTAGTCCGTCCTCCGAGCCACTGGCAAGCAATAATATCCATTACTAATGCACTTACTGGTACATGCCTGGGAATACGCCCATGGCAGGCATACTTGTACTTGTAAGTACAGGAAGGTCAATTGGCAAGTAGGCCGACGGAAGCCGAGAGTAGATACTTGTAATGTAAGTATCAAGTACTTCGTACAACTACAATACTACCGCTTCCACCTCTTGCTGTAGCTGCGCCGTACTGACTGAGGTCAAGCCAACTCCAAGCTCCTCTGCCAACTTCATCTCCATCATCTGCTTCCTCTCCACCAAGCAACCTGGCAGATATGGCTCCCCGTCTGCGCCTCGCCTCTCTCGTGGTCCCTCCCCTTCGGCGCTTCTACACGGCCGCCTCCTCGGGCGAACCGCTCATCCGCGTCACCAACCTACCAGCTCCGGGCTCCGGTCACGTCCGCGTCCTCGAGCTCAACCGGCCCAAAGCTCGCAACGCCATCTCCAGAGCCTTGCTCGCCTCGCTGCGCGCCGAGGTCGATGACGTGCACGCTCAGTATGCCTCTGACGGCCAGGAGGTGAAGGGGGTGGCGGATGCGGAGCTTGGACCTACGCGGGTCCTCGTCGTCGCGAGCGCCGTCGACACCTGCTTCTGCGCCGGCGCCGACCTCAAGGAGCGTCGCAGCTTCACCCCCCAAGAGTACGCACGCAGCAGGCACAAATTCACCCCGTGCCCTGGCTAGTTCCGCGTTTCCTCGCCCGTGTCTGCGCTGACGAGCCTTGGCAGCACCGCCGACTTCCTCACCTCGCTCAATGCCACCTTCACCTCCCTCGCCAACCTCCCCGTGCCCTCCATCTCCGCCATCTCCTCCCTCGCCCTCGGAGGCGGCCTCGAGCTCGCCCTGTCAACCCACTTCCGCGTCCTATCCTCCAACGCCACCGTCGGCCTGCCTGAGAGCCGCCTGGCCATCATCCCCGGCGCCGGCGGCACCTTTCGCCTCCCCGCCCTCATTGGCCTCGGCCGTGCCCGTGACCTAATCCTCACCGGCCGCCGCGTCGCCGCCGCCGAGGCCTACTTTCTCGGCATCGCCGACCGTCTCGTCGAGGTCGTACCCGAGGACGAGAGAGACGCCTCTGATCTCCTGGACAAGGCCAGAAAGGCGGCCCTCTCCGAGGCCGTTCGCCTGGCCAACGAGATCTGCGAAGGCGGCCCCGTCGCCATCCGGGCCGGTCTGCAGGCCGTCGCCTGGGCAAGGCCCGAGAAGGAGGCCGAAATGTACCAGCGTGTTGTCGCAACTGACGACAGAAACGAGGCCCTCCACGCATTCCAGGAAAAGAGGAAGCCAGTCTACAAGGGTAGGTAAATACCGAGGCCGTGTACATACTTGACACGTACCATGCCGGAGCTCAGTCTCGGACGCATATGCGAGCCAGTTGGCAAAGAAATCGTCTCATCCTCCTTCATCACCTTCGACACAATCCCCTTTCTATATTCTCTACAGATACCCAGCCAGTGGTGCGCTGCGTAGAACGCTGTCATAATCTGCCCATGTATGCGATGCCGATGCAATGAGCTCTCAAGTCCACGCTTGCTCACGATAATCACACCTCTGCGAAGCTTCGTCGTTCCATCTGCCCGGCCCGACGCGCCTTGCAAACCTTGTCGGGACTTCTCACTCGATGCGATATTCTGGAGATGGCTGAAGGTCGGCGACGGCCTCGCGCCGGCCATTCTCTGCGTCCAACACCTTCACGTCCCCATCCCTGTCCACGACGACGGCGTCCGACGCCGCCGTCTCTCCTTCGCCTTCGGGTCCGGCTGGCTGTCGCTGTCGCTTCGGCACGTCGACGTACTTCTCCTTGTCCTCGTCGCGGACGTAGCAGAGAAAGTATGGCTCGCCGCTCGTGCTCAGCTTACTGAGCACCTCGGCCGTGTCCTTGTTCTCCTCCACCGCCTCATCGTTGTACGAACGCCACACTCGGTCTTCGAAATCGCAGATCCAGACCCAGTAGTGACCGGACATCAGCTGTCCCCTGTGACAGATGACTGCGTGGAGACGGTAGGGCACGCTCGTCATGCTGTCGTGTCGCTCCTCCAGTCGCTTTTCCAAATGCTGCAGCTCCTTGGCGACCATGTCTTGGATGGCGGCATCCGTGTCCCGTACGTCAAAGGGCTCGGCGAGCCTCCCCGGCGCCGGCTCGTTCTGAAGCTCGACGTCGTCGCTAGACGTGTCATGGCCAGGCTGGACGAGGAGATAGTCATGCCCGATCGGTCCATCAAAATCCCACGCATCTTCGGCGAGGCTGACGTAGCTCTCACGGTTGTGGTTCTCATCCGCGCCCGTCGCCGCTTCCCATTCGTCGGCTCCATTGATGCGGTTGTTGATGAAGTCCATGTACGCCGGCATCTTGACAATGTTTGCGTATGACTGGTCGGCCTCGGCGCGTGAGATTAGGACCTTGACGTCGGCAATGCGCTCCGTGAGGGTCCAATCCTCGACGCGCCGCCGGAATACTGGAGAGTCGTGGGGCGCATCCATGTAACGATCGAGGTACAATATTTCCGGAATCACCACTGGGTTCCCGTTCTTCCTGCCCGTCGATTGCGAACGCTGAATGAGCACGTGGAGAACCGGCGGCAACGTCTTGATGGCCGTGTATCTGGACAACTTGCTGTCTTCGAGCATCTGTTGGTCGAAATTACGCCCCAGCGCATCGTAGAGGGAGCACGGTCCGTCCGGCGCGGGAAAGGCCGTGATGGAGCGGTCGAAGCTGATCTCGTTCTGGTAGGAGCCGTCGCCAAACTTTTTTGTGTAGTTGACCGTGGTGACGAAAAAGGTTTCCATAATCTTCTCCATCTGTATGCCCGTCTTCTCGTCAGTCGAGCTTGGCCGAATCGCCGCCTGCAGGCGGTTGATGATGCTTCCCATGACCTCCTCGACATCTTGCTGGTCTGTTCCGGATGACCGTGACTGGTGCTCGAGCGCGTTGAGCACTTTTTGATCGACCGTCAAGGGTACGGCATCATCGGCCATGGCAACGTCGCTGTTCGCCCGGTCAACACCGTCATCCGGCGCTTCGGACATCTGCTGCGAGGTAGGGCGGTCCTCCTGCTCAGCATCCGTCATCTTGATATCCTTGGAATGCACCGAATCCGCCACGGAGCCTGCCGTAATGTCCTGCCGAAGCGGAACGGTCTCCACCTTTTCGTACGAGCGGTCCGATTTCGCATCGTCGTGGTCGACCAATGTCCTCGAACTTGAGTTGCTGGCGACGTCCATGGACTCGGGTAAACCTGTCGCGGCGAAGGGGGCCATGCCGACATCCTCATCGGGCTTTGGAATCGCCGGCGACGGGCGGGCCGGAAGGGGCGGAGGTTGGGCTGCCGCTGGCGTTTCGGACGACTGCCTGGGACTTTGAAGAAGCGTATGCGTCGACAGCAGGACGGCGTTGGCTAGACGCTGGGATGGCCTGGTGGCTGCTTGGTCCGAGGTTTGCAGGTTGTGGAACAACGTGGCCAGCTCTTGAACAACTATTCACACGTCAACCGACCCTGTCGCATAGCGTCAACCCGCGGGAGACTTACAAGCTTGCGCCACCACCGCCTCGCCGCGGTCCATTTGCATCTTGTTGCCGCCCAGTCGACGTGCTCTGATGCTCTCGTCGGTGAGATCGAGGCGCGAGTCATCATAGTTGAGCACGACCTCTCGGATTGGCTTTACCGTAAACAGGTACTGCAAAAGACTGTTCAGGTAACACGTGTTCCCAATGTTGTTCAGGCCAACAGGGAGGGTCCAGTCGACCGGCTGCCGTGACTTGGCACCATACGTCGCAACGCCGCTGGAATGTCGCAACTCGAGGGCTGCCTGCTTCAGTGTTGGGGAGTTGGTGTTGTCGGCAATAGCATCGAGCGCGTCGAGGTACACCTCTTTTTCCTGGACGCTTGTGCCACCCTCAAGCTTGCGACTTGTCAGCAGAATGATGCAGTACGGGAACACCCAGGCTCAGGTTGGCAGCGCAGGACAAACGACCAGCAGGAGCTTTCGCGTTCCAGGGGCATTCGCGGCGATGAACTCACCTTGCTCTTGGCGGTATCAGCTGCGAGCTGCCAGGTAACATCTGGGCTGGCCAGGCCGAGGATCGCACAGGCCGTCTCCAACGACATCTTGGGGTCGGATTCCATCAGGAGAGCAGCCTGATACATGTCGTCCGAGGAGGCTCCAGCAATGAGCAGCAACATGGAGCGCGCCGTGGCGGCCTCCGCGGGGTCCCTCGACAGCTTCTGCCGAAAGGCTTCTATCACGGCGTCGGAGCTGTGGTTGTTGGACGGGTGGAGATCGAGGAAGGTCAAGGCCTGGAACAGAACACCGTCGTCGTCGGGTGCGGCCGGTTGCTGGAGCTGGTTGTCGAAGACGGAAGATTGCATGATGGCATACTTGGAAAGCAGCTCGTCGTTGGCGTCGTTGGCCACTCCCATGAGCGCCTCGACCAACTCTTTCCTCCGAATGGGGATCAGATCCCACTGACGCTTGTATGCGTTGACGACAATCTCGCGGCCCTGACCTGGAAGCACGCCCAACAGCAACTTATATCGTTCCG
The DNA here is from genome assembly GCF_001625195.1 of Drechmeria coniospora. NCBI lineage: Eukaryota > Fungi > Ascomycota > Sordariomycetes > Hypocreales > Ophiocordycipitaceae > Drechmeria > Drechmeria coniospora. The sequence goes on from NC_054391.1 coordinate 3,985,853, forward strand.
TGTCGACCAGTGGATCCGACCCAACGTTGGGCACTTCCTCGCACTGCAGGTTGGCGTGCAACGCCGGCGCGCACAAGCTTGGCTCGCCAACCTGCGCAGCCATGTGAATTAGGCACTGGACCTCGGCCCGGACATCCTCCAAGTAGGCACGATAGGTTCCAAATTCCGTCGTGCCCGAGGGGCCACCGGGCGGAGGCGGGACGGTCGGCGTAAAGACACCCTCGTCCACGCCGTCCTGGAGGTTGACATGATCTGTAAACTCGAGCTCATGAAATATTTTGGTGCAGCGAGACCCGAAGAGCACGGCAAACCGTTTGTTTCTCTTCGATATGCTGCGAGCGTCGGACGGGCCGGACTCGAGAAGGTTTTTGAGATACGTGTTCAAATTCACGGGTGCCTGGGTGGCCCAGTCGTCCGTGGCGCCCTCGTATCGAGTCGGCTCTCTCTCCTTGGACGCTTTCAGCTGCTCCAGTATGGCCGCCTCGTCCACCAAGAGATTTACCCACCAAGGTGGCATGCGGGGTGCCGAGACCTCAAGGGTGACCTGGAAGGTGCACGGCGGCGCCGAGCAGACGAGGGTATTGCTGAAGAGGACCGGGTAATATTTTCCGTGGTGGCGAGAGACGTTTTCATCCTCGACGACGGGCCGTACAGATACAAGGTGGTGCCAGGGAAAGTCATTGTCTCGCAATGGCCATCGGGACTGTGTCGGGCAGCACAGTTCGCCCACATGAAGCTCGTCCCAAGCCATGCTGAAGACGAAGTGGAATCGGCAGTCGAGGCATATCGCCGATAGGACCTGAGTAGACGGTGCGGAGAAGCTCTGGTTGCCATTGATGACAAGCCGATGGGCGTGATTTCGAGGGTAGCTGCCACCGTCGTTGCCGTTCAAGGCGACGTCGAAGGTTTCGCAGTTGACATATCTATTGTTGATGACTTCGTATATCCATCTACTCGGGTGCATTCCTAGGCGGCTTGTCAGGATGCCGCAGAACGGACGGCCGATCCGGACGGGAGGGGGGCAGAGCCGAGGTGGCTTACCAGCAGCCTTTTCCAGCAGCGATTTCATGGCCGTCATGTTGTGTGCAATAAACTCCGTCTTGGTTGTGCCTGGTAGCGACGTGTAGGAGATGGAGTCCTGGTCCTGGTCCTGGGACCTCAGGCTGTACGGTCCCGACATCGGGCAGGATGGGGATGGCGAACCGCGTGTTCTCAAGACACCTCCTGCTGGGACCGGAGCAGGGTGTTCGCTTCGAGATGCTTCGCAAGGGGTATTCGAGAACACAGGTGCCGAGACTTGCGGTTGTTGCGTTTGGAAGGAAGCCAAGTAGGCTCGTGCGTAGCTTTGATGCTCCGTGTCGGGTGCGCATGAACAATGGACGGGCAGAACAGGACAGTCGATCGTCTGCCGTTCTCGGCGACTAGGCAGCTACAACGTCGAGTCTCGTGTGGCCGGTACTGGCATTTTCGGATGCGCAAGCAAGTGGATGACGGATGAAAGGCGCAGGCGGGCGGGTGATGCGTACGTCGGGCCTGGAGGGCTGCAAAGTCGATGGGTGGATGGAAGAGCTGAGCAGGTGTGTGGGAAAAGGCGGCGAAGTGACGACGCCTTGTTGGTGACGCAACTTGGCAACCACGGCGGGATGATCTTGGCGCTTGCCCGACACTGGCTTGGTGACTACGGCAGCGTACAGTACAGAACAATGAGCGATGACTAAGCGTGTGCGGCCCTTTGGTTGCGTTCGTCACATAAGTACGTAATTAAGCATATTACTTACTATTACGGTAATAATATTTTCACTATTCCGTACCTAGCAACACTACCTACTCCGTACCTAGCAATACTACTCCGTAATACCTATCAATAATAATACATCTCCGCACCGAGTACGGAGTACCCAGCAACACATTGTCGCCTCGCACACTCTTTGGAGGACATAAATCAAGCAGGGACCGGTGGTTCTGCTGCAAACTAATTTTCCCGCAAAATAAGCACTTGTACTGTGCTTAGTATCCGTGCGTGATATTTTTCGTGGAACTGCTCAGTCCATGTGAACGGGAATCGAACATGTGAGAGAGTGCCTCGTGGCTTTGCAAAGAGTGCGAGTCTCAACCATGTCCAGCATTTGTTGCTATTTAGAACTTTGCTCCATCCTTTCGTTTAACAGAGTCTCTCATAATGCCTACATTGTAGCATGTCGGATGTGATAAGTGATCTAGATACCCTGGTGAAAAATGATTGAAATGCTCTTTCCCTTATCCACATAGCTGCTATCGGCTATATCATCACGTTGGGACTTATCTATAGGGGTCGGTCTAGGGTAATGAAATGTGAATAGCAACATAATATACTCCGTATGTATACTACTCAACTCGTGCTCACTCGGCGGTTCACGGAAATTCCATTCTCTACCCACTAATAATAATTGTGCTTGTACTGTACTTATACTGTACATGCATATATGTAAGCATGGGGGGATTAACAGGCCGTGCTTCTATGGTGTCATCTGCCACCGAAATCGCAAGAGCGACTGAGCTTGTCCTTTTACTTCTCAACACCGGATAAATGACTGCATCGCCAACCACCATGCTAGAGTCGACGAATTTGGGATTCATTCGGTAGTCTTGTTGGGGTGCGAGGTTACTTGAATAAGAGCACCCTTGACGTTCGTTGCCTTATCGTCTCGTCAAAGCCACCTTGACGCTGCTTCTGCGTCTTGTCCCACAGCTCGGACTCCGAGCGAGCTTCCACGAAGACACCTACCTGCCCCGCCTCGTCACCTTTTCCTCTGCCCTCTCTCCCCCACCATCAACAACAAATTGAGCATTGCTGTTACCGTCTTCGTACGTGGCCGCGAGAAATAATACAAAGCAAAACCGCGTCTCAAATATGGTCGAGGCCAAGGATGCAAGGCGCCTCCGGATCGGGGTCGATGTCGGCGGCACCAATACCGACGGTGTGATCCTTGATCCTCAGGCTGCGTCGACACCTGGCAAAGGCATCTTAGCATGGCACAAGGCCCCGACGACGGCAAACCCCAGCGACGGTATCAACAATGTCATCGATGCCATGTTCCAGTCCGCCAAGATCAGCCCCAACGAAGTGGCCAGCGTCACGATTGGCACCACGCACTTTGTGAATGCCGTTGTCGAAAGAGACGCAGCCCGACTGTCCAAAGTGGCTGTTGTGCGGCTCTGCGGTCCCTTTTCGAAGCACGTTCCTCCCTGCGTCGACTGGCCAGACGATATGAGGCAGCTGATTCTCGGTCACTCCTCGCTGCTCAAGGGGGGACTCGAAGTCGACGGCACCGTCATCTCGGACATTGACCCGGCTCAGATCAGAGAAGAGTGTGCTGCGATCCGCAGCAAGGGCATCAAAAGCATCGTCGTCAACGGCGTCTTCAGTCCCATCGACATTGTCGAGTTGCAAGAGGAGCGAGCGGCCGAGATCATCAAGGCAGAGTTGCCGGACTGTGACGTCGTTTGCTCCAAAGACATAGCCAATCTGGGATTTCTAGAGCGTGAAAACGCATCCATTCTGAACGCATCCATTCTCGCCTTTGCCAGAATGACCATCAGGTCGTTTCAAGAGCCCTTCAAGACGCTCGGCCTGCGCTGCCCCATCTTCTTCACGCAAAATGACGGCACCGTGTTGACGGGAGACGGGGCAGCGCGACTTCCCATACGTACATTTTCAAGTGGTCCTACGAACAGCATGAGGGGTGCTGCCTTCCTGGCCCATGGGATGTTGTCCGAGGCGGTCATGGTCGTGGACATTGGCGGAACGACAACCGACGTGGGGCTGCTGCAAGCCAACGGTTTTCCACGTCAACAGGCGGCATACAGCGAGCTCGCCGGGATCCGCATGAACTTTTCCTGCCCCGACGTGAAAAGTATCGGTCTTGGAGGGGGCTCCGTTGTTCGAACAAACGATCCACTCACCATCGGACCGGACAGTATCGGCCGCAAACTAACACAAGACTCGCTCGTGTTTGGTGGCAATGTTCTCACGGCAACGGACTGCACCGTACAGACAAAGCTGCATCTTGATGTAGGCGACGGAAGTCTCGTCAAAGGAATTCTGAGCGCAGAAGAATGTGAAGCTTTCCAGGACCTTGTCCGACGGAAGCTTGAAAAGGCCATTGATACGATGAAGACATCGCCCGATGAAATACCCGTCCTCCTCGTTGGCGGCGGTGCGGTCATCGCGCCGGACGAGTTGAAGGGGGCCAGCAGAGTCCTAAAACCGAAATGGTCGCAGGTTGCGAACGCAATCGGTGCTGCCGTCGCTAGGGTAAGTGTCGTGGTGGACACGGTGCAGTCCACCGAGACGAGGTCAACGAGTGAGTGGTTCGAGGAAGTCAGCCAGCGGGCCATTCAAAAAACCATCGCTGCTGGCGCCCTGCCGTCTTCGGTGGAGGTGGTCGAGAAGGATGCTCTCCCGCTCCAAGTAAGTAACGTACGGAACAAAATGTGCCATGTACCGTTCTCACAAGCATGCAGTATATTGCTCACAAGACACGCTTCATCGTTCGTGCGGCTGGCGATTTCGATCCCTCGAGGAGCCACTCGGCCTTGCTGCTCCCCGAACAGTCCTCCGGTGGACCCCAAAATACGAGCGAGTTCGAGAACACGGCGAACAGAGTCCCTGCTGAGGTATTCACCGCCAAGGCGAGTCAGGAGCTTGACCTTTACGCATATCGGCCCAAGGTCGTGAACAGAGTATGGTACGTTTCAGAGACCGATTTGAGCTGGATCACGACAGGCTGCTATATCCTCGGTACCGGGGGCGGCGGCTCCCCGTACTCGTCCATGATCCGTCTGCGGTCGGACCTGCGTAAAGGAGCCATCGTTCGCATCGTACACCCGCACGATTTGAAGGATGATGACCAGGTTGGCTGCGGCGGTGGCGTTGGCAGCCCGACGGTGGGCATCGAGAAGTTGGCGGCGGACGAGCTGATGGAAGCGCAAAACGAACTCTACAAAATATGCCCTCGTCCAGCCACGCACATGATTGCCATTGAGATCGGCGGCGCCAATGGCCTTGGAGGGATGCAGCTTGCGGCGAGCAGCTACATGAACGTTCCCGCCGTCGACGGCGACTGGATGGGTCGCGCGTACCCAACAAAGTGGCAGACGACGCCGGTGGTGTTCAACGAGAGAAGCCCGATCTGGTCCCCCATCTCGATGTCGGACGGAAACGGCAATGTCGTCGTCATGCCCAAGGCGAGCTCGGACAGGCAAGTCGAGCGCATCATGCGCGCGGCACTTTGCGAAATGGGGTCCCACACAGGCTGCGCAGAAGCGCCCGTGTCGGGAGCCGAGACAAAGCGTTGGGTGGTGGAACACACGATATCGCAATCCTGGAGGATCGGAAGGGCCGTCGCTCGTGCGAGAAGAGAGAATCGCGTCGACAACGTGGCCGAGACGATCATCGAAGAATGCGGCGGCAGGAGTGCCGGCAAAGTGTTGTGGAAGGGAAAGATTATCGGTGTGGAACGACGTCTGAGATCCGGCTACGTCTACGGTGAGTGCATGATCGAGGGTGCTAATGTCAGAGGAGACGATGTGCCTACCGCCCGAGGCAAGACCGAACCGTCCTTCCAGGGGATCATCAAGATTCCCTTCAAGAACGAAAACATTGCCGTTCTCCGCATGGGCAAAGCGAGCGGAGAGGAGGAGCAAGCGGACGTGCTTGCGATTGTGCCGGATCTCATCACCGTCATCGACGCGCACAATGGCGAGGCGATTGGAACGCCAGAGTACAGGTACGGCTTGCTCGTCGTCGTCCTGGGTCTTGCGGCTAGCGACAAGTGGACGTCAACAGAGCGAGGGATCCAGCTCGGAGGACCAGAGAGCTTCGGCTTCGACCACCTCAAGTACACCCCCTTGGGCGTTTTCGAGAAGCCAAAGAGTGTGATTGATGAGTATGACGAGCAATCTTGAAAGATGGCTGGAGCTGCTTGCTTCGTCAGAACCAGGGTGAAGGATGCCATTACGACTCGCTCCCGTGTTTCAATTGGTTGGCCAGCATGGCGCACAGTAGCCCAGCACAGCATGACGACTGGGACAGCCTCGCTTGGAGATGCGGTACGAATATCGGACAGGGACGAAGATGGCGCCATTGTTTGGCGAGCAACGGCGGAGATGCATCGCTCAGGGACGCTATAGCTGGTCAGCGTCAACGAATCGCCATCGCACTGTTTGCGACTGGCCATTTCCGGAAACGAGAGTTATTCCCGGTCGTTGGGTTTTTTTCTGGAATGGCTGATACTATCAGACTTCCTATACGAGTGGAAAACATGAACGCAGCGTGGCAAACTGAGTGCACTTATTATCTCCCTTCGGCTCGGCCCGGACCGTCACGACATACTGGACCATTCTCAGCACACCTTGCTTGCCACCTGTCTCGCACTACAGCGGAATGGGACATGGTTGATTCCATAGCGAGCCTACTCACACCCACGCAGACTCTTGGGTGCTCAGCTTGGCACGGAAAAGCTAAAGCATACGCGCCTTGCAGGAAACGTGTGCGTCGCTCGTGCGCATGCACATGTGAGCACTCCATCAACCAGGTATCGTCCATGCACATGGTCCATTGCGGTGGTTTTCCTGTTCACCAATTCTTCGACCCCATCCCGTACTCATATCGGCGCCCAGAGCTTGTCCTAGTACCGTATGCACAATGCACCAAGTAAGCACTTTGTATTGACGATGCACTATGACGTGAAGATCCCCTGCATGTTCGGACAGATCACGAGGATCATCCAGTAGGAAGTTTTTATTCCTTGGGGGCCTGAATGGTTCGATCGATCGAGACGTGGCAGCCGTTCCATTATGGGTGGCGGATTTCGATGCGATGTATGCTCATCATTCTTCATTGCTGAAAATTACTCTCCGATGCATGCTCCAAAGGCAATATTTCGATAAAATCTATCTAATGATCTTCTTCCTTCGGAATTGATTCTACATGCTGCACAGTGCAGTGGCAACCTGCCTTGGACGGGACATACGTTGTTTCGGCGCTCCGCTCCTCACAGGACAGAATCATTCCAAGCCATTAATTGTATGAGTACTTGTTGGCCATGGAATGGAATCAGTTGACCCCTGATTCAGGTAACCCTACTCTGCAGGCGGAAGGGGGACTATCAAACACATACTCCATACAGCTGTCTAATTTCGAGAACTGGCAGAGACTCCTATTTGCCATCACCCACGAGCAATTCCAACAGTCTAGTCGTCCCTTCCGCCATATAACTTGATGATTCCATGGGCCGAAACTCTCCAGCACCTTGACGTTTCGTTTGTCCGAGATCACCAAGATTACTCCCTTTAGGGTGTTCCTATAACGATCAGTGGCCGCCTGCTCAGATTCTGAAGAATATCTTTACTCCCCTCCCGAAGATTTGCATTATGTTTGCCATCGCTTTTCTAGTATCGAGCAACAGCTTCCTTCTTCCTCACGGACCAACAGTAAAGGATATTGGCGCATTTCTCATCATGATACAGGATCTACGTAGTTGGGTACCGCATTTCATCCTCGGTTGGATAGCCAAACGATGAGATGGACTCCTAGCAGTCACTGGTCAGGACGGCGCCGGGCTACAGATGCGGAAATGAGGCACACACAGAATCTGCACGCAATACACCTCCATAGCCGCTCTCTTCCCCCGAGAATATAGGTTCCTGCATCACGACATTAGCCACACTGGAGGAGTTGTCGTATCATCGAACCACGATACTCGCCTCTTCAACGTTCTGGATCGCCGCCTGTAGAGCGCCCGAGAACAATGTCTGGTAGAGATCTATGAATCGATCGCAGCACATGGTAAGGAGTGTGTTTGCAGGATGGTGCCGGTGATGGTATTGTCTGTCGAGTGAAGGCAGAGATCATGGACACAGTATCGAGTATGGTACGGAGTACACTAATTTGAATCATCGCCGTCTCGCACCGAGAGTGTAGAACCAGGAGTCGATCACGAATGAGCCAATACAATTCGCGTTCCTCATGCCATCAATTTTCATGCCAAGACATTCGCTACAGTTCTGTACACATTACGTACGAGCGCGGAGTACATGTAGTCAACTTGGACTTATTTCGATATAGGCAGCCACCCGTGGACGGCTTGCTGAGGCTGGCGGTGACGCCGTGTCTCGGATGGCATCAATGATACGACACTGGACGGCAAGCTGGGAAGTACAAGCACGAAAATTTGTGACGATGTGACGTTGAAGGATACAGGACCGAAAGGGAGGGGGGGTGTGACGGTTAATAACGGAGCGCGGCCCCCATTCTGCCCCTGAGCTCGAGAGAATACGCGGCGGCAAATAAAGCGGTTGAATTGCAATCCAGAAATGGAAAGGGACCCTTGCATTTCATGCATAGAAAGGCAAGTCATATTGGTCACAAACCGATGTTTGGGTCATCTGGCCAACCAGGCCAAGGATCATTGTCCCAGTCAGGTCTGTATTTGCGACCGTGCTGTTGCTGAGTTCATTTACTGCCTACCGACAACAGCCGGTGGGCGAACAAAGTGATGAGTTACAAATAGTAGGGAGCAAGGGTCACACATGGTATCACGACCGAACCTAGGCTCTCCTTCATCTACATTCTCACTCGCCGTGCCATGCGCCTCCGTGGCGATCCTTGGCTCACCAGTTCTTGATTCGTCTTCGGCCTGACATGCTTGTCTCACTTAACCCATACAGCATTCTCGTACTCGTTCGGCCGCGAGACATTTCATACATGCATATGCACCCTGGGCCTGTCTATTTCCCCTTACCCGTAACCGTAATCCGTACGAGGTACGGTGTTCGAATGCCTGCAGAGACGTTAACATTGGCCTCGGGTGAGACTAAATGAGATTCGAAATACGTATAGTCGTTTTCAAGCACCACCAGCACGAATTCTACTGTCACGTTGCACAAGAAAAATTCGCCATTGAATGCAAGAGTGCGTACTCCGTACATGCATACGTCATACATTGTGAGACAATTTTGCCACATTTGTCCACGGCAGAGCGCCGTTGCAGGTTCGGCTTGAACACCGTTCCGCGTTTCGGGATGGCGCAGCTCCTGACTCTGCCATTGGTGTGCTCCGTAGGCACACGCAATCCCATCGTGACCAATGCATAGCTGTACTCCGTATTCCTGTCGATTGCCTTCGAGTTCAAAAATTGTGCAACTTGGCCAGCTCGCTAGATGCCTCTTGTCCGTGCTGTGCCTTTTTCTCTTCCCCTCCCCTTTCTCAAGCCTCCCTCTCCCCCATCCCTTCCTCCCCGATCCCCTTATCATCGTCGACCAACGTTCAAACAATAGTGATAGCGTGGAACGACGCAATGCAGGCGGTCTTGGGATTGGTAACCGTAGGAGGCACTCTCCGGTACTACGCGGCAAAGCCTACGGAAATTGTGGCATATCTCGAGAATGGCATCGTCGACGTAGCTGCACTGGCCGTGGCTGGTTAGTCTCGAGATGTATTTGTTGGCTTGACCTCGTCCATTTACTGATATTAAATGATAGTCCTTTGGTGTATTTTCAGGCATTTCGCTCTGCGAAATGAGCCGTCAAAGGTTCGGCCGTCATGGCATCTTGCTTTGAAAATGGTACGAGGCCTTGGTCTTGAACCTTGCCATCGTCTTCTTCCGCTGACAATCCTGGCCGAAGATGGCATATCCCGTCTACGTATGCATACAGCTCACTGCTATGGCATTCTGGATCGACCTTGAACTTCCCAACTCGCCGCTTGCCATTATACGAACAGTGGCGAGAGTTGTTGGCTTTGCAGTGCTGTGGTATACGTCATACCGGGAACATACTCGCTCTGTTCGTCCGTCGACTGTGCTGTGTATTTACCTGGCAACTTCGATGCTTCTGGACCTTTCCTGCATCCGAGATGTGCTGCTTTTCTTCGGTAATCAAACACTAACTAACCTCGTCCGTGCCAGCTTTGTTCTGAAGATTGTCCTCTTCATCACTGAGGTGGCAGAGAAGCGGGCATATCTTCGGGACCAGTGGAAGAGCGAATCACCAGAGGCAACGGGAGGAATCTTCAACAGATCCCTGTATTTGTGGCTAAACGGCCTCTTAATGAACGGATATCGCTCCCTCCTGACCGTAGACACAATCACACCCATCGACGCCGAGCTTCTCTCCGCTTCGACTCCATCGAGCTTGATTGATCGTTGGGACCAAGGTTGGTCCAGCTGTTGCCTCTGTTGTTTATTTCATCCCATGAATTGCTCACATTTCATCCTCAACATCGACAGCCGATAAATCAGGTGGCAATGCCCTCTTTTGGACTTTCTGCGCACACTACAAATGGAGCTTCTTGGCCGGGGTTGTGCCACGCCTGTTGAACACGGCATTGAGTCTCGCGCAACCGTTTCTAATAAAGTCCGTTCTCGAATTCGTCGCACAAACTGAGCAACCCGGTTCCAGCTATACGGCATATAAGCTTATTGGAGGTTATATGATCGTGTACACCGGCCTCTCTGTTCGTCACCATGCATCAAACGATGCCCCCCTGCCAGAGGTCAAAGCTGACGTCCATTCACAGATGACATACGCCATATATGAGCAGAAAAACTATCGAATGCTTGCCATGTTTCGTGGCAGCTTGATTTCCATGATCTATGGCAAGACGCTGAAGCTGGCCTCCTCGGACATTGACGACGCAGAAGCCATTACTCTTATGAGCGCCGACATTGACCGCATTGAATCTTTCACCATTGCCCACGAGATGTACGCCAGCGTCATTGAAGCATCTGTCGCTCTATGGCTTCTGTTCAAGCTTCTTGGAGTCGCCATGATGGCGCCGGTGGTTTGGGTTGTTGGTACGATCATCTCTTCCCGCACTCTGGCTGTCGTAGTTGCTGATTTCTCCAGCTTGTTTCTTTATTGGCCTACCACTTGCTACTGCTGCAGGAAACGCTCAGATCCCATGGCTAGAAGCAATAGAGGACCGATTAGCGGCGACGTCCAAGTTGCTGAGCATGGCCAAACCCATCCGGATGACGGGCCTATCCGACATAATGGCGGCCAAGGTCCAGTTTCTGAGACAACAGGAAGTTCAAGCGTCCCGCAGCCATCGTGTGCTGGGGATCTACATGGCCATGTGGCGTACGTAGTTTCTTCCACATGCTTTTACGACTCAGCCGTTTTCTTCTGCTGACGCACGATCCCTAGATTTCGTCGCCTCCGGAATGGCGTCCGTTTGGGGCTTTGGAGCCTACATCCTTCTTGCGAAAGGGGGCTCGGACACGTTAACAGAAGGTGTTGCCTTTGCGGCGCTCAGCCTTTTCGAGATACTGGAACAGCCACTGTCGTCTGTTGTCGACGGCTTCGAGCTTGTCCAGACAGTCCTAAACTCATTTTCACGCATCCAGGAGTACTTGCTCAGCGATGAGCAGGAAGACTACCGGGCTGACTTATCGTCTGACACACGGATAACGGACCAAGACTCGGTGGAGCCTGTGGAAAGCGATTTGACGACACTCTACTCGAGAGATGGTCTTAGCTCAGACACCTTTGCCGCTGCGTTCAATGTCTCCGCCGGCTACCGTAAGAAGAATGAAAAGGCCCAAGATGAGAACTCGGACTCGGATTCGCTCGATATCATGAGCGACTCGGAGACGGACGCCGATGACGATATCAAGGATAAAGACCGTCTTGTATTTGAGGGGCTTAACTTTGAATTCCCACGGGGTAAAACCACGATCGTGTATGGAGCAGTCGGTGCGGGCAAGTCTACGCTCCTGAAACTGCTGTTGGGCGAGGTACCAGTTGTTTCTGGCTCAGTCTCTACTAATTTCTCCAGGGCGGCTTACTGCCCTCAGACGCCTTGGATCAGCTGGGGAACCGTTCAAAGCAACATAATCGGCATGGCACTACTGGAAAAGCAGTGGTACGATACCGTCATAGAAGCGTGTGGTCTCGCTGCAGACTTCATGGAGTTACCCAACGGCGACCACACCCCTACGGGTACTCGAGGCTCCCGGCTAAGCGGAGGGCAGCAGAAACGCGTGGTACGTTCGTTCCATCAATCGAAGTTGCCTCTCCATGACTAATAGTTTGTGCAGTCCTTGGCAAGAGCGCTGTATTCGCGAAGTCGAACCATGATACTCGATGACATTCTCAGTGGCCTAGACCGGAAGACAGAGCGGAGTGTTTTGGAGGCCGTATTCGGACCCAACGGTGTATTGAAGAAGCTAGGATCGACCGTGGTTCTGGCATCAAGCTCAGGTTCGTTACGGGAGAGATTGTGGCAGGAAACGAAGCACGTACTGAAAGTAACATTTACGAACAGCAAAGCACCTGGGCTTGGCCGACTATATTGTTGTCTTGGATGAAAAAGGGAAAATATCTCGTAGAGGCTCCCCAGAGAGCATGTCGGATATTGTTGAGTTCATCCAAGATTCCGAGATCGAAACCGGTCCAGGGGAAGGACTGCCAGCGAACTTATCTGAGACCCCCTTGCCAGAGCTGGAACTGCTCGAAGGTGAAATGAACGCCGGGCGCGGGGCAGGAGACACGCAAGTCTATTTATACTATGCCAAAATTGCCGGCTGGTGGTCGACCGTGGCCTTTGTCGTTGGATGCGCAGCCATTGTATTTGGTGTGACGTTTCCATGTAAGTTATCTGCCGCTCTCGGAGGAATTGCCACCGCAATCAAGCTGATGTTGTCACCCTCATTCAGCTGTTTGGCTCCAGTGGTGGACAAGTGCCAATGAACGTCATCCGAATGAGAACATTGGGTATTGGCTGGGCGTATACGGAGCGCTCGTCGGTGTCGCTGTGCTCGGATGCGCAATGGCAGATAGGTAACTCTCGACTGCCATATGCTATCATTTCTGTGCCATGGCTCATATGCTGACTGCTGCTGGGAAGCGTTTTGAATCTAGCAGTATTACCCGCGGCAGCGCAAAAGTTTCACGACGTCCTGTTGACTACAACCATGCGGTGTGTATCCAGGGGGTCCATCTCCATGGTTTGCTTGCCTAACTCGGTATCTGCAGGGCATCTACGTCATTCCTCACGTCCACTGATGCAGGAAATACTCTCAATAGGTAGGTTTACCCTGAATCCGCCAGATTTCAGCAACCAGGTAGTCGCAGGCTCTCACAAAGGTTAAGATTCTCCCAGGACCTCGAACTGATCGACAGCGATTTGCCCATGTCGTTGGACTCGCTTGTGTTTCATTTCCTTTCGGCCGTTGCTTCCATTGTCCTCGTTTGTACCGGATCCCTCTATATTCTCGCCGCAATTCCCGTCTGCATCTGCACCTTAGGTATCATTCAGGCCTACTATCTGCGCACATCGAGGCAAATGCGGCTCTTGGATATCGAAGCAAAAGCGCCCCTGTTTTCACAGTTCTTGGAAACCATTCAGGGAGCAGCCAGCATCCGCGCGTACGGGTGGACGCAAGACTATATCGACCGGAATGTCACCGCTCTCAACGACTCGCAGAGACCGTACTACCTCATGTGCTGCATCCAACGCTGGCTCACTGTTGTCTTGGATCTTTTCAACGCCGGGCTTGCCGTGTTGCTTGTTGCCCTGGCCACAACTGTGCGCAATGGGTCTACTGGTGTTCTTGGTGTCGCGCTCTTCAACATTTTGACACTGTCTTCGGCCTTTCAAACGCTGATCCAGGAGTGGACACGGGTCGAGATTGCTCTAGGGGCTATTGCTAGAGTGAAAGCGTACGTCAAGTCTGTCAAGGACGAGAATCTTCCCGGAGAGGACGGCGACTTGCCGGATTTCTGGCCGTCTGAAGGTCAGATTGTGTTGAAGAACATTTCCGCCTCGTACAATTCGACTTCTGAACCTGTCCTAAAGGATATTGACCTGAACATTCGAGCCGGCGAGAAGGTAGCAATCTGTGGTCGAACTGGCAGGTATCTACTACCCAACGCAACCAACCCCTTTACGTTTCGGATATGCGTACTAATGAATTCACCAGCGGCAAATCCTCACTTATTTCGACGATTTTGCGTATGCTAGATCTTGACTCTGGCACCATCATCATCGACGGTGTTGACATTAGCAGGGTATGTCGTCAGGACGTGCGACGCCGGATAACAACCGTCTGCCAGGAGGTCTTCTTTCCCCTAACGACAGTGCGCGAAAACCTGGACCCCCACGAGACGGCAAAGGACGAAAAGCTTATAGAAGCCCTTCGTTCGGTGCGCTTGTGGGATGTTTTCGCGTCGCGCGGCGGGCTCGATGGGGACCTGTCCGAAGATACTCTGTCGCACGGCGAGAAGCAGCTATTCTGCCTCGCACGCGCACTTGTGCAGCCGGCAAAGGTCGTCATCGTCGACGAAGCCATCAGCAGCGTCGATGCCGACGCGGACGAGCTCATACAGCAGGTGCTCCGTGAAAAGTTGCAGAACAGAACTGTCCTCGCCATTGCGCACAAGCTCGATTCCGTTATGGACTACGATCGAGCTGTACTATTGGAAAGGGGACGCATCGTCGAGTCGGGAAACCCGCGAGAGCTCATGGAATTGCCGACATCCATGTTTCGAGCCCTTTATGATAGCATGAGCCACAGCTCGTACGCATCCTCATCGTCAGATGCGTGACTTGACGCATTGACGAGGCAATATTCCCCTGTCTTGCCGTATGCTAGGGAGGTGCCATGACTCTTCTTCAAGAAATTTCACCATGTCCCCCGTGTCCTTGTCCTCCGATAGCACTCGCTGCTCGTGAAACTACTCGTTCCTGCACTTCAGTCAAGACCAGAGATTGGCGGTTAGTGTACTATAGTATCATGACTATCAGGGAGGCACGAGTTCTCGGTACCTGGTTGTTATCTCATCAGGCACATCACCACTTTGAGCCCTAGCATCTATTTGTTGACTCGATCAAACCATATATACTCTTTCAAAAATTCCTCCAACTGAAGACCTAACCTGACGGCAATGCCATTCTCGAGAATAAATTCAGCCTTGGTGGGAATCCCCTTTCTCTCCGTTCCCGCTTTCATGTATGCAATATACTTTGTCTGGTCACAAATGTGTTCAAAGGTCAGACAAAAGGCCATGGAGCGATCGTTTGCGTCGACAAACAGCACGCCGCCCTTTTCTCCCACCTGAAAGTGCCGGTATCCAGGATTCCAATACTCCCCTTTGTAAACGCTGAGGGGCAATTCCTGAGGCAGGACATCCGTGCCGATGCCGGGACACAGCTCTTGTCGCAATTCTTCCTCGAAGCTTGAGCTGGATTCAGCGTCGCTGCGATCGTCAGTGTGCGCTTGGGATTCCGAATCTGACTCGTCCAGGGTCGGGTTTGTCCATGGCCGTGCTGGAGAGCCGGAAGATAGCTCGACGACAGACTCGACGAATTGGTTAGTCAGCGAGTCAATAAGGTCGCCCGAGGTTTCCGAGTTGGTGAGGATGACACCGCCGAAGCTGAATTCGGGAACGAAGAAGTGGGTTGATCGAAAGCCGTCATCTGATCCCTCATGCCAGATCAACTTGTGAGTGCCGCAATGGCGAACCTGCCAGCCAGCGGCGTAGTAGGACGAAGCGGAAGCGGGATCTCCCGGAGCTTCCTGCGAGATTCGTTTCCTCAACAATTCCGCGTACATGTCCTCGGTGACGGGCGCTTGCCTGTTCATCACAGCCTTGACCCATTTGGCATAGTCATTTACGCTTGTCAACACTTTTCCCGCGCCCTGTGCCTCGGGGGCGTCGGCAAACGGGACGACCAAGTACCGCTTTGCTTCAGGGTCCCAGCAGTGACCGTCGACGATGAGGTGGCTGAGAGCTTCGGCGCGGGCTTGCGTCGGATGCAGACGGGTCGAATTCATGCCAAGTGGCCGAAAGATATTGTCACGGAGAAAGGCGGAGAAAGGACAGGCGGTAACCTGCTCGACCATGTAGCTTGCGGCCGTGTACATCATGTTGTTGTACATGTATTGCGTTCGGTTGGGCGCCACCAAGGCAAGGTTTCGAAGGTTTCGCGTGATGGTCCTTGCATCATCCGGCTGTGCGGCTTGGGGGCCAAAATACGACGAGTCGTGACTGGCGAGAGGTCGTCAGCGAGCGGCCGAGCTCCCAGGCCTTCAATCCACGGACCGTTGTCGGCATCGGTCGGGCTTACGCGGGCATTCCGGTTCGATGGCCTAGCACATCATCGACCGTCACGTGGCCATGATCCGTCCCGGGCATGACAAAGTCGCCCGGAAGGAGGCTTGACATGGCAGCATCGTACCGGACAAGAGGATAGCGGTCATCGCTCACAAGCATGGCGACGGCGGCTGCCGTCAGCGACTTGGAGGCCGACGCTATGTCGAAGAGGCTGTCGGGCGTGCAATCCCGGGAAGGCTCCAGGGCCGCTTTTCCGAAGGCCACAGATTCGATCATGTCGTCTCGAACGAGCGCGATGGCGAGACCCGGTACATGGTCTCGGCGGATGCGGTCACGGACGTACGCTGAGAAGTCGGCCGAGCGAAGTAGTTCCATCGCCGGTATCGTCCTGATGACCTGTCTGCGGGGGAGAAACTCAGTGGAGGAGGAGACCTTGCTTGCTGGAATGAGTGAGGCCCAGGCAGTTTGGAAATCGAAGAGACGGAGGTGCAGGTGGAAGTGGGCAGGGGCAGGAGCTGGGAAGGCGTGGCGAGATGCAACAAATAGGGAGAATCTTTATGCAGGGACATGCAATTACTTGCAGACTTGGACAAAAACGAGGATGCTGTAAGGACTCGTTCTCGTGCTCATGCATGCAAGTACGTGTACGTACAACCAAGTGCAGGACAGGGACGATGCCGTTCTCCTCGTGCTCTGCTCGTGATCATGCATGTACAGTGTACATGTATCTAAGTGGATGTGCATGAACTCCGTACTGTACTCCGTACTGTAGTATTATTAAATATTAATACAATCCAATATTTGCTTGTCCATGAGCAAACGCCTCCATCTACCACGGAAGAGAGTTTTGGTTACAGTACGGAGTACTACTGTAGACGTACCTGTTTAGTTCGTTTACAGGGGTAATACCTCCGTATTTACTCCGTAAGTTTTACAACTGTTCCCCATTTACATCTGTAGTATTATCCGTAATACTCCGTACTGTAATTACATTTATGTGTGCATTGGGCGTTGTGTACCTCGTACCAACCCCTATCACCTGTGACCTGTACAAGAATATATACTGTAAGTGCTGGGTACCTACTCCGTACCGGCAAAGGAACAAGAGCTGACACTGTTGTCTCGGAGTGTTGGTACTTATTTGGTATAATGGATTACTGCACTTGTACTGTACAGTATTACTTGGGTGTCCTTACTTTCGTACCCAATAATAGTACTAGGTATTAAGTAATTACATGTCTGGGGCATGCTACAGTGATACAGTAATAATTACAAGCAATCTCATTTTGGCACGCTAGCATCATGCATGTACCTTCACTTGTACGAAGTAAGAAATAATGTACTCCGTATGGAGTACTCCGTAAGTAATATATCGTTAGTAAACTCGCCATATTTTGTCAGCGGCTGTTCCCGCCTCTCGGAACTTCCAGTAATAATTAATAGTCCAGTACGGAGTAAGTCCAGTAATACTTACAACTAAAAGCACCACCAAGTCACCCTGACATCCATCCTCCTGTACTCCGTACAGTAAGTACAGTACATTGGACAGTACCCCGCACACTTGCATTTAATGATTCCGTAATATGCACCTGTAGGAGTTAGGCGACAAGGCGATATACGATGAGGCAGATGGTACCTTCTATTACTCCTTGCACGCCTTCTGCACTGTTGCACTGCGAACGTATGACGAGCGCAAACACGACAAAGTTCAAAGTACTGTGTATGAGCAAATACATCGACCCTACTTGCAATTATCAGGTTTGAAAGTTTACATGATTCACTTCAAGACAGCAGCCACCCCGCATATTTCATTGGCGGGGTTACCTCGGTCGTCTCCATGTCGATTCAACTTGCAGGGACCAATTCCTAGACCTGGACGGCTCGTCCACCAATAATGCGTTGCACCAGTAATCCTCAGTCGTCAACCCAGGGTCCAGCGAACGACGCCCGTGGTCTGCTGGGTAGCAAAAGCAAGCACGCACAACCAAACTTGAGCAAAACAAGAATGTTCAAGTGCCCTTTGTTTCCATCCTCTCTTCGGCCAAGCCAACGACATGCCCCCGTGAGCCTCCGCTCGTTGCTGTAGGAAGTCTCGAAGGAATCGCCTGCAACGTCAAATGCTCAGGCCGTCGAATAAAGTCGAAGAATTTGAGAAAAGGACTGATTTATGACAAGGAATCAAGAACATGGAGCCATTACCCACTGCATCCTTGCCAATTTCATGTGCTTACATGTATCTAGATCCATCCATCCATGTCAACCACTTTCATCCGCCTTTCCGTCGACGGCACGGGCTGGCCACGACGCCTGTCGTACTCGCTTTGTACATGGACGGCATCATTCGCATGCGGTCGGAATTCCTGGCTCTCCCTCCTGTCCCTATAGAGGTAGGATTGGCAATGGAGCGCGACAGGAGTGAGACTAGGGTTTGCTATCGTGCCATTCTGTCTCACCTACTCGCTCTACAAGGCTCATGCCCGTCCTCGCAGACTTCAGTTGATGGATGATAAAATGAAGCACGGACGAATCCATGCTCAGATGCTACTCGTCTGCGGCTTAGCGGTCGGCGTATGACCTAGGTGTATCTGGTTCACCACTTATGCATCGACGCGTTGCGAGAGCGCCGCCTGGTGCACGCCAGCTTCCACGCAATATCATGACCATGCTTTCCGCCTTCCGTTCGTCCGACCGTCAAAATTGAGCAAGGTTTCGCATCTACTCCTTCCACCACGAAAACTGCCAATACAAACCATCATGGCATATCAATCCGACTCAGTGACCACTTGCTGCCCCGCCAATGCGGCCCACGAGCCGAGCCATTCGTCCATTGCCGAGCCTGATGCAGTCGACAGTATCCTACCTCCACAAACCAACGCGGGGTCCAAGGGCAAGATGATGGAGAAGGGTAGAGTGGAATCAAGTTCAGTCTCGTCCGATGGCGATTCTGGCCTGGATATGTGCCTATCCGAAGACGACCTCGCCAGCTCGCTTGACCGCATCGCGAGAAACAGTGACACCTCATCAGCGACAGCAGATGAGGAGCTTTCGGCAACAGGAGAGCTCATGCAGTCCCTATGGGCTCAACTATTCCATGTTACCACTAATCGCTTGGACGAAAATGCCGATTTTTTCGCCCTCGGCGGGGACGTCACGAAAGCTCTACAGCTTACCAAGATGGCATGCAATCACGGTATCGCTATATCAGCTAGGGATATCTTTCAGCACCCACGACTTGCAGCGCTTTCGGTCCTGGCTCGGCCGATTCATTGCAGACCCCCCAACGCTGTTGCCCCCTTTTCTTTGCTCGGATCCGTCCATTCTGGTCATCTCCGTGCCCAAGCTGCGCAGCTATGTCATGTTCGGCTCTCTGATGTCGCCGACGTTCTTCCATGCACCCCTCTTCAAGAAGGCTTGCTGGCACTCACGCAGAAGAATCCTGGACACTACGTGGCCCAGTTCAGGTTCGAGATGGATGCGAGCATCAGCGTAGAGAAGCTACGTAGGGCCTGGGATCAAGTCGTGGCCTCCACTCCCATCTTGCGGACGCGCATTGTGAGCATCCCGAACCATGGACTTTTCCAGGCCGTCTTGGACCATGGGGCATCGTGGGCATCGGATGCCTGCCCAGATCAAGATGACGCAGGAGAACAACACATGGGCTTGGGAACCCCTCTGACGAGATTTTCCATCGTCGAGGGTCCGGCATCCCGCCGCTACTTCATCTGGCATATCCATCATGCTCTGTACGACGGGTGGTCCATGTCCCTCATGCTCAAGGAAGCCGAAAAGGCCTACTACGGCGAGGAAACAGCTGGTCTTGAGTTCATGGCACCTTTCATCAAGTATATCCAGGACCTGGACGAGTCAAATCTGAGGCAATTCTGGCTGGCCCAGTTTGCAAACATGCAACATTCTGACCTCCTCGTGAACGCCCTTGCAACCCCCCTGTCATCGCAGCCTCCCCGTCAGGTCACCCGTACAAAGTTGGAGCTCCACTGGGGTCGCAGTGAGTTTACGCCGTCGACAATGATTAGGGCAGCTTGGGCCGTAGTCATGGCTCGCCGGACCAACTCGAATGAGGCGCTCTACGGCGTAACCATGACAGGCCGCCAGGCGGAAGTGCCTCGAATCGAATACATGGCCGGGCCAGCCATCGCCACCGTTCCCTTCCGCGTCATTATTGACTGGGAGAGCAGTGTCGGTCAGTTTCTGTACGCTGTGCAGCGCCAAGGAGCGGACATGATTCCGTACGAGCAGACAGGTCTTCAACGAATCCGGCGAATGGGAGGTTCTGCCGCCCAGGCCTGCGCTTTCCAATCCCTTCTGGTCGTTCAGCCAGCCGAAAAGGAAAAGGCGGGACATTCTGCAAAGTTCAGGCCCTTCATGACCATCGTCCAGTCAGACGACACAGACTCTACTGATCCAGATCGGGAGCGGGATTGGGGAACGTACCCAATTGAAGCCGAATGTCAGTTGGGCACACACGATGTGCGTCTGCAGATTGACTTTGACTGCAGCTTGGTGCAAAAAAGCCAAGCAGAGCATATTACTCAAATGTTTAATCAGGTTCTCCGTCAGCTTGTCGACCATGCCCACGGTCAAGTCAGCCTCGGGACAGTGGCCGAGGCGGCTCAGCCTGCCGTCATCGGCCTCGACTCCATCCGAGCCTGGAACTCCAAAGTGCCCGACACGGTAGAAGACTGTGTGCATGCCAGATTTACGAGAATGGCAGCGCGACAGCCTCTGGCGCCGGCGGTTTGTGCTTGGGATGGTGACCTCACCTATCAGCGCCTCGACCGGCTTTCGACAATCGTTGCCGGCCAACTTGTCGATCAAGGTGTGTCCGGTACATTGGTTCCCTTGTTATTCGAAAAGTCTCTTTGGATGCCAGTTGCTGTGCTTGCCGTGATGAAGGCTGGCGGCGCCTTGGTCGCCTTGGACATGAAGCAGCCGGAAGAACGACTCTCCGCCATTGTATCTCAGATTGACTCGCCCTTGCTGCTGTCCTCTCGACAAAACGCTGCTCTGGCGGGGAGACTCGGCAAGAAAACAGTTGTTATCGAAGGCAATGCTGAAAAATATCCTACTTCATCAACCACTCAAGATACCAATACTCGCCTCCCTACTGTCAAGCCCAGCAGCCTCCTTTATGTTGTCTTCACCTCCGGTACTACCGGAAAGCCAAAGGGCGTCATGATCTCGCATGGCAATTTTTGCAGTGCCATAGCCTATCAGCAGCGTGCACTGGGATATGGTCAAGAATGCCGAGTATTTGACTTTGCATCCTACGCTTTTGACGTTGCTTGGTCCAATCTCTTCTTCTCCCTCACATCCGGGGCATGCCTCTGCATCCCGTCAGCCCTGGAGCGAGAGAATGATGTGGACGGCTGCCTGAAAAAGTACCACATCAATTTCATGGATCTCACGCCTTCGCTTGCGCGTACCATTGGCCGTGATGTGCTCTCCAGGCTGTCGACCATCATTCTCGGCGGAGAAGCGAGCCTCCCGAGCGACGTCTCGTTGGCAGGCGGAAATACCCGCATTATTAACGCATATGGCCCTTCAGAGTGCACGCCAACATCTCATCTCACTTACTTAAAGGATGACGCCATAAGCATTGGCCATGGGGTTGGAGTGTGCACCTGGGTAATCGACCCCGATAAACCTGATTCCTTGGTATCTATCGGTGTCCCTGGCGAGCTCTGGATCGAGGGGCCGCTGGTCGGTTTGGGATATCTCAACGATTCGAAAAAAACGCAATCCGCTTTTGTACAGGATCCTCCATGGCTCTTCTCTGTGGCCAGACGAAACGGAAAGTTGTACCGAACAGGTGATCTTGTGCGATACAGGGATGATGGTACGATCGTTTACATGGGAAGGAAGGACACTCAAGTTAAAATCCGAGGCCAGCGAGTCGAATTGGGCGAGGTCGAGACTCGCCTGAGACAGCTTCTAGTGGCTTCATCGGTCGCCCAGGTCATTGTCGAGGCGACGCAGTCTGCAGGCTCCAAACACACTGCGCTGGTTGCCTTTATTACACTTTCTAGGGCCCAAGAAATGACGGAAACAGCTCACCACCTGGCTGTCAAAGAAGCCACCAACAAGCTGGCTGATCGGCTGTCCAAAATGCTACCATCATACATGATTCCAGCGGCTTACTTTGCAATCCGCGAAATTCCCATGACCACAACTGGCAAGGCTGACCGGCGACAACTTCGCAACATTGGCGCCTCATTCTTGCTAGAGCTACGCAACGCTTTGGAGATGAAGGACGCCCCAGCCGAGATCTTGAACGAAACGGAAAGTCTTTTAAAAACGGTCTGGATGTCAGTTCTGAACCTTTCAGCTAAACAAGCCTCCATCAACACCACCTTTTCGCGGTTGGGGGGCGACTCCATCTCCGCAATGCAGATAGTTTCGCAGTGTCGACTTCACAACCTCGGATTTACAGTTGGCGATATTTACCAGAATAACACGATCCGCAAACTTGCGTCCCATTGTAAGTCTGCTTGTAAATCAATAAATGGACAGGTGGAGCAAGTGCGTGTCGACCAAGAAAGCAAGGAAGACGCCGCGGGACTCTTCGACCTCTCGCCAATTCAGCAGGCCTACTTCGATTCCTACCCCGATGGTCTGAACCACTACAATCAATCCTTTTTGTTGGATCTTGGCAGAAAGGTTGATTACGATGTGCTCCTTTGCGCCATACAAGCGCTCGTGCGGCGGCACGCGATGCTCCGCGCTCGCTTCAGACAGGAGCCAGAGGGTGAGCGTCGATCTTGGAAACAGATGGTAGTCGAGCCGGGCCCGGAATCATTCTCATTCGTCCAACAATCCGTAGCACATCAAAACGAGATAGAGTCGATCGCTCAGGGGCGACAAGAACGGCTCGACATTTGCAAAGGTCCCGTGTTTGCCTGCGACCTGTTCAACCTTCCCCATGGCGGTCAGATAATTCTTCTGTCGGCTCATCACTTGGTTGTCGACCTTGTTTCATGGCGCATTATATGGAACGAGGTAGAGGAATTTCTTATGCTCGGCGAATTACGATCCCCAGAGCCCTTGTCTTTCCGCTCCTGGTGCGCCAAACAAGCCAAATTCGGCCGCAACCTATCGCCGCTCAGTGTGCTCCCTTATGCCATCCCTGAACCTCAGCTCGACTTTTGGGGCTTGTCACCAGAAGACAACACTTTTGGCCGATGCGAAGACATTGACGTGCTGTTGTCCGCGTCGACAACAGAGCTTCTGTTTGGCAGCAGCAATAACAGCCTAAGGACGGAAGCAGTCGATCTCATCCTCGGTGCACTCTTCTATTCGTTTCTCCATACTTTCCCCGAGCGTGGTTTGCCTCCCATCTGGATTGAAGGCCACGGCCGAGAGCAGTTTGACGAACACTTCTCGGCGGATGTGTCTGGCACCGTTGGATGGTTCACCACGCTATACCCGCTTACAATGTCAATGACGTTGAACGATTCCATTTCCCACGTGGTTAGACTTGTCAAAGATACTAGGAAAAAGGTTCCGGGCAAGGGTCAGTTATTCTTTGCTTGCCAGCATTACAGTGAGTCCGGCCGACAGACGTTCCAGGGCCACAGTGTGGCCGAGGTCGTGTTCAACTTTACAGGGAGATTTCAGCAGCTCGAAAAACATGACAGTATTCTTAAGCAATCGGATTCAATCCGAGGCACAGACTTCAAAATCTGCGAAATTTCCAAGGATGCACGACGACAGGCCATCATTGAGCTCAACGGCGGAATTTCACACGGTCAGCTTGGCGTCACTTGCAGCGTCCCTATGCACGCGCGCCATAAGCTTCGCATCCGAAACTGGATTCACAATTTTGCCGAAAATCTCGAGTTCATCGTACAGACACTTACAGATGCACCAACAGGGTTCACATTGTGCGACTGGCCTCTGCTTGACCTATCATACGGTGGCCTAGACACGCTGTTAAATAACCAACTTCCAAGCATGGGCATCAGTCCGGGGGGCATTCAAGACATGTATCCCTGTTTACCTCTTCAAGAAGGCATGCTGCTCAGTTCTGCTAAAGGCACGGCCTCTTATGACACTGTTACAATCGGCCGATGCATACCCGCTGGGGACAACGGTGCCGCGGTGTGTCCGGCAAGGCTCGAGGCTGCCTGGAAGAGGGTGGTTGGCCGGCACACCATTTTGTCGACGGTATTCGCCCTCCACCCCGAGGGAAACGGATTTATCCAGATTGTGCTCAATGGCCCGCCCGTGCGCGTTTTACGTATCGAGACCGAGCTCGATTGTCCGTCGGAGGCCCTATCTCGGATCGAACAACCGACATTCGCAGCCAACGAGCCACCACATATGCTGGTCATATGTGAATCCAAAAAACACGAAGTTTTCTTTGGCCTTTATATGAGTCATGCACTCACCGATGCTCAATCATCCGCTACGCTGCTTCATGAGCTCGCGGCCGAATATGTTGGTGCTGTCTTGGAGCCTGCCCCGGCCTTTTCTCAAGTAATTCGCTTCATCAACAGTACGTCGCAAGCCCAGAAGCTGGGTACATGGTGTTCACTACTTGAGGGTCTTCATCCATGCATATTTCCGGTGGCCTCTCCAATTCTTGGGCAAGAGAATCAAAACACATCAAGTCGGGTTTTCTATGCCTCCAGGCGCAAATTTGGGATTTTGGAATATTGCAAAAAGGCAAAAATCGCACCTTCTTCGCTTTTGCAAACTGCCTGGGCCATGGTGTTGTCCCATTTCACGGGCATGCACGACGTGTGCTTTGGATACATGAGCTCAGGCCGAGATGCCGTAGTCAACAACGTTGATGGTCTGGTTGGACCTCTGGCGAATATGCTCATCAGTCGAGTGGATGTACGACAGGATGCAAGACAGGTTCTAAAAGCGACCTCGAATAGGTCCGAGGAACATTTAACTATTCAGCATGCTTCCTTGGCACAAATACAGCATCGACTCGGTATGTCAGGAAAACGGTTGTTTAACACGTCTCTTTCCATCAGCCATCAGAAAGCAAAGGCAGCCGGGAGAGATTCGAGCATCACAATCGAAGTCCAAGGCGGCGACGACGTACACGAGGTATGTTTATCAAAGCGACATATTCAATCTTGATATTGAAAAGCTCACATTATGTGTACAGTTTGACCTGAAGTGTAATGCATCTTTCGATGGGGCCCACACAGACCTTTCCCTCGAGTTCAAGCAACCGCTTATCTCTCAACAGTCCGCGAAAGCTGTTTACGACGTTTTCTTAAAGGCCGTTGAATACCTCTTAGCCATTGATGTTGCTGAAATGAATACAGTAGCATTAGATGATAGAGAGAGTTTTGAACATGTCGACAACGAAAATACCTGCATGCAGTCGCTCTCCAACAGCTTCTTCAAGTACATCACGGGAGAAGAAGTGGCCATGGCATCATCGTTCTGGACATCACAATTCATTGGCCTTCAGGCATCTCACTTCCCCGTATTGCCACCAGCAGATCACCGTCCAGAGATTGATAGCGAAATCTGCTTGTCCATGAGTGGGTTGGATATAAGTTCTGGTGAATACGCGGCTGAGACACTCGTCCGAGCGACGTGGTCATTGTTGACAGCTCGGATCATGGGCTCAGAGGAGAGTATATTTGGTGTCACAATACCAGGCAACTACGGCCCCATATCTTTACCAAATCGGAGCATGATCAGCGCCAAAACGCCCATCAGCAGCTTTCTCAGCGAACTCCAGGAGCAGAGCATCGCAATGGCACAGTTCCACCACATGGGCATAGAGCGAATACGCCGCTTAAGCAAAGAGACCGACGCTGCTTGCAACTTCCAGACACTCCTCACAGTCTATGAGCCCGTGACAGCTGCTGAAGATTTCAAGGCATCTAATGGCAATAAGGGGTATGACGACTACCTACAGGAAACGGGCAAGTATGTCATGGTAGTTTGCGTTCGGCCGGGGGCTTCCACAACCCAGCTACACATCCAGTTCGACTCGCATGTCGTTGAAAAATACCAGGTTGAGCGAGTCGCAGAACAGTTTGAGAATGTATTCTGTCAGCTACTGAACCTGGGTAGGCGGCAAGAAAAGCTTGGGGATATACGTGTTGCAAGCCTACAAGACCTTGTCGATATCTGGTCATGGAACAGCGCGCTCCCAGAACCGGTAGAAGTCTGCATCCATGATTGGATAGTACAACAATCCAAAGAACGACCAAAAGCTCCTGCCATCATGGCATGGGATGGAGACTTGACATACGGGCAACTTGATCATTTATCATCCAAGCTGGCAAATCAGCTGGCCAGCAAGGGTGTAGGCAGAGGCAGCATCGTGCCAATCTGTTTTGAGAAGTCCATGTGGATGCCAGTTGCCGCGCTCGCCGTCATGAAGGCTGGCGGTGCTTCGGTTGCAATTGACACCTCTCTGCCGGAGGAGAGGATCCGTTCGGTCACGACGCAAGTTTTTAACAACATGACGAGGACAAAGATTATATTATCCTCAATTGCGAGCGGAAATCTTGCCCAAATGCTGGGAGCAGACGTGGTACTGACCGTGGCTGACGACCTGCACAAGGAACGCGAGACGGCGACTCTCGAACTGCCGATGTCGCAGCCATCCGATGTCCTCTACGTCGTGTTCACCTCTGGCAGTACGGGAAATCCAAAGGGCGTCGTCATCACGCACCGGAACTTTTCCAGCATCCTGGTGCGCCAGCGAGATGCGTTTGGAATCAACAGCAGCTCACGGGTGTTTGACTTTGCATCCTATGCTTTCGACGTTGTGTGGCTCAATCTCCTCAAGACTCTGACAGTAGGCGCATGTCTTTGCATCCCATCGGCGGCCGAGCGCGAAGACGACCTTGGCGGGAGCCTAATAAAATATGGCGCTACGGTCGTGGATATGACGCCGTCGCTGGCCCGCATCGTCGAACCGAGATCGGCGCTCTCGACGCTCTCGACGCTCATCTTGGGTGGCGAGGCCGTTTCGCCTAGCGATGTTCACCTCGTAGGGGACAAGACGCTGCTGATGGTTGCGTACGGCCCTGCGGAATGTACACCTAGCAGCACAGTCATGGACATGTCCAGATCGAGGGACGCCGGGATCGGCCGAGGGTTGGGAGCCTGCACATGGGTGACGGAAGCAGAAAATGCTGATATGCTAGCACCAGTCGGTGCCGTGGGCGAACTTTGGATCGAGGGGCCAGGCGTCGGTATCGGCTACCTCCACGAGCCAGAAAAGACGGCAGCAGTTTTCGTCCAAGATCCAGTCTGGCTCATGCACGGCTCCCCTGATGGCAAGGTTCCCGGCCGAAATGGCCGGGTCTACCGCACAGGCGACCTTGTGCGGTACAAAAAGGATGGAAGCCTACTCTTCGTAGGGCGCAAAGACACTCAGGTCAAGATTGCCGGTCAGCGTGTTGAGCTCGGGGACATTGAATACCACGTTCAACGGGCCATCAAGCAGGCTTGGCCGCGAGGAGCACAGGTCGCCGCCGAAGTTGCACAGCCGCAAGGGATGGCGAGCAAATACGTCGTCGCCTTTATCAGCCTCGAAGGCACCCTGTCGTCCGGCGAGCATGCCGAAGCGGTTCGAAAATTGACCGCTGACATGCGGCAGGGATTGGCAAAGGCGCTCCCACCATATATGATCCCATCCGTGTACCTGCCGCTGCAGACGATTCCCATGTCTGTGACTCGAAAGATTGATCGACGGCGTCTTCAAGAGATTGGCTCTGCCCTCACTTCCAAGGACCTACGAACGCTTGCTCACGCTTCAGGCGAGACGCAATGTCGCGCCCCAGAGACGGATGCCGAGCGGACAATCCAAACACTATGGGCCGAGATTCTTGGCGTGGATCCGAAAGGCATTAGTGCAAACGATAGCTTCTTCAAAATTGGAGGAGATTCCATTGCGGCCATGAGGCTGGTTGCCAAGGCACGGGACAAGGGTCTCAACTTGACGGTTCGACGCATCTTTCAATGCCCAGCCTTGTGTGACCTCGCCGTCACCGGTGCCTCGACGAGCAACTGAATCCTCGATGGTGTATATGAACAGAGGTTCTAGAAAATCGCGAGTAATGACGGCGTACTCCTGGCCCTCTCCGGGTCTCTAGCTAGAGTCGGATATACACATGTATAAATGAGTTGGTAACGATGAGAAAGGCGGGAATCAGGCTCGTCCATCCACATGACCCATCTTCGTGACTCCTTGCCCTCACATTCCCCAATACGTCAACCCTACGTTCTGGCTCGCTCCGAATCTCGCACCAAGGCACTTGGCGACAAGGAATATCAGCAGAATGTACTGGCTGTCGCTGCCATGGAGAAACCGTAGATGACAGCGCAGGCTATCCAATCCATAGTACCCCTGTTCAATACCTGGACGAGGCCAGACTGCATCAAGGCGATTCCCACGCTGGTGCCCACCAGCATCACCACAACCATGCGCCCGGCAAACGTCGGCATGATGGGAAAGGTCGTTATGGGGACGAATAGGGCGACGAACATGGCCATTCCCAGCTGTACCAGCTGCGTTCCGAGATCATCTTGTCCGCGCGCCAAGGTCGGATTGCTTGAAACAGAATTGCCAACGATGGATTCTGGTGCGTGGCTACTCGTTGGCGGGAAAACTACTTCCTCATTCCGAGGCATTGGGGTGATGCCATCGTCGGCATTCACGTCACCCGTCATCCATTCATCTCTTGCCAACAAAACGAGGTCATCGGCAACATCTAGAAACTTGGCCTCTTCCTCTGCCAACAACCTGCCGTTGGCAAGGTAGGATTTGTAGTTCTGGATCTCGTCCAAGGACGGCGGTGAAAGATTATGCAGCTTCCGAAAGGACGATATAATCTTGTCTAGACAGAGTCAGCCGAGGAAAATACGAAGAAACTTTTGTTCAAGACTTGCTGTACTGCTCGAGCTTGTAACCAATCTGGCCCAGAACCTCTATCCGCTGCTGGCACAAGCCACTGGTCGACCAGCGCTCGAGGCGACGAGAGGCAGGAAAGATTCCATAGCCCCGCTCTACCGTGTCTTTCGCGTCAAGCGCGCGCAGCTCTTTCTCCAGATCTGCAAGATCAGCCTGCATATACAGCAGCAATCTGTGATTGAGGGCCTCGAAGCGGCGATATATGGGCAGAACGGGTGGACCGCCAAGGCCACCAACCAATTTGGCGGCAATGAGCTGATAACCCGTCATCGGCGCCATCTCTGCACCATAGTTTGACTGCTGAAACACACTGGGTTGTGGACGTGTCAACGGCATGCTGGACACGGGCGCGATGCTCTGGGCCTTGCGAGGAGAGCCAAAGGTGGGCGAGAACGCATGCATCGATTGATACGCGTTGGTCACCGATGGTACGGTGGCGATCCTCGAGCCTGCGGCGTGATAGTCGCCCATCTCGCGACTCCCGCAGTCTGCTTCCGGGGCAGGCTGGAGGGTGCCTGCTGGCGAATCTGACACGAGATAATCCAGAGCACTCGGACGGCGTCGCGGACGGGGGGTTTGATACGAATTTTCCGTGTCCTTTTGTCTTGGAACAGGCGTTCCACTGCACTCGCTGCGCGCAACTACCGTGGGGGGCGGTGCTCGTGTCACCGTCGCTCCACTCGTGACAGTCAGGCTGGCCCTTTCCAGTCTTGTAGGCGTGAGCAGCGCTCCGGTGCAGGACGGGACCGAGGATGACGAGGATGGGAGAGATTTCTCTCTCGCCACGCCATTGTCGGTGCAGTCTTCAACAGTCACCGCCCGGGGTCGTTTCTGTAAAGGCAAGATGCTGTCTGAACGAGGCACATCTCGCATTTCGTCCGCCAACGATTGAGCCAATTCGGGCGTCGTCGGTACATGATCCATTCTGTTGAGGTTCACGCCCTTTGAGAGAGCCTCTGGAGATTCGGCGGCCCTCATGGCCCAGGTTGCAACTACTTGGTCTGGAAGCGGTTGTTGGTCGTCGTCATCCTTGGACACTGTGTCGCGTGACGGGCGCGTATCGGCCGCGACGTCCGCCATGTATTTTGCGTACGGCGTCTCATCCAGCTTCGTGTCCATTTGGTGCGAATAAAATGACGCCATCAACACCACCTTGGCCGGCCTACGGGGGATGAAGTAGGATTAGGGCCACTCACACACTCACCTTGTCTAAGTAGTGCAGAAGTATTCGGCAGGGCCTCGACAAGGAGAGTGGAAACAATGAAATAAACCAGGGTTCGTTCAGTGTGTCATAAAGCTCTCGTTCATT
Source organism: Drechmeria coniospora (assembly GCF_001625195.1). Taxonomy (NCBI): domain Eukaryota; kingdom Fungi; phylum Ascomycota; class Sordariomycetes; order Hypocreales; family Ophiocordycipitaceae; genus Drechmeria; species Drechmeria coniospora. Next base: position 4,016,182 of record NC_054391.1, read on the forward strand.
GCGTTGCAGTGAACTGGTGACGACGTGATTTGCTGGCGCAACTTGAACTGAGTATATCGCTTCGGAGACGGTAGGTTTTGGCGTCCCACGGGGTGGTACGACTACTCGGATGGGAAATGGAAAAGAGAGCACATGGCTATGGGCCAAATTTGCAGAGACCATGTTGGAATCCTGATGGCCGTATCCAAGAGAGCCATCAGTCCAGTGCTCGTCCCACGCTGCCGAAGATGGGACGTGCGAATTGTGTGATGGGGGGCGTTGGGCGCCCATAGAGGTACGGGTACTGTTGACGGGTTGGTTGCACGGAGGCGTACGAGGCAGAGCAAAGTTGATGCCCAACGAGGGATGACGTTCGCACCATGTTGCTGGTACAGAGGGCTTTTTTTTGCTGGAAATGCAGGGATGATGTCCAAGTGATGGGAGGGAAACGTCGAGGCCGGGAATCCAGGTGATGTTGGACGAGGTACAAAGTACCTGTGAGGCTTAGCAGCTAACGGACAGGAGAAAGGGAAGGTACGGGATTTCCACCGGGCCGGTGCGTTGCGCACCAATTGGTGGTGCACGGGATGGATGGAGTACAGAGGGGTGGCAAAAATGTCGATTCAATTTGTAGGAGTAGCGCTACCAAAACTGAACGAACACTTTTGTCAAGTGACTGTACTCCGTACTCCATAAGCACCAGTACTTGTACGGAGTATTACAGGTACAACTAGTACAATATTTGCTGGAGCTTGGTTGGACACCAAAACCTGGCAACTCATGCCATCGCCAACTGCCATCCCAGCTCGACATTGCGCACAATTGTCCAGGCGAGAGCCATCATTCTCTCTCTTACTTTTTTCTGTTTTCTCGCTGCCCTTACCCAGATCCGTGACTCGAATTTCGACAGGCTTCCCGGGCAACCTGGAGCACGACACATATCCTCTGTCGTGGCTTTGCAAAGTCTCCAGCCGCTTCAAGCACCGAAATCCACGCCCATCTCGCCTTGACGAAGCCCGAAATACACCGCCATCCGCTGCGCGCCGTCTGGCGTAATCACATTCATGCAACGAACGAGCACCCTTTCTGGACTGATATAGCTCGACGCCCTCCCCCCCCCCCCCCCCCCCCCCCTCCATTCATGCCTCTGCATGAACGGCTGGTCCTCGTTCCTGCAACCAGCCATCAGCGAAGCAGCTCCATCCCCAATCCCCAGCGGTGATGGCTCGCGTTTCCGCCGGCCAGCTGCCAGGTTGGTACTTTCATGCCCGTACCTTGTGTTCCGGATGCCTCTCCCGACCTCTGCTGGTTGGCCGGTTACCGTCAAGGTCTGGTCCACTAAGAGCCTTACACGTCCCCCCTGCCGGCGCTGTGGCTGCCTCGCAGCGACCCCTGGCTCCCTTCCGCAAGCAGTTCAAGGAGGAGGCCAAGCATGCGAAGAAGCAGGCAAAGGGAAAGTCCAAGGCCGACTCCCAGACCGTCGACGGTTGGGAGCTGACGGTGGGCATCGAAATCCACGCCCAGCTCAACACCGCCCGCAAGCTCTTCTCTCCTGCCACCACCTCGTTCAACGACGAGCCGAACAGCCACGTGTCCCTCTTTGATCTCTCCATGCCAGGGAGCCAACCGCTGATGCAGAAGGAGGTCCTCCTTCCGGCCATTCGCGCAGCCCTGGCCCTGAACTGCGACGTTCAGCGACTCAGTCGGTTCGACAGAAAGCATTACTTTTGGTGGGATCAGCCGTCCGGATACCAGATCACGCAGTATTACGAGCCGTTTGCGCGAAATGGCCACATCACCTTGTTCGCGAGAGACGGAATTTCGCCCGAGGATGGCGAGAGTGTCACCATCGGCATCAAGCAGCTTCAGCTGGAGCAGGACACGGCCAAGACGCTGGCTCAGACGGACACGATGCACTGGCTGGACTTTAATCGTGTCGGGATGCCTCTGATGGAAATCATCACCCTTCCGGAGATTCGACATCCGCGCACGGCCGCCGTCTTTGTGCGCAAGATTCAGCTTCTCCTCCACGCCGTCGACAGCTGCGTCTCCGGCATGGAGGCCGGCGGTCTCCGAGCAGACGTCAACGTCTCGGTGCGAAGAACGGACGAGGCGTCGGAGAGGCTCGGAACCCGGACGGAGATTAAGAATCTGAGCACAATCAAGGCCGTCGAAGACGCCATCATCGCCGAGAGAGACCGCCAGATTCAGGAGCTCGAGGCTGGCCGGGCCATCGCGGGCGAGACTCGCGGCTGGACCCTCGGCTCCAAGCAGACACGTCGGCTGCGGGGGAAGGAGGGCGAGGTTGACTACCGCTACATGCCGGACCCAGACATTTCGCCGCTCGTCATCGGCGATGACCTCGTGAAGCACCTGAAGACGTCACTACCGGTGCTGCCCGATGCCGAGCTCGACAGGCTCATTTCCGAGTTTGGCCTCGCACCGAAGGATGCCCTGTCGCTCATCACCCTGGACAACGGATCTCGCATTCAGTACTTTTACAAAGTCTTGGACGGGCTTCATGAGATGATTCGCCTCGATGCGACCTCGTCCTCGGCCTCGGCCTCGGCGGACTTTTCATCCTACGCCACGCTTGCAGGAAACTGGATCATCCACGAGCTTGGCCGGCTGACGACGTCCAAGGCCGGACCGCTAGCCTCGGGGGAGCTTGTGTTTTCCACCGATGGCGAGTGCGACCAGGTGCCGGTTTCCGAACTCTCGAAACTCCTCTATTATCTCTACCGAAAACAGATCACCGGCAAGGTGGCCAAGGAGCTTCTTTTGGCCATTTACCTTGGCGACCTCGACGGCGATGTTCTCGGCGCCATCGAGAGCAACGACCTCTGGTTCGAGGAAATTCCACCGGAAGAGTATGCATCCCTCGCCGAGCAGGCCATGGAGGGGGAGGAGAAGGTGCTGCAAACATTCGTCGACTCGAAGCCGTTCCCGCAAGGCAAGCTCATGTACCTTGTTGGCAAGATGATGCGCCTGGGCCCGACCGAGCGGATCGATCCCTCCACGGCCGAGAGCGTGATGAGGGCAAGGGTCGAGAGGCTGCGAACGAGCTGACGGCGCCGCGTCGTGGTTGAACGGTCTCACAAGCACGGCAGGCTCCCACAGTCTCTGTGCTCAACGACCTCGCTCTCGGACATGATGGATTGGCTGTGGCCTGAGCGTGGCCTGCGGCGGCCTGTGTCACCAGTCGTCTTTCTTGCCAGGTCACTCTGCACAATCAATGCGGCTCAAACGAGTATCGACGTCGACGACGCCGCGACGGGACAGACATTACTGGCAAGCCTACCCTTCAAATCAGCGGTCCAATCGAGGCCTACGGCAGCTCACTCCTGCGCCGCGAACGGCGACTGCTGCCATTTACCATGCCAAGTTCATACGCAGCGCCGGCTTCGCAGCACAGCAACCGGCTACCGGGTCGCCGGGCGGGAACCGAGCCGGATGCCTCGGCTGGTGGACATTCAGGACTCGGAACGGCTTCCACCCTCTGGCTAAGCCGAGGGCCGACGTCAGAGCCGACGAGACTGGGATCCAGCGGCGATGGCATCAGCTTCGGGGCATCGGCGAAGCAAGACGGTGCCGACTCGACCATGGCCGAATCTACGTCCTTTATGACGTCGACGGCATTCCAGAACTCTTCCACGCGCCTCTCCCTTTCGACGATGCGAAGTGTGCATTCGAACACAACCCAAGGCTCATCATCCATGACGCCTCCGCCAGTCAATTCATCCGGCGCCGATCTGGCTGCTGTCGATGCACCATCGAACAGCTTGTCGGAGGGTGCCACGGCGGCCATCATCATCGGAATCATTCTCGTCGTCGCGGCGTGCATCTATGCCGTATGGGCCTTGGTCCAGAATAGACGGAGCGCGGGACGCCCTGGATCGCCATCGTTTTCTCTCGATACGCCGTACGACGGTGCTCTTCCGCTACGAGACGTCGGCCGCAAGGATGGACGCGCCGCCGCTTCGGGGCTCGAAGCCTGGCTAGCGGTCAACGACGACGGATGGCCGCCAGCTCACCTGCCATCACGGACTGGACCGTCCGAGGCACAGCCGTTTGCTCGAACTGGTCGCCGGTCCGGACGTGGCGATGGCCGACCTAGATACGCCGAGTCTGGTTCGAGTTGCCGCACAGCGAGAAGCGCGCCTCGTCCTCGGCCTGCTCTCGAGGCCGGTCGTTTACGCGAGTGGGATGCCTCATCGTCGGTCGAGGCGACGGGCCATCATTCCGTCCGAGGAGGAATGTGCGGACGGAATCAGAGCAGCCACTAGGCTCCATCTTGGACGCGGTGTAGCTGATGCTGAGTCCATGCTGCATTGGCCTATGCCGCTGCGTCCACTGTTGGCGAGCCCGGCTCAGGCTGCCGTACATCTGAACGTTTACGTATGAAGAATAGAGTACGTAGGTGATCAGAATCAAACAAGCGAGTTTATACTTGAGCCGCAATGACCCGCGTATCGTTTGAATAGGGCTGAATAGGGCAGGTGCACGAGACTTGGTTTCGATGCTCCCCTTGACATGCATTTCGGAATGGTTCGGAATGGGAAGAAACGATGGCGTGTTGGCACTGATGCATCTAACACGAGAATTCTCTACAATCAGCAATTCATACACAGAACACAATCATGGACGAGCCTGTTGTAGGCAATACAGTTGGCAAATGTTGATCGTTTTGACCAAGGCCATCCCGTGCGTCCCCGTCGCACACCTTTAGGTTTAGTGGCGATGGCAGAGCACGATGTGATGCAATGCAAATGCCGCAGGCAGGTAACACAGGAAATGATAACACTATGCATCCAGCCAAGCGAGCCTCAACATCGATACCAGTTCATTCCGGGTCGATGGTGAAAAATGTGTGCGTCATGGCAGTTGCGAGAACCGAGTGGCTCGCGCGAAGGAGCATTTGCCCCGCGCAGCGATCATGCCGTCGTGATGACATCACAAGGTCGACGTCCGATAGCTCGTCCGCAACGAATGAAGACGAAATAAATATGACGAGCAAACCTCTCAAATCTCTCCATCTGCTCTTTTTCATTGTCATTTCCATTCAATCCATCTTTTTCTCGGCCACATACAGGAACTTGACAATAGCAGTCGGGCAAAGATAATTTGACATAAAAAGTCACCATGTCGTTCATCCCCAAAACGATTGCGAGGGTGGCCGCCTCCCGCGCAATCGTCTTGGCACCTGGACGGAGACGAAACGCGTTCACAACCTCCGCTTTCGTGAGGAAGTCGGCGACGGAGGCGGTCAAGGACGGTCTGAAGAGGGTGGACAGGACCGTCAGCGACAACGTCCTCATCCCAGGTCTCAACGTGGCTGGTATGTCAGGCGAACGGATAGCCAGATTAGGGGCTGCAAGGAGCAGAAATCAACTGACGCGTGTGCCTCGTAGACAAAGTGAAGGGGACAATTCATGAAACAACACGGAGTGATGTCGAAGCCAAGGCCGGCGAGATCAAGGTTCGGGCCACTGGCAAGGCGGAGGAGATGAAAGGCCGGGCCAAGGGTACTGTGAGTCAGGCTGCCGGCAAGGCAGAACAGCTCAAGGGCAAAGCAGATGAGCTCAAGGACCAGGTGGAGAGCGCAGGGCGAGAATTGAAGGATGAAATGTAATCGAAAGACGCGCCTGCAGAGTTTTCAGCATGGACGTTTGGGATGGACGGTATGATGATGCACCATTGGCCTTGGAAGGAAAGAAGCACGTGTGATGGTTTCATCATTCATTCCTTGTCTACTACAAGACATCTAGTTGTTTGCGCGGAGCATTATGCTCCGCAGCATGTGCCACTCATCCGCATTACGCACGAAGCCGTTCATCAAGCGAGCCAAACACCATACGCGTGCCGAGGTGCACTGTACATGTGTGCAAATACGTGTACATGAACGAAAATACCGTTCCCGGGGTATCAAAATGAGCGGGCGACACGGTCGTTTGCTTCCTCCATCTCGGGCAGAAGTGTCGAGACGAGCTAGCTAGACCGGGAGGTTGCTCGCATCCTTCTCCGCCTTCTGCTTGGGCGTGTACTTGAACTCGCCCAAGGGGAAGCGGACCCAGGTGGTGTCCTCGGTCATGATGCCGGCACTGCCGGCGTAAAAGGCGGCCAAGGCGCAGATGACGGCAAAGACGCCGCCGGCACGGTTGACGCGCACCGCCGCCGTCGGGTTGCTCGTCAGGATGAACTGGGCGATGCTGAGGAAGAAGAAGGCGAGGACGAGGAGGCCGAGGACGACGAGGATGGCGATGTTGGTCCGGAGGGCGGCGATGAAGAAGATGAGGGTCAGGAAGCACCAGAGGATGAGGAAGATGCCGAGGGCGAAGCTGAAGGCGCGGGCGTCGCCGGCGTAGGCTTCCTTGATGCCGAGCGAGGGGACGAGGAACATGGCAAAGGCGAGCCAGAAGGCGCCGTAGGAGCAGTGCACAGTGGTGCCGAATGTGTTCCCAACCCGGAACTCCATGATGCCGGCGATGAACTGCGCGGCGCCGCCGAAGAAGACGGCGAGACCGAAGACGGCCTGGTCGGGCCCGACGCCGCCAAAGGGGTTCGAGTCGGGAAGTCTGCGGAGAGAGTCATGGTCAGATGGCCGCGTCCGTCTCCGAGGCGTGAGGGGATACCCACCCAGCACCGCACTGGTAGAGGCCGAGGACAAAGGTCGTCAGGGCAAAGCTGATGAGGCCGAGAGGACCCGGGTTGGCGACCTTGAAGAACTGCGGATCGAAGACCTGCGACACGGTGGCCTGGTGAGGCTTGGCGACGGGAGCATTCGCCGCACTGCCCCCGGCGGGTTGCAGGACGCCATGCTCCTTTGTGTACGTCTCCTGCTCGGAAGCGGCAGCGGCGGTGGAAGCCATCGGGCGATGCGCGGCAGTGTGCGTAGGTGAACGTGTAGGGTATCTCGAATCGGCGCCGGGTTCTGCGTTGCGGTGGTCAAATCTCGCGGAGCAAGCAAGACTCTGTCAGATTCTCCAAGCTTGTAGTCGGACGACGACGATCCCTTCCGGGGCTGGCTACGCTTGCCTCTTATACGCAACGGCCTCGGATCGTGCTCGCGGGCATGCTGCCACCCATGTCGCCGAGCGAGTCGTTCCCTTGCCCCGGCGTCTAAGCCGATCGGGGCCAGCCACAAAGTCTCGGACGGGCAAAGAGCAGCTGCTCTGCGGGGGGGGGGACGATCCGGGGGACTGCGTGGGAGGGCGTCAGAGCAAAGCCGGACTGGGGTGGTTTCGGGTCGTCGATCGTCTCGATGCCACCCAATAGCTTCCCAGTGTCTCCGCGCTGGCTGCGACCCAGTCGTCGGTATCTCTCCGTTTGTGCAGATCCGACGTGGCTGCTGCTACCACGACAGCCAGGTCACCGCTAGCACCGGGTTGTCCCAGAAGGGAGCATCGGTGGGCTGGGCTCGAAGCTGTTTTGGGCACCGAAGATGGGCGATTGGTCTGTCTCGAGCCTGGGGCTAGCCGTACGTGCTATTTCATCGAGAGCATCGATTCTCACTGGTCGACGGTCCGAGCGTGCACCGTTCACGGCGTTGGCGTGGTGGGAAGGGCTGCAGAGGTCGGCAGAGCTGGTCTGCCTCGTCCCTCCGCCGCGTCATCAAGCTTTCGGGATGGACGAGGATGATGCTGTCATGGCGTCGTGGCCGTTTCGGCTTGTCATGGGGGCACCCCGCTTCAGCCACCATGTTCGGTGCGGGCCACCGTCGTCATCCGCTGTCAAACCGACGAGGAGGTATTCGGTGCCATTTCCTCGTTGCGATGGGGGGCATGGTCGACGCTGCAGCCGGCGATGCATGTCTCGTCGACGTCCACGGTTCGTCGGCGACACTATCGAATTGTTCCTGCAGCAAAGCACAGTACATGCACGGAGCACGAGTACTTGTACAATAAAGTACCGATCCTGAACTTGCGTGAATGCAAGACTTTTCTGCGGGTAGATGCATGTACACATACAAAGTCTGGAATATGAAGGTACAATCGCCACCACGGACGGTGCATGTTGATGCAAAGTACTCCCTATCAGCGCATCGACGCTGTGCATGTACTCTGTACTCCAGAGTCATGTGCCAGTACGTACTTTTGAACTCACGATGATGCACGTACATGCAAGTACATCCGACATCTGCCGGCCCAGTATTGCTCCGTGGCGCTGTTCCATCGTTTGGTGGGCTGATGAAATTGCACCATCAAAACCCACCAAGCTCCGAAAGCGGGTTAACGCGCGGATCGTGGCCGGATATAACGGCCCCGCAAGGTACATGTGATCGAGTATTACCGCACCCTACTTACGCTACTACTTACGTAAGTACTCCGTCCTGCACACATTCGCCCAACCTCCGCTCACCAGCACACGCAGCTGGCCCCTCGAGACGGCGACAGCGTCGAGCGCCAGCGACTTTTCTCTCTTGGCCATCCATGGACGCATGACTCATGCCCGACGCAGACTAGCCTCCGTCTCTCCGCTCGTCGCTCCGCGGCAAACTTGCACCCCCTCAACACCAACCCCAACCCACACCCCCTCCCGGAAGCAGCTCCGTCGAGTCAAGTCGGCGTCGGTATTCAGCATCCTCGCCGGCCCTGCCCAATCAGCAGTCCATGGTTCGACGGTGAGCGTGCCCTCTCGGGCTTCGGCGCTCGCCCGCTACGATGGCTACTCTCGTCAAGCCCCTGCCGGCCGCGGCGCTGCGTCCGCTCCTCACCTCGTCCGTCTGCTCGCCAGCTTCGGCCCTGCTCTCATCGATTCCCCGCCACGGCCGGCGGCGACATGCCACGGCGCGGCAGACACCCGGCCGACACGAACCACCGGCCTGGCCGAGCTCGCCGAACCCGACGCCCTACGAGATCTTGGACCTGCCCAGGGATGCCCCCTACGCCAAGCAGCGCTTCATTCAGCTCGTGAAGCTCTACCACCCCGACACTGAGCATCATGACGGCCACCACCTCGGCCCATCATCCTCATCCTCCTCCCCAACCTTCTTGCCCTCCGCCTCGGTCTCCGCCTCCGCCTCTGCATCCGCGCCGCGTCTGCCGCGCGCCATCCGCCTCGAGCGCTACCGGCTCGTCGTCGCCGCCAACGATCTCCTCGGCGACCCGGCCAAGCGCCGGCTCTACGACCTCCACGGCGTCGGCTGGTCCCACGGCCACGGCGCTCCGAACCTGAGAGACGCCGACCGCGCCTGGCGGCACCGGCCCAACAGCGCCGCCCGCAACGCCACCTGGGAGGACTGGGAGCGCTGGTACGAGGTCCGAAGCGGCAAGCCCCGCGAGCCGACCTACATGAGCAACGGCCTGTTTGCCACCCTCGTCGTCGCCATGTGCATGGTCGGCGCCCTGGCCCAGGCCAACCGCGCCGAGTCCTCGGGCGCCGACTTTGTCGAGTACGCGCAGCAGCGCAACGCCGACATCGGCCACCAGATGCGACGCGACGGCATGGCGCGTGCGGGGCGGTCCAAGGACGAACGCGTGGATTCGTTCTTGAAGGATCGGGAGAATGTCGCCTACGATTACGTGTCGAGCAGGTACGACGAGCCTCGGCCGCCGCCTGACGGGACCGAATCGGCGTGAGGACGAAGCGCAAACGGCCACGACGGCCGCCCCGAGAGGCAACGACGGTCGCTCCGGGCTACGTGCACGAACCGTTGGAAACACGCCATTCTCGACAAATGCAAGGCGTGCAGGCAACGTCGCCAATGCCACGACGCGTCTCGTTCATTCCGTCGTCGGCGCAAGGCCTCGTTCACCCCTTGCCTTTCCGCTCTCCGCGCCGGCGCTCCGCGCGGGAGCATTCGCCATGCCTCGGTCCAGGTCGGAGAGAAAATCGTCGTCCTCGAGCTCCTCATCGGCCGACGTGCCGACGCGTCCGTTGATGACGTTGTCGATGCGTAGCCGCGGCGGCCCGGAGTTGAGCCTTGATCCGTTCTTGGGCGGGCCCGCTGGGACGCGTAAGCGAGTGTCGAGGCCCGGACGAGGAGGGTGGGGGGGCGGCACGACGTACAGACGACGAGGTCGAAGAGCTTGACGATGACGGGGCCCCAGACGGTCATGGCGATGATCTGGCCGTACGACCACTTGCTCGCCTCGAACGTGTTGCCGCTGAAGACCTTGACGAGCGACACCATGTAGAGGAGGTTGGCGACGAGGTACGCGAGCTCCAGCGTCCGCCACAGCCACCGCTTCGTCCGGATCCACGCCGGCCTCCACCGTCCGACGGGGCCGCGGCCGACGTGGTAGAAGCCGATGCGCAGGTGCCTCGTGCGCCCGTGGTTCCGCAGCGTCCAGCCGAGCTGGTCGAGCACGAGGATGACGATGGCGACGGTGTCGAGGACGAGAAAGACCATCTTGTACAGCAGCGGCCGGGGGAAGAAGCCGAGGTTCAGGCCCTCGACGCCGTGCATGGCGGCGCAGTAGCTCCGCGGGCTCGGATTGCCGCCGCAGGCCGCCACCTTGTTCTCCTTGCGGAAGAGGCGGAAGGCGTCGGCGAAGTAGACCCGTTGCGTCGTGGCGACGATGGCGAGGAGGTACTCGGCGAAGAAGCCGAGGAAGGTGTGCCAGTTGCGGATGCCCTCGTTGTGGAGGCACAGCTGGATGAGGAACATGGGCAGGATGCCGTTCTGGCTGACGTGGAAGGCGACGGCGGCGTTGACCATGATCTCGCCCCAAAAGGTGCCCTCCTGCGAGTTGACGACGATGGCGAGGATCGAGGCGATCTGGATGGCGAAGACGAACCAGCACTGGGCCTCCTGGAACTCGACGAGCGTCGTCGCGAGCGCCACGCTCGTCCGGGACAGCGCCGACGAGTCGGGCCAGATCATCGACTCGATGCGCGTGAGGCGACGGTGCAGCGTGGCGGCCGGCGATTGCTCCTTTCGAGCCTGCGTGAAGCTGACCCAGACGGTGAAGGCCTTGAGGAAGAGGTAGAGCAGGCTCGAGAAGCAGACCTGGAGGAGGTAGGAGATGAGCACCTGTCGGGGCCAAACGTCAGTCCGTCGCTCGTCGGCTCGTCCACGCACCCGAGGTCCTCGTCCTCGGCAACGGCTCACTCACCCCGGGCCCGAAGATGTCGGGGTTGATCTCGGCCGCAATGTCGGGGCAGAAGGTGTCCAGGGCGGCAAAGATTTGTGCCGGCTTCGACTGCGCGTCGAGACCCTTGATGGAGTCGTTGCAGGGCGTCCGGATGCCGTCGCCGCCGCAGGCCGCCTGGGCGCAGGTGACGAGCAGCGACAGCGCCGGTCGCTCGTCAAACGTGGTCAGCGTCCGGCCGGCCATGATGCGGCTCGCGTTCCGCTCCGCTTCGGCCGGCACGTAGAAGTGGCCGCCCTCCCGGGACCAGTAGGCAATCGACGCCAGGGCGGCGCAGTTGTAAAAGGTTTCGGTCGAGTCGAACATGGAGGTCGCGTTGCCGCAGGCCCGCGGACAGTCGGGCTTGCCGTCGACGAGGCAGCCGGCCTCGAAGAGACGCATGCTCTGGTTGCCACCGGCGGCGGCCTCGGCGAGGATCTGCCTCGAAAAGGTATAGCCATTGCCGTCGCCGAGCGTCTCGAGATCCTGGAAGGGGAAGAAGTTGCTCGACCCGGCCAGCCGAGGGGCGACGAGGTCGATGGAGAGGGGTAGAAGGGATGGCGTGCCGGACGGCGTGCTGGACGTCGTCGACGGCGAGGGAACCGCTGCGGCCGAGGCAACTCTTGCGTGGCCGGCATGGCTCATGGCGCCCTGGTACTTGCCAGGTCCGTATCTGAATCTGCAACGCTCTCTGCACGCCGTGCTCGTGCTCGTGTTCGCATTGGCTGGCGGTGCATGTGCCGGAACGCTGTAACGATACGCTGTACGAGTCCGACACCGCCCCCAAACGCCAGCCGCACCCGCCTAGCACCTACTGCTGCTGCCTTGCCCACCTGCTACCGTTTAGCAGTCGTGCCTGAATAATGCCTGCTGCCTGTCGCCGGCGGCAGTCTCATGGGCGAGATGGCGAGACCAGCTACGAGCTCGGCTGCTCGCTCCGCCTCCGATTGCTACGGCGGTATGGCGGGAGATGGATGGATGCTGGACAGCTTCGTTTGTCTTGTTCCGTGCTGCTCGGCTCTTCCTCGTAGCGGCTGGCGCACATTTGCCGGTACACGTACGCAGTTTTCTGACAGAATATGTCCACGCCGCCAAAGGAAAGAAACGGAAAGGAAAGGAAAAGGAAATTGCGTGCCCTTCCGAGGATGGATTCCCGGAGCATGCCAAGTCCAAGCAATGTGAGGGGAGAAAGGGAATGTCGGTGAGCGAGAACGGCAGCGTTGGGACCGGTTTGCGCACGGATGGGGATCCAATCTTTAGCATCTGCCCATGCGTAAGTAGACAGCAAATAGTACCGAGGATTACTACATTTATTTACTTGTACAAGTACTCCGAAAGTACATGCAAATACTCTCTGCTTTGCGGTGGATCGGGGATTCGTGCATGTACCTAGAAGTACAGTGCTTGTGCCGGGTCCAGGACGCTTTCTTGAACAGAAAAAATGCACATGATAATATAAAAGTCAACGATGTGCACCTAGGTGCAAGTGCTGTGAGTACACGCACTGGTACGATGCCTGCTATTTGGACGCACCAGAGGGGTAGATTTACGCGTGTATACGGAGTCGCTTTGGTGTGGAAAAATGAAAAGAGGCCAGAGGTGGCTTGCAGCAGATGAAAAGTCAGGCATGCCGAGCGAAAAGACACCAAGAATAAGAGGTCGGTCCTCCATATCGTAACGCAATAATTTTTCGCGGACGATGGAATGGCACCAAGGGATTTTCGTCCTTTGATTGGGATGGGAAACGAGGACGCCGTCACAATTTTGGGGGGGCAGATGTCAAGGTGTCTGCAGCAACGGCGGAAAAAAAATCAATTTGTAAGAAACTGCATGCAAGGACCACGAGCAAGTCGATTGGATAAGAAAGCGTTTCTTGACGAAGAATTCCCACCATCGAAACGTGGTATTTCACAATCGTGCCAGCTTGGAAAGATAATAGGCAGCCCTCATAAATCTACAACACTATAAGGTCGTGCATATTTTCTTGAATAGAAAACAGCTACTCCGTACAGCATATTGGCAATTCGTCATGGAGACAAAAGCGCGTCCATCCCTCCATGTGCGATAAAGGTGTCTTCCAACCAGATCCAAGCGATCCAAGCGATCCAAGCAGTTTCCCCAAGCCGAAATAGAGACACAAGCACCCTCCCGCCTACAACTCAAGTAATCCAAGTAGTTTCCCCAAGCCAACATCTCTACACAGCCGTCCCCCGTCCCCGATCCAAGCGACCCAAGCAGTCTCCCTACGCCAGCTACACCTGCAGGGTACAGTATATATGTATTTATAGAATAACATTGCGCAAGAAAAATATCAAGTAAGGGCGAATGGTCTAGTGGTATGACGCTTTCTTAGCAAGCGCAATCCAAGTGATTGCCTGCCTTCCTTTGGAAGAGGTCCGGGGTTCAATTCCCCGTTTGTCCATTTTTATTCAATTCAGTTTTTTTTCAAATTTGGCTATTTTTTGCTGCAAATATATCCGTACTCCGTAGCATATAACCGATCTAATTGTACGGAATACTGTACTAAGCTAATGTAACTGGTACACTTGTACTGTTACTAACAGCCTGATTAATTCCCTAGTCCGTGTAGTCTTCTTACTGTTTCTCTGCGAACTGCAAGATATATACGACTAATAGCCTAATTAATTCCCTAATCCGCCGTGTAGTCTTCTTACTGGTTCTCTGCAAACTGCAAGATAAATACGACTAACAACCTGATTAATTCCCTAGTCCGTATACTTGGGGGACAAAGTCTGGCTAAGTTAACGATGCATAAAAACCAACAGGCCCTGCCGCAAACTAGACTGGATAGCATCCAAGTTTACTATACTTGCAGTCCCAACACTACTCACGGTTACGCTAGATGTTCCCCGGGCCTACTACACCCTACCTTCCACATCGACCTCATTGAACGAGCAGCCAACAATCAGCGTGCCGTTTCGCTTTTGCCAACCTCAACCGAACAGTCGACGTCCCACCTCCCCCCCAGTCCTATAAAAGACAGCGAGTGAGAAGAACGGAATAATGGCGGACGTTGGCGAAGAAGATGGCCACGTTGCCGAACCGCTCGATCTGGTTCGGTTGCTGCTCAACGAGGTGGTCTTTGTCAAGTTGAGGGGAGATAGGGAGCTCAAAGGGAAGCTTCACGCATACGACAGCCACTGCAATCTGGTGCTCGGCGAGGTGGAGGAAACAATCTACGCGGTAGATGACGATGACAACGAGGAAGAGGCCAAGACGATAAGCCGCAAATCCGAGATGCTGTTCGTGAGGGGCGATAGCGTGGTGATGATTTCACCTCCGGTACCGTTCTGAGAAATACGATGACGCGATAAAATGCACGGTACTCGAAGAGCGTCTGGGCCGGCCCGCGACTGCGGGAACGACAGTCACACGCGGCGGGTGATGCTGGGATGACAGCCGTGGAATGCTGCGAATAGTTGCCTCGCAAGGTCCACAATTCCCGACGATGCTTCATGAATGACGGAAGAGACACAATGCTGCGAAAACTTGGGCCAACATGCGACATGGGTGCGGGGACTTGGCTACCGCGCCTTGGGATGCACCGATGATGTGTCTTGGGGGGGCGAGACAGCCTCCCGGAACAGATAGATCCATCCACGCACTCGACGCAAATATATATATATATATTCTGGCTGAATTGAAATTCCCCTTTTGGGGCGGGACGGGCACTTGAGACCTAACGGACAAGCAGTCCTTCTCCCTTCAAGTCTTTTGATAAGCATATTCCTAGAGCAGCTGCCCAGTGACTCCGTAACAGGTATTCCAATTTAATATTGTAGGTCTTCCGTTTATAGCCTATCATGAATGAGTAATGTCTGTGTAGAAATTTTTATCAAATTATTTGCTTTAAAAACATATACAACAAACAATACGGAATATGCAAGTAATATATACTGGTTGATTTGTCCTAATAGCGTCAAGCGTCAAGCGAAGACAATGTTGTTTGTTTGCTCAGTCGCGGGTTATTGAAGGGACTGTCAAAGAACGAACTACGTGCCAATTGTGCAGTTGCTGTCAGACGCAGTGAGGCTTAATAGCTGGAACGCCGGTAATGGTAGCTAGCTGTAAGGATGGGGTATAAAATGGAGGCCTAACACATAACTAGGACAAGGGGAATCAAAAACATACACGGGAAGCGAAAGAGGCTGAGAAGAAGATAGAGAACGAAAAGGAAAAGGAAAAGGAACAGGAGAAGTGTATATTTATACAGACAGAGACAGGAGTGGAGTATAGAAATGTGAAGGCTACGGACATCGCTCTACTTCTTTCCTGTATTAAGCTCTGAGGAACCCATAGTTCTCTTGCGAGGAACTCTCCAGTACGCCTCTGAACACGACCCAACGACAAAAACACAAACCAGCCTCCAAAAGCAGCGGAGATGTCTCTGAACGAGGTGCAATTCCTATATTTCTCCCATCACACCCTTGAACGCCGCCCAACGACATCCAACACCAACCAGCCTCAAGCAGCTCCATGTTTTACAGCAACAGAGAAGACAGAGATGTCTATCAACGAGGTGCAATTCCTTTATTTCTCCCAGCACACCCTTGAACACCGACCAACTATAACCAACGCCAACAAGCAGCTCTATATTTTGCAGAAATAGAGACGTTCGAGCCTGTCTAGGACCAATCTTCTTTCTTGCCGCTGTCGAGAGGTGGAGCGGTTGGGGGCTGAGCCGCCGAGGTCGTACTTGTCGTGACGTCTCTGCCATACGACGAGAGACTTCCTGTCGCAGAAAGTGTCTTGGTACCAGATCATTCGCCCCGGTCAGGTTGCAAAAGGTTACATTCTTTGCCCGTCTTGAGGAGCTTACAGTGTAGACAAGGTCATGCATCTCCCATTTCCACTCCTCCCTCTTCCCTCTCTACTGTCTGTCAGGCGGGAACTGCCGCGACAGCAGGCCCGTGGCCAACGGCGACAGTAGCTCATCGTATGCGGTACGGATGGTTGAACATCCATCGTCTGGAGAGCAGGAGGAGCAGACCCGAGAGCGAGCCCCGATGCACAGCACTTCTGCGTCATGGCTTGTCACGTCATAGCCAAGGAGGGACCGATATGCACATCAGCCAAGATGGCAAAGGCGCAACGGCCGGCGTGTTGAAATTTCATCAACGGGTGTACGCAGTGCTAGCGTTGAATCGAATCCTTTGCCTTCTTACGCCGCCTCATCCATTATGCTAAGGGGTAGGGCAACTGCAACATGTGGGTGGTTGGGAGATGTTGCCGTCATGTGTGAAATCAAGCGCAAGAGAGCACAGAGGTCGCCGCAAGAAAGGACAGCAAGCAACGGCTTGTGGCTCGTCGGCTCCGTGCATGTCACTACCATACAGTCTCGTGCTGCTGAAACTAGATTGGCATCCATGCGTCTTCAAATCCCGCTGGAATGTCTCTCATCCCCCGTCAACTGGTCAATACTGGTCGTTGTCCGGGCCTCCTTTCCGCCGTCCAGCATCGTTTGCCCCCTCTGCTGATGTAAAGGAAAGGCTCGCCCTTCATCCTGCAAGATGAAAAAGAATGCCTGGGCTCGCCCGCGGGCACTGTGCCGCTTTGAAATCGGCCAGGCAACCGGGGATGAAAGTCATGATTCACTGCACCACATCGCCGAGCAACCAGTCGCCTCGGTTCGGCCTCACCCTCGCCATCCCCTCTCACCCATTCATCCAATAACACCTGTTTTACTCGGGCCGGAATCTGCTGATCCAGCCGATCCGGCCATTTTGCCGTGTAGCCTAGACATTTATTTTCTCCCATCGCTGTGCTGCAGTCACTCTTTCTCTTCCCTTCTCTTCCCTTCCTCCAACATCCTCGGCTCTCCCATCACCTTCTCGCCACTCACTCACCCGCCCACCCACACTCTCCCAGACAGATTCCCCCCTTGAACCCACGCAACAAGGTACGTCGGTAGTTTCTCATCTTTCGTCGGCAAACAGCTGCTTGTCGATGCCCATCAATCTCTCCGACGCCGCTCACGAACCCGTCCCCGTCCTGGCCCATTTCTCGTCTTTTTCCCTACTCCTCACTTCTACTCTGCATGTCGACGCCAACTCGACCCTGGCCTTCGCTGCTAAGAAACCATTGTTCCGATAGACAACAGACTTTGAGACAGTCGAGATGCCTACCTCCAACATGGCCATCGTGACCAATCTCATCCTTCTTGCCGGCACCTTTGCCACCGCTGTCCTCGGCATCGCGCCCTATTGTGAGTCGCCCGATTCTCCTTGCCCTTGGGAGGAATCGCACACAGGCTGACGACGAAAATTCTCTGCCTGCAGCCAACGGCGTCTTCACCGAGACGGCGGCCGTTCAGGAGCTCGGATCCATCACGTCGGCCGGTGAGTGACGGATCCTCTCGAGGAGGGACCAAGGTCTTGATGCTCACTCCTGTCCGGTCCAGGCACCCTCGTCTACTCGCTCAACGTGTGCACCATCGTACACTCGACCAACTGCGAGGTCACCATGTCGAGCGGCGGTGCTGCCCCTGCGAAGCCGGCCACGCCCACGGCCGTCGCCTCGAGTGGCAACGCTGTTGACGAGCCGAAGCAGCCCGTTCAAACGACGACCGACCCTGGCGGTGTCCCGACAGCCGTCACCCAGGCGGCCCCCTCTGTTCCCGCTTCGGGTCAGTCGTCCAACGCGGCTCCTACTCTCACCCAGAGCGTGGAGAGCCAGCCCTCCGGCTCGGGCACGGACACTCCTTCGGCCACCTCGACGGGAGCTGGCAACGCTGTTGGCGCCGTCAAGGGAGTTGCTTTCGGCGCCGCTGCCGTCGCCGTCGCCAATTTCTTCTGAGCCCATCTCCGTCTCGGTGGGTTGGCGGCCGATTCGCTTCATCACCACGTCTCGCTCGGTCTTTGGCGTGAGCCTGGAGAGCCTCGTGGCTGGGGACGAGGAGCCGCGTCCTTCTCTGCACGATTCGGCCATCTGGGCCTTGGAGGAAACGGAAACGTACATGATTTGCATTGTGGCTTTGCATCAGCGCCTAGGTACGGCCATTTAATAATAATTCTCCCGAGCATGCCCAGTCACGCCCGTGAGCGACCAAGGCACGCAGCGCACAAGGCCGCCGCCGTGGCCACCATGACCTGGCCTGCGCTCCTCGTCCTCGCGATGGAAGGGTATCCGTGGTGCCAGGCGAGTCGGCGGAGGCGGTAGAGCCGAGGACAGAACCCTTCTGCCTACCCAAACCTCGCCGATGACGCCGCCATTACGTCGTCACCTGCTCTCGGCAGATCGGGCAGCCGCCCTGAACCTTGTCCTTGAGCAGTCGAGCCCTCATGACCTTCATTCCGACTAAATATCTGCTCTTCTCCTCAAACTCGCCTCCCAGGCCCGCATCCACCTTCTTGCCCTTGTGGAGCATCTCCAGGAGGTGGCTCACGTGAAACACATGCCCGCAGGCGAAGCCCATCAGCGTCTCCGTCTCGTGCTCGGTGAGGAGCTCGTGACAGGCTACACAGTGTCCAGGTGGCGGGATCCGGATCCGACCGTCGTCCTCGGGCATCTCGTTCGTCCAGTCGCCTCTCGTGGCGTCGGTGCCACCGTTGGCGCCCTTGGCCTGCGCCGTCAAGACGACCTCGAACTTGACGCCCCTTCGCTGTCCCGCGCGAAGCTCGTTCTGGGCCGCCGCGAGCTCGCTCCGCAAAACGCGCGCGACGCCGGAGCTGAGGCTGTGCTGGAGCTCGTGCTCCTTCATCATGTGCGTCAGGCCCTCGCGGAGGCCTTGGATCTCAAGCCCTTCGGGTATCCGCCGCACCAGCGTGATCGGGTTGATCGACGTGCCCACCTGCTCGAGCAAGGCGCGGATAAAGTTTGGCTTGTCCATGCTGTAATCGATCAAATCGCCCCAGAGGTCGGGGTCCTCTTGCTCCTTGGCGTACTCAATCGCCTTTTGGACGTCGCGCAGTCGGTCGATGATGAGGTACAGCGCTCGCTTCATCTGTCCCGTCTTGGAGTAGAGATACACGAGTTCGTCGTCGTACCGGGCCGTCTCGCATTCTTGAACAGCCTGGTGCGGTCAGAGACACGGACGTGACGAGGGGTTCACGAGATCGGATCGAGTGCCGGCGCGGCTCACCTTTTCAAACGTGTACGACGTCGACGTCTTTAGGAAATCTATCAGCAGCGCCCTATCGTACGTGGCGAAGAGATGGACGGCGAGGTCGGCGAAATCGTCGACGAGCGATTGGCTGTCCATGACCAGCCGATCCCGGTTCTCGCCCATGTGCTCCTCGGTGCCTTCGCCGCGCCACAGGCCTTTGAGGTAAAAGTAGAGGTAGAGGTTGAGCTGCCGTCGTCGGAGCTGCTCCACCACCACATCTGGCCGGACGAGGCCGTGCTGGGCTTCGTCGACGAGGACGGTGATCGCCTCCGCCGTCGCCTCGGCCAACTCCTGCTCCGACATGGCGTCGGCTCGTTCGGGCGAAACGCGCAGTTGAATGAAGCCGGGAATGTCGTCGGCGACGGCCTCGGCCAGGTGGCCCTCGCGGATGAGCCGAAACGCGGCGTCGGCGTCGTGCAGCTTGATGTAGCACTTGAGCGCCTCTCGGTTCCGGCCGCCGGCCTCGTGCAGCTTCGCGAGGCTCTCGACGACGATGCGCCAGTCGCGGCCCTTCTCGCCGTCGTCGATGCTGTCCTCGCGCACGTCGCGATACTTGAGCTGGTTTTCCAGCGTCGTGCTGACGGTGATGACGTCGAAGAGCTCCGTCGGCCAACGCTCGAGCAGCTCCCTGAACCGCGGTTTGTCGCCTTGGATGTAGTGACCGAGGATGACCTCGTATATCGTCGAGGGCAGCGGAGGGTTCATCGGCTTGTCCGGTATGGAATAGGTGATTTCCTGAAACTTGTTGGCGCCCGCAAACGTCCACACCCACTTCTCCCACCTGTCGGGCGTTGCGAGAACCTTGCCGCAGATCTCGCCCGCCGACGCCCAGTCGCCGGCCTCGATGAGCTCTTGAATCCACAGCTCTCCGACCCGCCGCTTTTCCAATTCCGTGGGGGACAGGCGATTTCGTTGGCTCGACCCGGCGACGGATTCGTCGTCGTAAAAGTCGTCGGTGCCCGTGCGACGCTTCGACGGCGTCGACGGCGCCGCCGCATCGGCCGCCTTCTCGGCGAGGATGTCGGGGTTCTCGTCCAGGAGCTCCCACGCCTGCTGATACTGCTCATGCTCCACCAGCCATGCGAGGTGGTCGGCCAGATCCCTCTTGGTGCCGAGGATGCAGTCGTAGGGGCTGTGGAGGAAGATCTTGGCGCCAGGTTTCGCCAGGCTGGGGTGGGCGGTTGGGGTGCCCTGGGCGGGTCGGCCGATGCCGACGGTGCTCACGCTTCTCGGTCCGGAGCCGACGTCCTCGCCGCTGTCCCTGCTCCTGACGCTCGCGGCCGAGTTGAAGAGGGACTTTGGGTTGATGGCCACGTTCCACATGTCCGTGCCGAAGCCGGCGAGCGCCTCGAGAGCTCCCTTCGAGGCGATGGCGGATGCGGCGCCGCGGCCGGGCAGGACGCTCAAGTGGTAGTCGCCCGACGACAATCTCTCGTACCGGCTCATGCTCAGGGTGTCCTTGTCAACCTCGGCCTGCGAGTCGAGATCGATGAGTCGCAGCTCCGGAGGTTGGTTGGTCTGCTTTCGCCGTATCCCTCCGGAAGGGCCGCTTCCCGTGGAGGCGGACGAGAGAGCAAGTTTGTGCCCTTTGGCCGATTTCGCCTGGCCGTCGTCGTCGTTGTCTGCATCCTCGTCGTCGGGCGAATGAACAAATGCAAGAACGATGAGCAAGTTCTGGGTATACAAGGAAATGCCGGAAATGATGCAGTCCATTCGGAGACTACCATGCGGGCGGATAGTTAGGCCTCGTCGTCGCGTGAGAGGGGGACCGGGGGTTTGTTGGTGCCGCTCACTTACATCTTGACAATCTCGGCCCGTCCGAGCGTTCTCTCCCCAACATTCTTGCCGGTACCGAGGCCCCCTGGGTGGATGTGTATGATCCAGATGGAGCTGCCCCAGCCGACGAGAAGACGTTCTATCGCCTTCTCGCCGACCTTGGCTCCGACGGCGAGCGTCTCGTCGTTTCCGATGGCCTTTTCATCCACCCACTCGACGCGCCCCTTCCAGACGCCCGCCATGGTTTCCCACTCGTCCGTCTGGGGCCTGTCGATGTGGCCCATCCGTTTCCAGGCATGATCCGAATCGACGCTCTCGAGATGAAGCTTGGACCGCATAATCTTGATGCCGTGCTCGTTGAGCCAGGCCACGTACTTGCCTGACAGGGACCACTTGATGCAGCTGACGCTGCCTTCGCCCGAGTGCAGAACGGTGTCCTTACCACTGTTGCCGCCGAGGCCAACGCTGCCGAGCCAACCAGAGGCGGTGGCTGCCGCCGTTCCGGTCGTCGTCGATGTGCTTCGACCGGATCCACCGCCGACGGTCATGATCAGCTGACCGGCCAGGCCGCCCGAGAGGTAGGTTCGATCGACCTTGTAATCTGGCGATAGGGCGACGGCTTGAACGGGACGGGCAAAGTTGCGCAGCTGGACGTCCTTCATATCAGCAATGGACTGGATGCATACGTTGCCGTCCATGGACGAGGTGGCGACGTAGATGTCGTTGGAGGGGATCTTGGGCAGCGGCATCGGCTCCCTCGACTTCCTCGACGTCGCCGCCGGAGACGAGGGAGCATCCGACTGACGCGAGTCTGGTCGAGGCTGAGGGTACGTCGGCGGTCTCAAACTATCGGCTTTCTCGGTCGGAAGGGGGGGCGGGTACGGAGAAATGGATATGCTCGTGACGGAGGCCGAGTGGGCGTGATACATGCGCAGCGTCTGGAAGGTCGGCAGTTGAACGACGTGCTGGAAGCTGTTAGCTAGGCAGAGGACACAACGGGAGCCGAGGGGCGACCGACTATGTTGCCGTTGTGCGTCCCAACAATCTAGGTACGGTGCGTGACAGTTAGCGGAGAGAAGAAGGTGGGAATCATGGCCTGCAACGACGAGGGATGAGCCTCACCATCTTGTCCCCAGCAACGAGAAAGGCGCTCGTCGCATCCCCGTTACGGTAGACGGCGCGGAGATGCTGCGTTAACTGTGCGTATTTCAACAACGGCTCCTCTTCCTCCTCTTCCTCCTCCTCCTCGTCATCATCCTCCTCATCATCATCCTCCCCTTCTTCTTCTTCTTCTTCTTCTTCTTCTTCGTCGTCGTCGGCATCGGCATCATCGTGGTCATTGTCGTCAGCATCGTCGTCTACGTTCTCGTCCCGCTCGACATTGTCGTCAGCCACCGAGTCGTCAGTAGGTTGGCGTCCTGGGCGCGCATCCTGCGTCCTGGCCTTGCCATGCTGATCATCCCCGTCCCGGTGCTGTTCCATCGTTGCGGCGGCTGCACGGCCGAGCTCATTCTGGGGCGCAGCCGTCGTGCGGGACGAAGGGGAGATGGTACGAAGCAGAGCACGCGCAGCTCCAGCTTGAGCGCAGACGCTGGAGCGGTTCGAGCTCACAGCTGCGTTCGTGGAAGATCGCCTTGTGCCTTGCCAATTGTAAGCGAGCTACTGGTACTGAGTGAAGGCACCCGGAAGAAAGTATTTGCAGACGCTGAATGCCGCGGTACGGCTACCTGCGAGGTACGTGGCGGTATCGACGGCAGCTGCTATAATCCGCGTTCGTGGGTAGGTTGACCGGTGTTCGGGTGTACGAGTACGTCACAAGCTTGCCGCCCTGCAATACGAGGTGCCGCTAATACTCGGAGTTCTAGGACAAACTATACTAATACCTGCTACCATATAGCAGGTACCTTGTAGGTATTACGTTCAATAGGCTGTTGCACGACAGGTGTGCAGAGTACATGTACAGTACAGCGTACGTGTTACATGTTCACGCTTGTCACGAAGTGTACTAGGTACAGTAATTACTGTACTCCATACTTGTACAGCAAGTGTTACAGTACACCGTACTCCGTACAGTACTTTAAGGACAGAGCACTTCGTGCAATGTCAGTGGACCCCTCCTCCGCTGGAAGCTAGCTTAGTACCTAATTCTAGTGGGATTTTCTTACAGTTCGCACCCGCTGCATTAGCTCCAAGCTGCCAGGTACGGTGATTATTGCTTCTGCTGGGCCAGACGCGATTCGCTGCGGATCATCACCAAATGCAAATGCACCTGCACAATCTCGAGTCCCGTCCAACCGCTCAACGCGCGTCCATCTCTTCGCCCATCGGGACGATCAACCTCACTCCAATGGCGCGTCCACGGATGCTGTAGCAAACGTCGATCCCTCGTCAGACGAATCCCCTGAGCCGCAGTACTCGATGAACAAATGGCATCGGTCAAGTCTCTCGGCCTGCACAAGCCAGCCGGCCTTCAACATGCCATTCAGGAAAACCTGATTCCTCACGATGCCCCAGCCTCTTCCTACACGTGGGACATCACAACGGATGGCACCGGCTCCGACGAGGCCGAGGACGAGCTGCTCACCACCCGGGACTCTGTCGTCTGGTGTCGTGGCCGCGTCTTTCGAAAGACATTCAACTTCAGCCTCGAAAAGGAACCCATCACCCAGGCTCTCCTGGCCTATTTTCCGACCTCGGAAGATGAAAAGGCCGACCTTGATGGCTCCGGCACCGAGCCCGCCGAGGCCACCTCTGGCAGACGGCCCAACCTGCCGAGGCTGGGAAAGGCCCTCGTCGTCTTCCTCACGACCCAAGCCCACATCTTCTTCCTTTCGGGCACCAGCCACATCGTCCACATGCCGTTCGAGGTCGAGTCGGCATGCGCCGGTCCCGTCGGCGTCATCATCCAGCGCAGAGCGAGGTCGGACAATGCGGCCTCCCTCGCCATCAAGTTTCCCCGCGTCCCGCCAAACTCGTTCGTCTCCTCCCAGATGACGACGGCCTTCGACAGCTCTCAGCAGACGACCTTTTCCGTCGACGGTCTAGGAAATCCCAAGTCTCTGCACCTCAATCTGCGCTCCACTCTCGCCAACATGTGGGACTCGCCCGTGGAGCAGCCAGAGTCTCGCTGGCCGCGTCTCCTTTCCCTCACCGATCCCCTGGCGGATGTTGGCCTCGTCGTGGCCGATCCCGACGTTGAACGGTTGAGCGCGCGGCCCGCTCGCTCGAAAAGGCCAGCCTTTCTCGACCCCGCAGAGGAGTTGCTTCATGTCGAGCAGATAAAGCTGCCCGTGGCGGCCGACGATAAGCTGCAGGATCCGCTGATCCTCGCCGTCACCATCAACCGCGATGCCAACTCGTACACCCTTTGGCGACTGACATATCTGCCTCATGTCGACACCTTCACCAAGCACCGCAACAAGACCAAGAGCAACTCCGCTCGCCGTCGAAGCTCCATGCAACCGGCCTTTGCGAGTGGTGCCTCCACGCCCGTCCAGCAGCACTTCCGCGAGAGCTTTGGCGCACCCTTGCCCGGGAAACGTCAACGCAAAAGCGAAAGGCTGGACAAGCCTTTGGATCTCGTCTCCTCCCTCGAGCAGCAGGATCAGCAGGGCACCGGTGTCGCCCGCCGCAGCTCTCGCCGATTGAGCTCCATGCTGGCTCGGGCAGACCTTTCCGCCTCCCATGACCGTCCCGTCTTTGCCGACCAACCCCCGATTCCAGCCGCGGCCTTTTCCAAGCGACACGACGCCCGGTCGAGCTCCAGCTTCCAGCATCAGCTTCATCCGAGCCTCGGCAGTCTGCTCGAAGCACCCGTCGACCCCGGCCTCGAAGACAAGCTCCTCGACGCGGACGACTTTGACGGTCTGCAGCATGAGCTTCGCTTTTCCAGGATGCACACCGTTTCACTCGACAACACAAATCTCCGCTACTCGACTTCCTCGCAACCGGCTCGCCATCAGTCCAAGGTCTTCATCCTCGCCGCCCCTTCCTTCGCCGTCGACGAGCAGCAGCGCACCCAGCTGCTCATCGGCATTCAGGATTCGCTTGAGAAGCGGCTCCAGCTGGTCACCCTGCACGTCAAGGTGCAAGAAAGGTTTGGCCACGCCACCATGTCGGTCGTCCCGGGCAAGCAGTGGAGAGTCCAGAATGTCGTAGATTCCTCCAAGCTCGTCGACGAGGACCTGTCCGTCATCCTGGTTCTTTCCGAGTCCATGGACGGGCGCCACGAGCTGAGCACGCAGGCACCGTGGATAGAGCTGACCAAGGTGACATTTTCTACTCTCTTCGTCGACGATACGAGAGATCCGCAGTATCGTGGAAGGGCGCCGGATCGAGACGTGAAGCAGAGCAAGTCGGAGGTTATGGACCTCACCAACGGCAGCATTGTCGGCATTCGCGATCCGCGCCAGCGTGGTGTCGTCGACGTTCTAGACGCCCAGGGTCGCCTTCACCAGATCAAGATCCAGCTGCAGCCCACGTGTCCCCAGGTCCGCAGGGTCCTTCGCATCTGTCGAAGCGTCTTGCCAGCCTGTCAGGGGGGCCGCATCCATACCGGCTGGTTGCATGTCATGCAGTGGCTGCATTCACGGCGAGAGCGCGTCGCGAACACGGAGTGGTCCGCCATTTCCATTCTTCTTCTCGCCTCGTTTCTGATCCTCGGCCGGTCGGATTCCAAGCCTGCGCAGACCACCCGTCTTCCCGTCCGTCGACGGAGGCCCGCTTCCGGCTCATTCTGCTCCATCAAGGAGTCCGAGGATTGGAAGACGATGGAATTGTACGAAGCCCCCAACTCGCAAGGTCATCCGACTTGGATGATGAACCGAGGGTGGCAGTGGACGCTGGACGAGGACACGGTGGAGGCTCAGGAACGTCAACCATTCTCCGCCAGCTTTCTTCCGAGCCACATCGCACTCGCAAAGGATTTCATGTCGTCGTCAATGGGCGAGGCCGCCTTTGGCACCTCGGGGTACCTGCCAACCGCTCTGGGTCAGGATGCCGATGCCGATGGCCGCCACAAAGTCGCCGTGGACATCTTCATGGCCCTGCATCTTCTCCTGGAGGAGCAGAAACTAGACATCACGGTGCCGGAGTACGCCTCACCTGGGAGGGTTGACCTGAGAGTCCTGTTGTGCCAGATCGCAAGATGGCTCAAATGGCCCGGTTTCTGGTCAATATACGAGCTCGGCATTCAGGAGGACACGGATCCCCGTCATGATTCCGGTAAGAAAGACGCTCTCGGGAATCAGCATCGTTGTGTCTAACGCCGTGCAGAACTCAATCTCAAGTCGCCAATCCCGCAACCCCCTGTTCGGCCCGACGTGCTCGAGTGGATTCAGTCTCGGCTTGTCGGCCTTCGCGGAAAGCCATTCCTTACCCCGGCCGACATCTACTATGCGAGCTCGCGCCTATCTGAAGCCGAGAAGCTCGAGGACAGACGCTGGGATGGCATCACACCACGCACCCTCATGTTCAAACGCTTTTTCAAGGTTGTCAAGCCAAAGACGACGGCAGTGCAGATGGTGGAGGCAATCCGAGACTGCGGGATAACGAATAGCGTTTTGGGCACCCTGCCCGAGGCCATTCTTGCACCCCTGCAGGATGCAATCGCCCTGTGCCAGCCTCACCCACCCTCAGAGTGGACACATGATCTGCTGGAGTTGGTGAAGCGAAGTGATATTAGTCTTATCCTCGCGACGAAGAGGCGACCGCATCTAGCCACATCCTCCATTCTGGTAAGGAGAATCGCCCTTCCCCCTCCTCGGGCCAACAGCCAGACGTCGAGCAGGGCTAACACGGGAATGTAGACGCCTACTCACGCCGCGACGTGGGACTTTCGCCTGCTCTGCCAGAGCGTCGAGGAGACGAACAATGTTGGATACGATGAAGGTGAAGGTACTGAGCGCCAGGCCGTCATCAGAGCCTTGTTTAAGGATGATCGCCGTCTCAATGCGGCGCAGGATCTGTTATCCACGCACAAAACCAGAGTGATCCGCCTGGATCCCAATCCGAGCTGGCCCGAAAGCGAATATCTGGAGAAGCAAAAGGAGCTTGTCTCGCGGATCGCGACGGGCACGCTGGCAATACCCGCAGGGCGTGCATTGCTATACTACAGCTTGCGATATCCCCTCATCACGCAAAAGTTCCACATCGGGGGCTTCAACCTCAACTGCATAGTCAAGCCGGCCAATGTCACCGTTGGTGTGGACAAGACTCTGTTTACGGAAGAAAAGGTTTGTTGGGGTTTCTTCCACCAAGGCGTTGCTGCCGGCCTTGCCATCTCGCCACAGGCAAAGGGAATCGATACATCCTGGATCTTGTACAACAAGCCAGGTCAAGATCTGAGCAACCGACACGCTGGATTTCTGCTCGCCCTCGGTCTTAACGGCCACCTGAAGGGTGTCGCCAAATGGGTTGCTTTTAAATATCTCACGCCAAAGCACACCATGACGTCCATCGGGCTGCTTCTCGGTCTCGCAGCATCGTACATGGGAACCATGGACTCTCTCATCACTCGTCTCCTCTCGGTGCATGCCACGCGCATGCTTCCACGCGGAGCCGCTGAGCTGAATCTGTCGCCGTTGACGCAGACTTCGGCCATAATGAGCATCGGGCTGCTGTATTGCAACAGTCAGCATCGCCGCATGAGCGAAATCATGCTGTCGGAAATCGAACACATCGATGAGGAAGATGAGGAAGAGCCACTGCGAAGCGAGTGCTACCGACTCGCCGCCGGTTTCGCCCTAGGCTTCGTCAACCTGGGCAAAGGCAACGACCTCAGAGGACTTCACGACATGCGGCTTACGGAAAAACTGATTGCTCACGCCACGGCAACAAAGAATGTCGATATAGTCCATATTCTGGATCGTGCGGCAGCCGGAGCAGTCATGGCCATCGTCCTGATATTCATGAAGTCCGAAGACCAGATCGTGGCCCGCAAGGTGGACGTGCCTGACTCTGTGCTTCAGTTTGACTACATCCGCCCCGATATTTTGCTGTTGAGAACGCTCGCCAAGAACCTCATCATGTGGTCCAAGATTGAGCCGACGTTTGCTTGGATTCATGACAGCCTGCCTGCCACTTTCCGGTCGAGGCATAAGCTCATGGGAATCACGAAGCTGCGGTCGACAGATCTGCCTTTCTTCAGCATCCTGACCGGGTTGTGCTTCTCTGTCGCCTTGCGGTTCTCCGGCAGCGCGCTGCCCAACGTGCGAGACCTCTTGGTGCACTATCTCGATCAGTTTATGCGCATCGCGCGTATTCCCGGGACACCTCGGGACCACCCAGATGCTTCGCCGCTGTACGACGAGGAGCTCGCGAGGTCCAATGCTAGAATGTATCAGGACATTCTC
This sequence comes from Drechmeria coniospora, assembly GCF_001625195.1. Classification (NCBI taxonomy): domain Eukaryota; kingdom Fungi; phylum Ascomycota; class Sordariomycetes; order Hypocreales; family Ophiocordycipitaceae; genus Drechmeria; species Drechmeria coniospora. The sequence goes on from NC_054391.1 coordinate 4,044,486, forward strand.
GCTCTCTCGTGCTCCATAGTCATGGCTGGCACGGGTGACGTTGCCGTCCTTCGTCGTCTGCGTGCTCTCCATGGCAGGGATGACCCGGACACGCCCTACGGATCTCACCTCGCGGCCCATCTAGCCGTTGGAGCCCTCTTCCTCGGTTGCGGAACGGCAACCTTTGGCACCAGCAACATGGCCATCGCCGCTCTGCTCGTTGCGTTCTATCCCGTCTTTCCCTCAAGCGTCATGGACAATCGCTCCCATCTCCAGGCCTTTCGCTATTTCTGGGTCTTGGCCGCCGAGCAACGTTGCCTGGTCGCCAAGGATGTCCTTACCGGTCAGCCCGTGTCGGTACCGGTGCATGTCAGAATGAAAGATGGGTCGTCGTTCGAGCCGAGCAACTCCAGAACGACGCCCTGTCTCCTCCCGCCGCTCGATCAGATCCGTAGCGTGGCTACGTCATGCGGGCCGCAGTACTGGGACGTCGAGCTGGACTTTACCAATTCAGATGTGCGAAAGGCGTTTGCCGAAACGCAAAGCCTCTATCTGCGACGTCGTCCACCCCACGAAGGGCCTTTTCCCTCGACCCTCCGGGCACTCGGCAAGGATGACCGGGGAGAGAATCCGTTCGAATGGCTCTTCAGCCTTGAGGCACTCCGGGGTGTCACGTATGCTGAAAAGGCAGCTCTCCTCGAGTCCACGGACCGCGAACCGGAGGTCGGTTCAGCACTCGACGCCCGCATGGAACTCGAGCGTGGCATCATGGATGGCGGCGACAGGGAACGCCTCGAGGGTGCGCGACTTCTCTTTGAATGGGCCGGCACACGCGAACGGCTGCTCGAAACATTGCCGCCAGCATCCTCTCCGGAAGACAGCCAGTCGACGATGAAGGCATCGTCGTCGGCCACCCTTGCAGCCGAGGATTCCCAGCACGAATCTTGGAAGAAGACTTCACCCCTTCGAGGCGAGCATTCTTGGTGGATGCGCGATAGTGTCATTGAAACCCTCAAGGGCAAGGCGTGGTTGGCAGCCCGAGAGGGTGGCGATCTGTAGAGCGGTCGTCGCCAACCTCACACCTTGGCCGCGGACCATAGATGGCACGCTCTGACCAGGTGGGCTGGCGGAGTTTGGATGGGAAAGATTCTGGCAATGATTGATGAAGTTACGAGGTGGATAAAAGGATGACGGAGCCGTTCATCCGGACTAAAGCGTTCCAATATCAGTCAACGTACTTGACTCTGACCCCGTATTCCCATTTTCCGTGCCGAAGATCATTGTTTGACGCTATACGCGCCACAACTAAGATGTCACGTATACCCAAGAGTCGTTGGTTTGATATCATTCATTTGCTGTACTAGTCATTTTCAACCGCCAACGTCTCGTCAATGGAAAAGTCAAAGTTTCATGGTCCTCAAAGTCCTCTTCCCCTCCTCCCCCCTTCACATCCGATCCTTGCCCGGGTTTCCGAAACATTATAAACGCCATGCAATGCAAACCGCATCACCAAAGGGGGGAGAAAATACTAAATGCAACTCAACCAACACAACAGCCGGGGGGTGTGGGGGAAGGGACCCAAGACCCGCCGTCACCTTTCTCTGTTGCCTAAACCTCGTACTGTCCGTTGATTCGGAGCTCACGGCGTCGGCTGGCACGCTCTACATGTCGACCCCATACGATAGGTATGGAGAGAGGAAGGGGCTCCATAATCTTCCCCACGTGCGTTCCGGGCCACGGGGATGCATTTGGCAGGGCTTGTCATCTCCTCGACACTTCTCGTCTGCAGTTCGTTCATTTATTTCGACACGGCGGCGTTCAAGACCTGTGTCCGGAAGAATCCGCCCTTGGTCTTCTCAATGACTTGCTGGTAAACATTGTTGGGGGGGTGGTTCATGATGACGGTGCCATCCTTGCTGTCAATCTTGGCGTCGAGCCGCGTCTCGCGGATGAGGTTGACGATCCACTTCTCACCCTCGTCGGGGTTGAGGCCGAGTTTGGCACTCAGATCACGAATGTTCATGCGGCTGAAGATCTTGCAGTAGCTCTCGCAGATGAGGTGGCGAGCAGCGCTGACAAAGGCATCGGCCGACGAGGCGAGGAAGAAGTCGTTGCGGCAAACCTCCTCGGCCTGGCGCAGGGCATCGCGGGCGGCGTCGAAGTCGTGGGCGATGTAGAGAGCATGGATGAACTGGGTGATGGGGTCGACGTACTCGTACGCCTCTTGGCGAACGTAGCGGACAATGTCCTTGAGCTGCTTCTGCTGGATGGAGCTGTTGCGTGCGCGCGTGCGGCCGGTGATGACGGCGGCAATCAAATACCGCAGGGCCCAGGGGCAAGAGGTCTGGATGGTGTTGATGTATGCGGCAGAGAAGAACATGTCGAGGATGGGCTCGCGAGCACCGTCCCAGTTGAAGAGGGGGAAGAGGGACCAGTGGATGAGCATGGTCCGGTGGTCGAGCTGGGCGCGGGGATTGTTGAAGAGCCTGGTGTCGATTCCTTCTTTGACGTTCTTGAGCTCGTCAACGGCAGACTCCCAGTTCGTCGACAGAATCTCGCACGCGAGCTTTCCCCAGGTCGAGGCAGCAACCTTGTCGTTGTCGGTCGAAAGAACGCGGAACTGGTAGAGCATGTCGGCGGCAGGGCCGTACTGGCCGCACCGGAACTGGAATTGGCCAAAGTCGTAGAGAGCGTCGACCATCTCCATGGTGACCTATCATTGGTTCAGCAACCGGGGCTTTCCCGCGAAACTCCGAGTCGGCTACACTTACCCCATGCTGGTTCTTCAAGAACTCCAAGTTGGCAACCTTGTCGCTGCGGAGGCCATTGACGACCTCGTCCTGGGTCAAGAGGTCGGCAATCTTGGCCGTCGCGAGCTCGTACTTCTCCAGCTGCGCCAGGACCTCTTGTCGCTTCTTCGTGTACTCGGCCGGGGGGTCGGCCACACCGTGGAGTTCGCAGTAAAGGGTCGCGACGTAGTCGGTCATGTTGGTGTCTTCCAGCAGCTTAATCTTCCCCGAGAGAATCTTCTTCGCCTTTTCGTCGTCGCCCTTCTCCTCCGCCTTGTCGCCCTCGAACTGGATCAGGGGGAACAGCAGGTGCCTGCTGAGGTTGCGTGCCAGCAGAGGCATGATAGACGAGCCTTCGGCCGAGACGGCCTTGAGAACATCCTCCATCGTGACGGTTTTGTTTCCAGTTGAAGATCGGGGGCTCGGCGTAGAGTCTTGGAGATCAGCGCTCAGCTTCGTCGAGGCGTGTTTTAGCTCGTCGCGAAATGGAAAAGACGCAGGCCGGGCAAGAAGACTGCCGTCGAATGGAGGGGCAGATTTTTGGTGATTTTCGCCAACGCACAAGTCGTGTGGGGGTTTGGCGTTGCCCGAAGATTTACCGCCATTTGGCGCGTTGGTGTCATGTGACATGCAAGGAAGCTCCAGCCAGGGTCCTGGCGCCGAGCATGAAGACTTCCTCCATTACAGGCAAAGCAAGGATATTGCCGATTCGGCCTTTGGTCCTCTCCAACATTCAAGCATTCGTTCTCTACAGCGCATTCTCGCCTTCACTTACTTGCCTTTAACTTGCGCTCCCGGGTTATTGAGAAGGCAGGACCATTGCGAAAATATCACGACTCCTCGAAAGCGAGTCATCTCATCCGCAGCCTCGCTTCACACAATGAATACTTTCTTTCCTCGAGTCCTCTCCCGAGGGCGCGCAAGCCTACCGCACGCGACGACTCGTCAACAGCTCAGCCATTCTCTCCTACCTACCATCCATGCCGCCTTCCTCTCGCAGGCCGCCATCACGCCCGCGCCCAAGTCATCCCGAACCCACAGTCAACCGCCCCTTCCCCCTCCATGTAAATCTCCCGAGGAGCTCGCCAGGCTCTCGTACATGGTCCGCCGTACGCCCTCGACCCAGCTGCCAATCTACCGCCGAACCCTGTCTGGTGGCACTCGACAAGTTGTTGTGATAAAGAAGATTGACGGAGACAAGAGGAGAATGCTGGAGGACATTGTCGAGGCTCTGAACGTGTCCAAGGAGGATGTCCGAATCAATCCTACAACCCAACACATAGAGTTGAAGGTAAAGTCCCCCCCCGACCTCGACTCGAATCTCGATGTACTTACGCCTCCGCCAGGGGAAACATTTCGACAAGGCCAGGGAGTGGTTGATTGAACGTGGATTTTAAGCATACGGCATACCCCATCGCGCGACACGTTGTTGCGCGGCTCGAGCGCCACCTGGCCATGACATGTACACGCACCACAGCGACGTCTTTGAAGAAACCACATGTAGCATAATAGCCCGTTCCCTAACGTTGGAACATGTACAATCCGCCCTTAATCCGCCATCCATGATGCACCCCCGACCTGCTTGGAGCGTTGGCGCGAACGGCAACCGTCGGCGATGAGTGGTATCAGTACATCTCGCTCTCTTACACCTATGTAACATTGCTTGTGCCGCATATCCGCATCTCCAATCGTAGTGCGTCGGAATCTCGACGCCAGTCTAGCGAGGCGCCATCATCCGATGGGCCACGAACTCCCAAGTGGAAACAAAACGGGAGCGCTTCCGAGCATCAATTCCACGAACCGAAAGTTTTGTCACAGTTGTGTATCCAAAAACATGCCACCATGGGCCAACAACCAACCCAGACGACGTAGCATCCACGTGCGGCTCCAAGGTCCGTCGCTTCAGAGATTGAAGATTGCCGACAGCTGCGGCAACATTCCCTCCTTGGTCCAATCGGGCGCCTGCATCGTGAGAGCGTTCATCAGCATCCGGGGCTCCGGAAGCAGATTGGCGGGGACGGACGCCGTCGGGTTGTTGGCGTCCCGCGACTTCTCCATCAATCTCCTAAGGAGCGCGACGGTTACGACGACGATGTAGACGAGCTCAGGGTCCTTCCGTTGACCTCGATTGCCACCGCGGGTCGTCGGGGGTGGCTTGTCGTACAAGAAGCTGAGCTCTTGGACGAGGTGGAACAGCCTCTGCGCAAGCCGGTCGTCCGACGAAAGCCAGGAGTTGGCGATGCCCGACTCGGAACCCGGGGCGAGCGATGCGAGAATCTCTGCGGCTAGTAGACCTTGCATGAGGAACGGCTTTCGGCATTCGACGAGCGTCGGCAGCACCGGGTTGCGCGTCTGCTCCGTCAGCTTGTCGGGAATCGGCGCTATGGCCAGAGCAAAGGTGCGGGTGAGGAGCTCAAAGGCCGGCACGCTGTTGGCGTCGGTGGCGAACAAAACTTTGTAGAACCCTCTGTTCGGCTCGTCCCGAGCGAGCAGCTTCGCAAGAGCGTCAACAGCATGGGGCGTGTAAGGATGAAGCCTTGGAATGTACGGCGGCAGGAACATGGTGCCGTTGATTTTCGTCGGGCCCGGGGCGGGAGCAAAGGCAAGCAAGAATTTCAAAAGACACAAAGCCTGCTCTCGACCAGGTAGTTCAACGGCGCCGGAAATGTTGGAGAGCAGCACCACGACGTCCTTCATAAAGTCCAGCGTGTTCGAGTGCGTACGGAGCAGCATGGTGCGCGTGCCGAGGTAGCGAATCACCGTGCAGAGCATCTTGATGACATGGTCGTCGGCGAGGAAATGATGGTTGTCGTTCTGCTCGCCGGGGAAGGAAACGTTGCGGAGGATCGTCGTGATGCAGATCAACTTGTCGACGGCACGATCCAGGTCGTAATCAGTCGTGCCGAACGCGGGGACTTCCCTTATCCCCATCTGCTCGAGCCGGCATGCTCGAACCAGGTCTTCGTACGGTGTAAGCTGAATCTCGTCGCAAACTTCGACCGTGTGCTCGGCCAGCAGGTCCAGTTGATCCTCGGCGCAGTCAACGAGTGCGTCGGTCAAGTCGTCGCAGTATCTCAGCTGCAGGAAGTGCATCTGGCTGGGAGCGGAGGAGACGGTGGCCAACGTGTCGAGGGCGAGACGAACTTCACCATGAATCCCGCTTTGCAGGCTTCTGGTCAGAGCATGGATGTCGATGTTGCCGAGCTCGTTCAGGGTCGGAACTGACGGCTCCCACCTTTCCAGCTCCGCCCCCAAAAGGGCCGCCGCATCGGCGTCGATGCCTCCGTGCGTCGATAGCTCTCGCGCGCAGGGTTCGTACACGTCGGACCTTGGTGTCGGTCGGGGTATCGGTTGGGGCATGAGTTGGGGTGTCGCGGCAGATACGAGCGGAGCCGACGTTCGCCGATCGCCCTGGCTCAGGGACACGCTTCCGGGACGTTGGTGTGCGGGAGACGGCATCGAAAAATCGTTGGTGGCCGGGGTGTGGGGGAGGCTGTGCCTGCCGTGGCCAGGCAAGGCGTTTTGTTGTTGAGGTTGAGGTGTCGAGAAGCCGTTGACGGGAGGCTGGCCAGGTTTCGCGGCGGCTTGCTGCTGCGCATGCGCTGCTTGCCCCGGCTGCACCTGCACCTGCTGCGGCGGACCTTGAGGCATCTGTCCCTGATGCATCTGCTGTCCCGGCGGCATCTGCTGTCCCGGCGGCATCTGCCCCTGATGCACCTGTTGCCCCGGCGGCATCTGTTGTCCGGGAGGCATCTGTTGTCCGCCAGGCATCTGTTGCTGTCCCGGTGGCATCTGCTGTCTCGGTGACATCTGCTGTCCCGGCGGCATCTGCTGTCCCGGCTGCATCTGCTGTCCTGGTGGCATCTGCTGTCCCGGCGGCATCTGCTGTCCTGGCGGCATCTGCTGTCCTGGCGGCATCTGCTGTCCCTGTGACATCTGCTGTCCCGGCGGCATCTGCTGTCTTGGCGACATCTGTTGTCCTGGCGGCATATGTTGACCTGGCTGCATGGGTTGTCCTGGCTGCATGGGCTGGCCCGGCTGCATCTGCTTTTGGGGCGTACCCTGGCTTGGCATGCTCGCGTTTTGCTGCATCATCCTCTGCTTTTGCTGCGCCATCCAGGCCTCTTCGAACTTGGACAAGTTTCTTTCGTACACCTGCTTCAGCAGAGGAGCCACGGTCGGCAGCTGGGCGGGAAGGCCAAGGGCTTGGGCTATGTGTGCCCACCCGTTTGCCGCCGTCACCTGCTTGTAGCCGCCGCGGGATTGGATGACTTGGAACAGCATGACGAGGTTGACGGGTCGGTCGCCGACGATCGGGTTCGGGTCAAGCGGAAGACCCTTTGCGGTCATCAGCGCCGTGAGGTTTTTCATAAACTGCTCGGGGTTGATATTCGCCATCGGCCGAGGCTGCGGTCGCATTGCGCCTTGGGTCATTTGTTGCTTCGGCATCATGCCACGTCCCATGCTCTGGGCCTGCATCTGGGCCTGCATCTGCATGTTGCCCTGTAGCTGTTGTTGAATCCGCATCTGGTATGCGGCCATCTTCTGCTGGTCCGAGATGCTCTGGGAGCGATGCTGTTGCTGTTGGCCCTGCTGGGGTTGACCCTGCTGGGGTGTCTGTGGAAGTTGCTGCTGTTGCTGCTGCTGCTGCTGTTGCTGCTGTTGCTGCTGTTGTTGTTGTTGCTGCTGCTGCTGCTGCTGCTGTTGCTGTTGCTGCAGCTGTTGCTGCATCTGCTGGTACATCTGGGGCGGGATCTGGCCCATGTGTTGGGACATCTGGCCCATCTGGGCCATCATCTGACCTCCCGGCATGGCATTCGAATTGGGCGAGGGACGAGAATTTGGGGCCGGCGCAAAGGCCGGGTTGTAGCCCGGCGGCATGTTCTGCATGAACACGTTTGGTTGGGGGGTGCCCTGCTCCGAGACGATGGGCGACGCCTGCGAATTGCCGCCAAACTGCTGGGCGCCGGGCGAGAAGGGGTGAGGGGAGACGGTCGAGACTCTCTGGGGGACGGTGCCGGGTCGCATCTGATTGCTCATGATGGGCGAAGGGCTCGCGTTCGCGGAGCCGTTCGGCTGGAGATGGGGGAACGGGCCGGGGTTCTGGCCGGGCGCCATGGCGGCACCGGGTTGGAATCCGGCAAAATTATGCTGCTGAGGCGTCTCGGAACGCGACGGCGGCTGCATGCCCTGGTTCTGCCTCGGGGAGCTGGTGATGCTGTCCTCGCGCGGTCGGGGTCTTTTCGACGGGACGACAGAGTTTGTCGGGAAGGCGGGATTCGCCGCCTGGTTCTGGTTTTGGTTCTGGTTCTGGAATGCGGCCGGCGAGGCGTTTCGCATGGGGCCATTCTGCAAGCCCATCATCTGCTGCTGATTGGGAAACTGGTTGGGATTAAACTGGCCCGAATTGGCCATGAAGGCGGAGGGATCCATCATGGCACCGGCGGCGTTGGGGTCGTTCATGTGCGGGAAGCCGTTGTTGCCATTGTGGTTGGGGACGGCGTCATTCATCCAGGTGCTCATGGCGACGAGCCCGACAGGCTAAGCGCGACGGGCGTCAGCAATCAGCAAACAGGCAGGCGACGTCTCATCGAAGTGCGCAGGGATGGAGCAGATGATTATGGGCCCGCGGCACGGCACGGGAGGGTGGTGATGGGCAGACGAAATGACAAGCAGGCGGATCGCGTCGCGGGTTGGTGGAGGAGAGAGAGAGAAAGAGAGGGAGTGTGTGTGTGCGGGCCTGTGCGTGCGTGTGTTGCGTTGATGTGCGTACGTCTTGGTAGGTACCAAGGCTGGTCGGTAGGTGGAAAATCAAGTCGACGGGCGGCGAGCGCAGGCCGCCGGCCGCAAAGGCTGGATTGGTGGGCGCTGCGGGCGAGTGCAGGAACGAGCGGCAGGGCCTCACTTCAGCGGGGGCAGTGCGCTGCCTGGCGAAGGCAGACGCCGTTCAGCGGTTCCCTCAGGGCCGCCGCGCTGGTGGAGTGCCACGGGGCCAAGGGGGGGGGGGGGAGGGAGGGGGGAGCCGCAAGCGAGCGGTGGAGCGGCGGCGCTTGGAAGACGAGGAAGTGCGCAGGTGGTAGGGGAGGGGAAGGGAGCAGGGCGAGGGAGGTACTTTGCTCGACGGGCAACGAAGGAGGGATGCGACGTACCTAGTGCCGCAACGGAGCCAGCGAGCCGCTGGGCAGCGGGATACCGGTACCGGTCGAAATGGTGGCAGCAGAGCAACGGACGGCTAGCTATCAGGCATCGACGGCCAAGCGGTTGCGCTCAGCAATCCAACGCAAGCGAGCGATGCGATAGGAAGGGAGCGGGCGGTGGAGCGGCACAGAGATGATTCATCGGCAGCCGCGCAGTGCGAATGCGAGGCGCGCAGCAGGCCGGGCCAAGCCGGTGGGTAGGAGAAATTTTCGTGACAGGCGGGCCAAGACGGCAGCTCAGGCGACGCCGACGAGGCGCAAAACGGGCTCGGAGGTTCGAAGCCCACAGCAGACGGGCGCCGCGGGTCGCTCAGCGAAATATCCGACCGAGAACTGTCGGTTCTGCGGTCAGGGGTGCGGGAACGGGTGCGGGTGCGGCGAGTTGCGGTGCTCGAGGCAGGCAGAGGGAGTGAACGGATGGCGACTCCTGCTGGCGGTGTGGCGGTGGGTGGACTTGGGCTGAGGCCACGCTGCCTACACACGATTGCAGCAGCCGCGGTGCCGAGGACAGGCAACCAGCCAGTCATGAGCCAAAGGGCCGACGCCAGGATTGGTTGGCATGACGCTAGCCGCATCCGGGTTAACCCTGAGCAAGGGCTCATCGGTGGGGGCAACAGGGCCAATCAGAGGCGAATGTTAGCGAGGTACAGGCAGCAGACGTGCTTGCTGTTAGGCGGTAGCGCGAACTCTGGCGGGGGACCTATCAAGGGCGAGCTCTCTCGGAGCTCAGCGTTAGCAGGTTGATGCCCATGAGGGAATGCCCAGGGCGTGGCGGCGACGAGCCCTCCAAAACATGGCAGATTGCGTTGGTCAGGCCCAGATGGCAACGCCAAAGAGAATCAAGCGAGCAAGACGGATGATTCTTGGCAGCTGTTCTGGGTGACGAGGGCCGTCAGCAGTCCACGGCCCGGGCGCCGTTGTCGTTCCTTTGCTCCTGGATCGAAAGGTCGTGGCCCGAAAGCATGCGTACTCCATGGATAGCGAGAGGCGAACCGGAAGCAGGTCGGTACCTCCTGGTCGGTACGCTCGCTCAATGTCTCGGCCTGCGCAGTGGCAATAAGACAGGTTTCGATGACTGACTTTGCCGTGATGTTGCGCCTGGTCGTCAATGGCCCCTGCCTGCTCCTCCGGTTGGCGGTGATGACGACCGCCGCAGCTGCAGGTCAGGGCTGCCATGATTCAGACGGAATGCTCGTGCGCGGAGAAAGTTGCTCGTGCAAAAAGTCGATTCCCTCCCCCAGGTCTCATCCATCTCGAAGCCTCTCCGCGTGGAGTGGTTGAGGGCCCCGACGGGACGTGCTGGAGCATGCATGTTCCCCTTGGACGAGGCCCAAGTCTGCATCAGACGTGCCAAAGTGGTCGCATCGCGTTTCGTCCAACGAAATGGGCCGCAATGCGAGGCATCGAAAACCAGGGGAGCGCAAGTTAACCGGTCGACGAGGAATGACGAGCAAATCAATTCGGTCAGTTCGCTCTCGTTCCCTCCACCAAGACAACTGTCGTGCTTGCAACATCGCTGGCTGGATGGCTACCGAATGGCGTCGACAGCGGCCCCACATGGGCACAGGGCCAAGGTGTACTGTAGACTTTGACGGCACAACAAGATGCATCCACTCCGACGGGGGACCGCTGTGTCGCTGAGAGACGCTTGCAAGAATGGATGACGGCGTGAAGCTTGCAGTGCGGGTTGGTGGCAAGCGTCCCTCGGTGGCTCCGATTATCCATGGAGGGGGCGCATCGTCGATTCAGGGCCAAAGGCAGATAGGGTGGGTGCAAAAGGATGTTGGGTCCCTGCGCTGATACTGACGTGGGACGCGCTTCCGAGGCCACTGGACAGCTTGGTGCCAGGCGCTGGGTGCGGGTGCTGGGTGCGGGTGCTGGGTGCGGGTGCTGGGTGCGGGTGCTGGGTGCGGGTGCTGGGTGCGGGTGCTGGGTGCGGGTGCTGGGTGCGGGTGCTGGGTGCGGGTGCTGGGCGCTGCTGAGTGCTGGGGTGTTGAGTACCAGGTACCTACTACTGAGGTACTAGGGCTGGGTGCTGGGTGCTGGGTGCTGGGTGCTGCCAGTGCCGGAGCTTCTGGGTGGGTGCTGGAGGAGGAGCCGAATCAGCCTACCCTGCCAGCGTCAGGCGCGCTCGGCCGTCGTTTTGAAGTCTTGCCGTTGCACCACGGCGATCCCAGGTGCCCTTTTCTGCTCCGTTTGCTGCTCTCCATCGCGTCAATGGAATCGTCGACAACCGTGGTCCGCGGCAGACACCTCTTTGATCTCTTCCTCTTGCCATCCTCGGCGCGAGGGAGCTGCAGTGACGAGCGATTGAATGGCCACTAACAGGGTGCCGAAGCGGCTGGAGCGGTGGCAGCCATCTAAGTGCGGGCGAATGTCGCGGCCGGCGAAACGACCAGCACAACGCAGACCAGATCGAACCGGGAGCGGTGAAATGGGGAAGGAAGTGAGGGAGAGGGACAGAAGGGACAAAATGGAGGAGCACGGGAAGATGTTTAAGATGGGAGGGAAAATCAGAACGGGGGGGAAGGGTTTAGTTATGTGAGCGAACCCGCAGGTGGGTGACTGAATGGGTGACTGACTGACTGACTGGACGGCCAGAGGTGGCCTGGGCTGACCCGAAGGCCAGCGGCCAACCTCTTAGCCTGTTCCCGACCCGGCGTCCGACTGCTGGCAGCCGTACCCTCCTCCCAGTCCTACAGCAGCCTCTCGATCGATGAAGAGCGAAGCGACCAGTCGCCCTCCCTGGGGCCGTCCTGCAGAACTCTTGTCCGTTGCATCGATGCGAATTCAGACGAAGCCTTGATTTATTTTCCATCTCCAACGGCGGCCTCCATTTTCTCTCGCCGCCTGTCGGAATCCCGGTGGCCTGTCGGTTCCATTGCAGGGAGGGGGGGTCTGGCCTACGCCTAGGCACTGAAGGTGAGGCCTGCTGACGACACCGACTTCTCGTTGCGTCCACAGGGCGGGCCTCCTCCACCAGCAGCACGCTCCAGACTCCAGCCTCCAACACCGTCCATCCCCACTCTCGAGTCGGTCGTCCGCCGACTCCAAGGACAGAATGATGGCAAGAAACCGCGGCGAGAGCGGCAGAGGCGCCGTCCATGCTCCAGGCTCCAGGCCGTAGGCCACATTTTGGTGTTCATGGTCGCGACATGGCACGAAGCACCCTTCACCGAGAGCCGGTTGCGAAGAAGAAAGGGAAAATGGTGACATGGGCGGTAGGTGTGCCTGGTCATGTCTGGCATGGCCACGCGGATGACGGACCCATCCATCGAGCCCCGAGGACGGATCTACGAGCAGCAGCCGCGCCGAACTCCCGCTTCACCGACGCTTGCCATCTCGACTGGGCCCCCCGAAACATCTGTCCAACTTCACAATCTCCTTGGCACGAATCCCCGTTTTGCCTGCTCACCCCACACACGAATAGGCCCCAAGGTCAGTGGCGTCTGTTGTCATTACGTAGCTCGCCCACACCCTCGTCGTTGTTAGGCACCTCGAGCACACCTACAATGCATCAATGTCGACGTGTGCATGCACGGAGGATTCCGTACGAGGTACGGCGTGCGTCGTGCGAGCAGCCGTCAGTTTCATTTCCATGTGGCGGGGGGGGAGGGGGATTGGATTCCAATCGACTCGTCCTCGCCTCCGAATCAATGCCTTCTAGGGGTTGACCCCAGCACCCGCGGGAAGCAATTTGCCTGCCCGTTTGACAGTTTCGTCTCGCCGCAACGAGACCACGGCAGACGACAAAGGCCGCAGATCTGTCCCACGAGTCACGGCCCGACCAAGCGAGCAAGACTCGTCGTCCAGTGCGACTCTTTTGGACGGCCATGGTCGCGGCGGGAGCATGCTCCTGCCTGGTTGCCTCCCATACCACAATCGCACTCCTCTGCACGCGGCACGCGGCACGCGGCACTGGTGCTCGGAACTGGTGCACAGGTGCACAATGGCTCTTCTCGGCATCGGCATTCAACTCCCTGCTATGTTGTGCGTGCAGCAAGTACTCCGGACAATCGCCCACAATGCATTTCCAAGTACATGTACTCCGTACGGAGTGCGCCTACTATTATCTGGGTGCTATTCGGTGTGTAAGTATGCATGTAATTACTAACCTAGTGGTATTGTCAGACGAGAACGGGACGAAGCCACGTCCAGGCACGACCCCCAGGTAACAGTATCTCCTATGCCGCCTTGGCCCGTCAAATCTCCCCAGCCTGCGACAAGCCGAGGTTATTGGCTCCTCCGGCCCATCGACACGAAAGGCTGGCAAGACTGACCCTGTCTCTCATCCAGTCCCCTGTTCCTCGATGGACAAAAGACTCGACCCTTCATGGCACGTCCCCTCTGCTCGACGTGGTTTTCGTACCTGCAACGACCCAGCAGTCTTGGCGAGCTCTTTGGAAGTATTGCCCGACTGCATGCCCATGTGATGGACTCGAACCTACCACTACCTCGCAGGCTTTAGTGCCGAGCACCAGTGTTGGGAACCGGTAGTAGAACTCGTGCTTGCTGTTCATGGACGGATTCTGTACTCACAAGTAGGTGTACAAGTACCTATTCAGTAGCACTTGGTACCTAGTAATCCCTTCCGAGTGCTGCAGTTAGACCGAACTGCCGGCATTCAACCAACATGGGTGCGAACGAGTAATAGTAATATCACATACATGTACTGTAAGTACATGCACCTTGCAAGTGTGGGGTAGGCAACATACTGTACTTAAGTACCTGGTACTGCTCTGTAGTTGTACCTACTTGTACATGCACTGTGCATGCACGGTGTGCAAGTACAGGTTCTTGTGCTTGTAATAATGCTTGTAGATATTTGTTGCCCGCTCCCTTTGTTGTCGACCGTTTCTTCCTCCCTTGTGGGTGCGAAACGAGCGCATGTCCTTGTACTTGCACAGTATGCTGTTGTGCTGCGGAGTGGCGCTATACTTGCCTACTGTATGTGAACTCGGACGTGTAAGGAGTACTGAGCTTAATTGTTAAATGTATTAACTTACTCCGTACTGCTAAAGTAAGTACTTAAGTAATACTGTACAACGTAAATACTAAGTAAATTTCTACCTATGCAATTCCTCCATACTTGTACTGTATGCTGCCCGTAATATAAGTACTGTAAGTACATGTACTTGGACGTACAACTACAACTACAACTAGGCCAATCCTCCTTCGAATGCCGATGCTACCCTGCAGCCTGCGTGAATGGATAATGGTTGCAGAGCACGGATACAAAGGACATAAGTAGTAAAGAGACACAGGCAAGGCAAAGAGCCATGGCAAATTTTTCATTTTTCCGTTCTCTTGTGTTCGCCTGAGGCTTCTCGCGCAAATCTGTCTGCCCGTCGTCCCACACTGACAGGGCGCAGGCTCCTCGTGGGCTTCATCCCGGTGCCGATCGACATGGATAGTTTCACGTTGCTGGTAACGGTACTCCACAAGTACTTCATACAAGCATTAAACTCAGAGGCACCACCACTAAACTGTGCAGCTCACATACAACTACGAGTACCGAGTAGCGGGCAGTAGAGTATTGGGTACCAGGTACATACATGCAACTACGAGGCACTCGATTCGACAATCAATGAATGATTGAATTGCTTTGCCGTGCCATGTCAATTCGTGACTGACAACTGTCGCTTGAAAAAGGCATCCACATCAACCAAGACCACGCCCAAACGATAGGCCATGCCAAAATGCATCAAGCAGCCGACACCTTCGACTTTGTATGCTCCAGCACAGCTCGAATGCCCTCGTCCAGGTCGTCCAAGGCCAGGTACTCGTCTATCCACTCGACCGTCTTGCGCACCAGCTCCGCCCTGTCCGTGGTGGACTCCATCCTCTCCGCCAGCTGTCCGAGGACCTGGCGCATGTTCTGAGGGAATTCGGCCGTGTAGGGGCTCAGACCCAGGATCGGCCGTCGAATGTGGCAGTTGCCGGTGGCCGGGTCGTTGGGGAAGTGCGCGTCCATGCTGTCCAGAACGTGCTGACACACCTTTGCCTGCACCGAGACGCCGCGGAAACCGGCGAGCATGACGAAGAAGGTCTCGGCGACCTCTGGCCCGTAAAAGGCCTGCTTTTGCGATATGTCAAAGATGGCCATGGGTATCGCGCCGTCCATGGCGGGGTTGGACTTGAGCTGCTCGGCCTCCTGCTTGTCGATGACCTTGGACTGCGCCATGGACGGCTGCGGCAGCCTCCCGTCGTCGTCGTCGTCGTCGTCGCTGTCGACGATGCGCAGCTCGTCGTCGGCCTCGACCCGGTCGGGCCGCAGCGGATCCTTGCCCGCCTTGCCCGCCTTCGCCTTTCGCTTGTCCACCTTCTCCAGCCATTCCATCTCGCACTTGGCGTACTCGACCCATAGCCGGCAGTCCTTGCTGCAGAATCGGCAGCCCCGCATGAAGAAGCTGCGTGACGCCGCCATGTCGCCGTGGCGCGCGGACCGTCGGCCGGCCATGATCCACATGTCGGCGTCGGTCGGCATCATGCGGATCGCGTTGGTCATGGTCCTCCGCCACCGCTTCGTCGCCTTGATGCTAGCCGTGTAGGCCAGATACTCGAACCACAGCTCGCGGCAGGCGGGATGCCTGTTGACAGACCTCTCGTATATCGACAGGACACGGCCCTGGCCTGCCTGCGCCGATTCGAGGTGACGAATCTTGAGCCGCCGGCAGCGCTTGGACTTGAGCGCCTCGAGCGACTGTTCCCACTTGGCAAAGGCGGACCATTCGGATGGCTTGTTTCCCGGGGACAAGACCTTGTGCTCGTAGTCGTTGCGCTTCTGCACGATTGTCCGAATCTCCTCCTGAGGAAAGGGCTCAGCTTGGGCCATCGCACCACCCACCACACGACCGTGACGGCCGAACATCCGAACACGACGTACCTTGGAGAAGATTTCCTTTTCCTCCCACTCCCGCAGTTGCGGAACGGACCGTTCGAGGTAGAACCGCGCCTTGTCTGTTACGCCCGCCATGTTGAAGAATGGGCCGAAATGCGCAAGCGGGTAATGTTGGTGAGGAGAAGCTGATGGATGCCTGACCGGGGAGCCTTCTCGCTGGTTGGGAACCAAAGTTTTCGCGAGGCTGCAGGAGAATTTTTGCGGGGAGCAACCCCTACGTCAGCCTTGCGCTTCCGGAGCTCTGACTGGCCAATTTCAGGCGGCCCCCCTGGCCAGTGGCTTCGCCTCCCAATTCGGCCGCCCCAGCCGTGTCCCAGACGGATGCAGGGGGCAGCTATGGAACCTGTAGCACTCGTCGCGTGGATACCCGCGACGAGCTCCGCGACTCCTCACAACCTGTGGCCACGGAAGCAAATCTCGCCCACCAAATAATCGCCCTCTCCCGTGCTGCCACCCTCCACACCCACCCATCTGGATGTCCTGGATGGCGTCGTGAGCTCTTCTGTTCCTTCATTCGTCATTGCCCATGATGTCGTCCAAATACAAAGACAAGGATGGGGGTGTTGTCCTCCGTTTCGGAGGGCAGTGGGTGAGTTGGGCGCACACTGCCGTCGCCTACAGTAAGTTCCAGCATCCCCCCCCGAGGCCGGTCGATGGCGAGAGCGGTGGATTGATGCGAAGAAATTTTGGCAGCCGCCTTCCTCAGCGCCTTGGTGGTGGGCGTCGCCCTGCACTACCACAAGATTGTGCAGAACGAGTTCTACGGATATCCCGACGAGTGGTTCCCGTCCGTCTCGGCGACGATTGGCGACCGGTATCCCGAGCGATCCTTCTTCATGATCTTCATCGCCATCACATCCGGTACGAGCCTTGGCCGTCCCGCGGGCCGTCGGTGCCAGTCTGACCGATGTAGGCCCTCGCTTTGCCCTCGTCGGCCTGTGGTATCTCCTAACCCGCAAGCCGGGATCGAAGCTCCCCGGCTTCATCGCCTCGATGGGTCTCGTGCGAACCCTCACGTGCGGCGGCTGGACGTACATTACGTCGACGGATGACCATGACTGGCATGACATCTTGATGATTTCGTACATTGTCGCCACCCTCCCCTGGACCATTGGCTGCATCGCGCTGAGCCCGGCGAACCCCAAGGCCGTCAAGTACCGCAAGTGTCTTGCCGGTGCCTTCTTCGGAACCCTCGTTCCCCTGATTTTCTTCTTCATCCGTCACAAGGTCCACCGCGTGGCCGGAGGTACGTACGATGCCGACGCTGCACCTGGCTCGAACCTGGCTGACCGTGGTAGCCTACACCATTTACGCCTTCTTCGAATGGTCACTGATCCTGTTCGACGTCGGCTTCGATGCCGTCACGGCTCTCGATTTCGAGACGTTTGAAGTGTCGGTCAGGGATGTCCAAGGGGCGAGCAAGGGGTACGTGCAATGGCTTCCAAAGTAGTGCTGGCTCGGGTACAACGGCGTCGAATAAACAATGCCGAACCGGGTCTAAATCGTTGCAGTGCAAACTCCGTCTACGTCCCGTCCGAAGTGATAGAGAAAGAGTAAGCAAGCACACGCAGTTTCCACCTCGCCACCGCCGCCTGCTGATGAGATGGTAGGAAGGAGAAGTTGACGGGCGGTCTCTTCTCCCTTCGCTTCACCTGGTCCGAGGCACTCGACACCATGGCCGATGTTTACCACGGAGTATGTCTCGTCTCGCCCACCCCCCCGGAGGCTGGTCGGTATCTGACGTGACGCCAGTATATATTTTGGTCCATGCTGACCAGCTTGGGACTTGTCGTTTGGTGTAAGCTGCCCGCCCCCGCGGTGCGAGGACGCGAAAAGCTAACCTCGCCGGAGACTTCCCCCTCTGGCACATGGGCATCTCGGGCTTCGAGGCCTTTGTTCTCGTGTCCGTCTCGCCGGCCCTCCTGGTCGGCCCGCTCCGATCTGCCGTCATCAGCAATCTCCGAATCATCCACGTGCTCTCCTTGGCCGGCGTTGCCGCCTACCTCGTCATAGATCCGACCTATCGCCTGCTCACCGTCGGCTTCGGCGTCGCCCTCGCGACCTTGGGCTGGGTCGGCACGCTGTACTCGGAGTCCTCGCACGAGGCGCGGTTCGAATCCAAGCTCCTCGGTCTCATGGTCGGCCTGATCATGTCGTCGACGGCCAAGTTTGCCTGGCAGACGAACAACCCGGTTTGGCCGATCATGCACGCCGCCAACGGTGGATGGAACGGCACGGGCCTGGTCCTCGGCGTCCTGGCCGCGCTCCGCTTCACGCGCAAGGCGCCCTTGACGAGCGGCTCGTCGGCCGAGGGAAGGCAAGGGGGCTCCTCGCTCCTCGCCGCCTGCGGCGTCGGCGGCCTGTTCTTCGGCCTCCACTCCCTCCTGTCGGACACGAGCACCATGATCCTCTGGGGCTGGGAAGGCTTTCCCATCCGCGGCCCGTACTTTTCCACCCACGGCTGGTGCACCGTCGCCGCCATGTCGGCCGGCCTCTTCGTCGGCATCTCCAAGCCTTCCCTGGCCGGCGGCTGGCTGCCGTACGCCGCCGGCGGCGCGGGCGCCATGGTGCTGACGTTCTTCAGCCACTGGGTCGGCTACTACGGCGGACTCACCCTCGCCGTCTACCTCATGGCCGTGTCGGTGCCTCTCATCGCCACGGCGTCGAAGAGGAGCCCGGCGGTGACGTTTGGGCTGGGATTTTTCATCTACATCTTCCTCGTCCTCTTCCACGTGTGGGTCGTCGCCTACGCCTTCGTGCCGGGCGGACCGCTCGTCCGAGAGCGCACCGACTGGATCATGATGACGCTGATGGTCCTCCTCGGCCTCGGCGTCTTCAACTTTAACGCGTCGCGGCCCCGGCGGCAGCAGGCTCGGCGGCCGTCGCAGTCGCAGCACAAGAAGTACTTTGCCGTCTCGACGCTCCTCGTCAACATCGTCTTTCTCTGCGCCGCCTTTATGCGATTCCCGACCAACGACTACAAGCCCTACCACGCCAAGGACCGCGTCCTCACGGCCGGCATATGGACCATTCACTTCTCGCTCGACAACGACATGTGGTCGTCGGAGTACCGCATGCGCGACCTCATCAAGGAGATGGAGCTCGACGTCGTCGGCCTGCTCGAGTCGGACCTGCAGCGCGTCATCATGGGCAACCGCGACACGACGCAGTTCCTCGCCGAGGACCTCGGCATGTACGTCGACTACGGGCCGGGCCCCAACAAGCACACGTGGGGCGCGGCGCTGCTGTCCAAGTTCCCCATCGTCGAGTCGAAGCATCACCTGCTGCCGAGCCCCGTCGGCGAGCTCGCGCCGGCGATCCACGCGACGCTCGACGTCTACGGCGAGCTCGTCGACGTCTTCGTCTTCCACTCGGGCCAGGAGGAGGACCCCGAGGACCGGCGGCTGCAGTCGGAGTACCTCGCCAAGCTCATGGGCTCGACGTCGCGGCCGGCCGTGCTGCTCAGCTACCTCGTGACGAAGCCGCTCGAGGGCAACTACAAGACGTACGTGGGCGAGACGTCGGGCATGCACGACATCGACCCGACCGACTGGGATCGCTGGTGCGAGTACATCCTGTACAAGGGCCTCCGTCGCGTCGGCTACGCGCGGGTGAGCCGCAGCACCATCACGGACACGGAGCTGCAGGTGGGCAAGTTTGTCATCCCGCAGTCCGGCGCCGAGTCGGCGCAGCTCGAGGCGCGTCCGGCCGAGGAGCGGGACCGGCGCGCGCAGGAGCACGAGGTGCCCGAAGGCTGGCGGTTCCCGGCCATGTTCAAGGGGCAGGGCGTGAGGGATCACAGGTATCACGTGTTTGAGGAACCGAGATACTTTCACTGAGCGCAGGCTCGCGTGCAGGAGAGGAAACGAGGGCGATTGAGGCGCCGACCCTCGCGAGGAGGGCGAGGGCGCGGGCGATGGCGTGGGCGACCGAGCAAGGAAGGCAGGACATGGACGTGGCGAGATTGCCGCGTTCGACGTGTTTGCGTCGTGCGTACAGTGCACGAGGGCATTTAAGTAGGCGCTTGGACGGCACGCGGATGGTGTTTCGCGACGATCATGACGATTTCGGGCGATGCCACTCTACTGTACTCTCCACTGTAGGTGCTGCGAATACAGGTACTGTCCAGCACCCCTGCCGTCAGCGCCCTGTCGTCAG
Source organism: Drechmeria coniospora (assembly GCF_001625195.1). Classification (NCBI taxonomy): domain Eukaryota; kingdom Fungi; phylum Ascomycota; class Sordariomycetes; order Hypocreales; family Ophiocordycipitaceae; genus Drechmeria; species Drechmeria coniospora. The sequence goes on from NC_054391.1 coordinate 4,064,510, forward strand.
CGCCCTTTCAGAAGGTTGCAGCCGTGCGACGGCGTCGATTACCGAAACGACCCCACAACGCGGAAGGGAGGCGGAATGATTCCCAGCGGCTTAACGGCCATCAAGTGCCGGAAGGATTCGCACCAGATGGAAAGCTACGGTCGAATGGTCAGCCACGGCACGGACTAGGGCGGCGACGAAACACGGGATTCATGCCATGTAGGCCTACGAGCGCAGCACACGTCGTCACGGTTGTCGCAGAAGGTACCCGTTGTATCATGGTGACGTGACGATGTTGCGTTCAAGGTCCTCCGTCATTCTGCGTGCACACTTGCCGTACAGGCACTGAGGACATGCGTGTCCTTTCGGCCTCGTTGTCATTTGGTGGCGACGGAGAAACGAGCCAAATGAGGGCGCCGGCGTGAGATTGGAACAAAGGATAACGTTGCCGTTCCTATCCATCATTCCTCTCCATCCAAGTTGCTGATTTTGTTGCATGAAGATGTCGAGCAAGATCCGTTTAATGTATAAGTTGAGTACTATACGGAGCACATGTACTTACTTACGGAGCAAACGAGCAATGGATAGGTACTAAGGTACTCTTTCGCATATGGCACCTACCAAGTCCACATTGACTGTGGCGCCCATTTTTTGTGGCTGGTTTGGTGCAACATACTCAGTATATGGGCAGGTACAGTATATCCGTTCAGGTACTTTAACCTGCTACTACAGTATACTCCGTATGAGATGAGTGTCTTAGTACTCTACTCCGTACTCCGCATAACATGCTTAATTACTGTACTCCGTATCCGTACTCCGTACTCTCCAAGTAATTACGCCGTACATATACATGACATGTACTAAGCATGCTACAATCAAGGGTGTGCTTCCCAGTGCGTGCACTTGCTATTATATTACATATTACAATGGATGTACTTGCTTTGTTGTACATCTCCAAGTAGGTGTACTCCGTACAAGTAATTACATGTAATAATTATATAATACTCCGCACAAGTACATATATATAATGCGCTGTACAGTACTCCGTACAAGTTCATGTATTATATAATACTCCGTACAAGTACTCCGTACATGTATATAATACTCCGTACAAGTACATGTACGTTCTCAGTTCCTGTCCTGTGCCTGTATAGGTACGGATCACTGCAAAAAAGTACTTGTTCTTGCTTACTTTGGCACTTAGCAGTGTACAGGTACATATTTACAGCAATATACTGTACTGTAGGTGCACTGTCCTGTACACCTACTTACAGTAAGTGCGGAGTACTGTAGAATTGGGGCGACCAAGGTTGTAAAAAGTCCCAGCGTGCAGGCATTTGTGCAGTACCCCGAACGGAGCACTGCACGTGTAGGTGTACTTACTTGCCTGTAATGGCAAGCAAGTGCTCCGTTCAGGTTCTGCAAGACCCCAAAGAATTGCACCTAATACCTAGTACGGAGACTGTACTCCATGCTGTAGTCGCCTGGAACACTGCCAGATGCCCCGAGTCCTTGACCAGCCCCCCCTGGCCAGCATGGTGCACCCCCCCATTCCTTCTTCCTCCACAAGTTCTCCAGCCTCGTCGGCCACGGCGGCGTAGCCGTCGACTATTGGCCCCCGCCCTGGTCCCTTCCCGAACCTAGCCGGACCAAACAATTTGAATCGGATCCTGGGGCTGTCATGTGCCGCGTCAAGCCGATTCATCGCCAATCAGCATCGTGCGATTATTACTCGGCGGCCCTGGCGAATGCGCCACCGCAGGCGCAGGTACGGGACCTCTTGGGGGAAAAGTTGGGGAAGCGTACGGAAGAGCCTAGGCAGTACGAAGTAGTCCAGGTCTCGTCCAGGTCTCGTCCGTGTGGCATGGTGAGGGGGGATCGATGGGGGCCGGGGCCGGTTGTTTAAAATCTGTTTTCGCTCCGACTCCTGCTGCCTCCGTCCCCCACACCTCTCTCTGCTCTGCTCTGCCTCTGCATTGCTTTGCTCTGCTCTGCATCCGCCGCCCTGCTCTCCTCGTTCGGCATCATCCAGGGCTAGACGCCTAGACGCCTCGTCCCCCCCCTCTCCCCTTTCCCCGACGCACCGCGAGCGTGGTGGGCGACTGTGAGGAGATGGCGCTCGATCTGCACCATCTGTGGGTGTACCTGGGGCTGCTCGTCAGCGGAGGCATAGCTTACGTACGTGCTTCCTCGACGCAGGTGGTGGAACTGCCCGGCGCGGACGGCAGCTGGAGCGGGCGCTGGAGATGAAAAACGACGCTGACGATCCCTCCCTCCGACCATCTAGACGCTCGGCCTCGTCGTGTACCGGATATTCTTCCATCCGCTGGCCAAGTACCCGGGTCCCCTTCTCGCCAAGGTCACGGATGCGTACCAGCTCTACCACGCCTACAAGGGCGACCGCCATCTCGAGTTCTGGCGCATGCACGAGAAATATGGTGAGTCGAGCGGCGACCGGTGACGTCCTCTCCTCGAGGGGCGGGACGTCATGTGCCTGACGTTTTGACGTGCCCGACGTGATGCCGTGGGCTCGCCGGCACGGGAGGGGAATGGCGGCTGACACGACGACGTCGTCGGACGCAGGGAAAATCGTCCGCTTCGGCCCCAACTCGCTGTCCTTCAACTCGAGCCAGGCGCTCAAGGAAATCTACGGCTTCCGCGCCAACGTCCGCAAGGCCGAGTTCTACAACGCCTTCGTCCACCCGGCCGCCAACACGCACAACACGCGCGACAAGGAGGAGCACGCCCGCAAGCGTCGCGTCCTCTCCCACGCCTTCTCCGAGAGCGCCATGAAGGAGATGCAGCGCTACATCCTCGGCAACGTGAGGACCTTTTGCGAGCAGGTCGGCGCCGGCCCCGTCGGCGCCGACGCCAAGGGCTGGACCTCGCCCCGCGTCATGAGCGACTGGTGCAACTACCTCGCCATGGACATCCTCGGCGACCTGAGCTTCGGCAAGGCCTTCCACATGCTCGAGCGGCCCGACAACCGCTTCGCCCTCGAGCTCGTCGAGGCGGCCACGACACGCCACCTCATCGTATGCCCCGAACCCGTCCGACGGCCCGCCCAGAACGGGACCGACCGGCTGACCGGCTGCAGTGCGGCACCATGCCCGTCGTCGACAAGCTCAAGTTCGACAAGGTCCTCTTCCCCAAGCTCGCCGCCGGACGCGCCCGCTACATGGCCTACAGCAAGGGCCAGCTGACGGAGCGCACCAAGCTCGGCGACGACACCGACCGCCGCGACTTCTTCTACTACCTGCTCAAGGCGCGCGACCCCGAGACCGGCCTCGGCTTCAGCACGCCCGAGCTCTGGGGCGAGTCCAACCTGCTGTACGTCGGACCCCTGCCGCGCCGCCTTTGACTGACCGACGGGCTGACCGACGAGCGACCGACAGCATCATCGCCGGGTCGGACACGACCTCGACCGCCATGGCCGCCACCCTCTTCTACCTCACGCGCAACGAGCACGCGCTCGACAAGGTGACGCGCGAGATCCGCGGCAAGTTCCACGACGTCGAGGAGATCGTCCACGGACCCGCCCTCGGCAGCTGCACCTACCTGCGCGCCTGCATCGACGAGGCCATGCGCATGTCCCCCTCGGTCGGCGGCATCCTCCCGCGCGAGGTGCTGCCGGGCGGCATGACCATCGACGGCCAGGCGCTGCCGCCGGGCACCGTCGTCGGCACGCCGCACTACACCATCCACCACAACGAGACCTACTACCCCATGGCCTACAGCTACACGCCCGAGCGCTGGCTCAACGGCGCCGTCGACCCGCGCACCGGCCGGCCGACGACCGAGGACGACGTCACCCGCGCCCACAGCGCCTTCTGCCCCTTCAGCATCGGCGCCCGCGGCTGCATCGGCAAGGGCCTCGCCTACGTCGAGATGACGACGACGCTCGCCCGCACCCTGTACCTGTACGACATCCGCAAGGCCGTCGGCGTCGCCGACCCGGCCGAGGGGCGACCCGAGCTCGAATGGGGCCGACATCGCGAGGGGGAGCTTCAGCTGGTCGACACCTTCACGAGCGCCAAGAAGGGCGTCATGGTCGAGTTTCGCCCGGCCGGGAAGCCTTGATTCTTTTGATCCATCATGATGATGAAACGGCGCCGTCGTGCCGTGGCCGAGAGGGAACCCGGAGGAATCGTCCCGTCTTTTCACCTGTATCCGTACCTTGTGCTGCCCGTAGCTGTACAAGTAAGCTAGCTGTACATGCATGCATGCGTGTGCCTTGCCTGGCCCGCGGCACCTTTTCGTCGTCGCTGAGGGGAGGCGGGAAAAATGAAATAAAAACAGAGAAAAATGCCAACAGATGCTAACAAATGCCAACAAATGCCAAATAAAACAGAATAACAAGCAACATATATTCCACCCTCTCCGTGCGCCGTAGATGTAGGTGTACTTGTCAGTGCCGAAAAGCAAAAGGTACAGGTGTCCGGCATCGTGGAAAAAGAATGTCGGCTCGTTGGCAGCATTGCTTGCTGCATTGTTCCCGACGCCGTAGTTGTACTTGGATAATAATAATACATTGTCTCCTTGCCGAGCCTTCGTAAGCGAAATGAAGGACCCTGGCTCCGGATACGTACAAGTACTGTACTGTACAGCAAGTAATAAGTACAGTAAGTTAGTACTCCGTAACTGACCGAGAGTACAGTACAACTACAGTACAACTACAGTACAACTACAGTACAACTACAGTACATGTACTGTAAGTACTAGGAACTTGCAGTAATTACCTACAGGGTCCAGTACTTGCGAGCATGTATACGGCACAGAGTACGGAGTACATGCATACCTACAATCAAGTGCATACAGTACATGTACTCCGTACTGGGACGTAGCATCCGGAGTTGGCAGGACTAGCGATGGCCCCAACTCTAGCTCCTGCTCATGCATGCATTGAAATCTCAACTCCCGTCGGCCAGGCTCTCGAGCCGAACAGGTTCGTTCAGAAAACCCAGACGTCCCGTGCGGTAGAATTCTCCCTCGGCGCCCGGCTCTACGCCCTCATGATGCTCATGGAGTGAGTCATGGATGACACCGCTGCAGAGCCCAGCGAGCCTCGGTGAGTTGACGACCGACCGACCGACCGACCGACCGTGGCCATCCATCGTCGGCGTCGCCCGCCATTCTTGGCCACATTCTTTCCCCCCTTCTCTGCGCCGGATGGTGTGGCTGACCTGTAGGTGGCAAAGACCGAAATCGAAATGTCTGAGGCATTATCCCGCGGCCATCCTCTGTGGGCACGTCGGTCGGCTTGTCTCGACCCAGACCATCGTCCCGAGCGCTGCCTGTCTTCTCGCCGTACCGCCATCCGTTCGCCCTGGGCCAGGCCTCCTTCGCGGCGACGGCCGCCCGTCTCTGAGCCCTGAAGATGCCCCACCCGAAGCCTTCCGGCGCACTCCACAGCGTCCTCTCCAGCGTCCTCCCCAGCGTCCTCCCCAGCGTCCTCCCCAGCGCCTTGGCCTGCCGCCTCGTCCCCTAAAAACGCCAATCGTCGCCCCCGCTCCCCTGCGGCGAACGCGCCCGGCGCCTGCCTCCCCAGGCGGCGAGCAACGCCGAAACTGCGCGAGGCTGAAGGATGGATGGGGAGGCACAATGCTCTTTTTCGCCTCTCGACTTCACTCCCTCTTCTCCTCCTCCCTTCCCCAACGCTCCCACGACCGGCCTCTGCCGCCATTCTTTCGCCCCGACAGCAAGGCTGCCATTTTTTCCGAGCCCATATTTACTCACCTCTCCCGAAATGCCGTAGCATCCTGGGCCCTGCACAAATCCTCCGCCGCCGCAGCCTGCCGCTCTCTCACGGGGACGGCTCCCCTCACCCTTGACGGCTCGCCCAACATGGTGCTCTGCAAATTCTACCAACAAGGCAACTGCAGGTTTGGCGGTACGTTTCGATGCACGGTCGATGGTCTCCCCTTCGCGCCGCACCCCCCTTGCCCAGTCCCTGTGTGCCTGCCGTTTACCGCCTCGAGCTCGTCCGTGGTGGTGTCGACGCCCTTTGTCCGAGAGCAGGCGCTGACCAGGCACGCACGACCTCTAGAGAACTGTCGATTCGAACACCCCAAGAGACCGCAGCAGCAGCAGAACCGGTTCGGCCCGCTCGATGGCGGATCGAGCGGTGCGGGAAATGCAAATTCATTCGGTCCGTCGCCCCTCTTCCCTCGGTCGCGCCCGGCACCATCCAGCTGACGGTTGCTTCCAGTCAAGTACGGTCTGTCAGCCGACGTCATCGAGAAGGACTTGACGACGGGCAAGCCGGATTGGATCCTCTCCGCCTACGCACCCGGCAAGGACACACCCGTTCAGCTCTTCGGGGGCCATCCTCGCGAACAGAGCTTCGAGGAAGTGCGCCTCCATTATTTGATGGGCAAGGCTTCCGGCAAGGAACAGCAGGCGGTACGTTCTTCCCGCCCTCGTCGCATTCTCATCTCCGCGCCCAGGACGCTAACCCGGCTCAGCTCAACGAAATCCAAGAACTCTATGCGACTGCGTCTCAGCAGATAGGAAATGCCGTGCGCAACGTGCAGGAGGCGATGCGCTACGTCGCGGCCGGCGAAAACCAGCATCCCAACCGGCACGACGTCTGCCGTGAAGGCACCCAGGGCGCCCCGTTCGGCGAGTTCGCTCTCGGCAGGAGGCCCAAGCTAGGAGGCCCGTCGTCCGCCCCGTCCAATCCCTTCGGCGCCGGTGCTGCCAACAGCGGCAGTCCCTTCGGCGCACCATCACAACCGGCCGGCGCGTTTGGCCAGCCATCGGCTCTGGGCCATCCTCCCAATCCGTTTGGAGCACCTGCGTTTGGCCAACCGGCTGCCTTGCCGGCATCGTCACCCTTCGGACAGCCGTCTCAGGGAGGAGGGTCCGCCTTTGGCCAGGTGCAGCAGCCGACGGCGTCCGCCTTTGGTCAACCAGCGACTCTCGGCGCGAGGCACAACCCCTTTGGCGCCCCGGCCTTTGGCCAGCCGGCGCAGCCAAACGCCCAAGCCAGCGCTTTCGGTCAAGCAAGTCAACTTGGCCAGAAGCCAAATCCTTTTGCCTCCAACGCCAACGCACCGGCCATCTCCAGCCCGTTTGCCGTCGTGGGCGACGGCAACAACAACGCCACAGCGGCCAATCCTTTCGGAGCTGCTCCAAACTCCAACCAAGCCGAGACGGCACCAAATCCATTTTCTTCCAATTCTACCAATCAAAGTAACCTTGCACCGAATTCCTTCGGCCAGCCTACGCAACCTTCGACCGGTCCCTTCGGCCAGGCCCAATCACCGGCGGTGGCGTCGAACCCTTTCGCGAGCAATCAGCAGCAGCAAGCGCAAACCGGCAACCCGTTCGGTCAACCGGCCCCGCCCCAAACGAACGGAGCCTTTGGACAGCCGGCCGGCAACCCGTTCGGCCAGAACAATGCCGGCCCCTTCGGCCAGCAGCAACCTGCCGCGTCGAAGCCCAATCCCTTTGGCCCTCCTACGGCCCAGCATCAGCCGGCTGCTCCTGCTGGCAACCCATACCCGCCCGGCAGTGCGAGGCAGCATCCGCTTCTGGAGACGTACAGCTCCGCAGGCATCGATGGTCGCCTTGCCACCTTCAAAGGGAAGCCGGTGAGCTACAAGAACGGGAAGCCCGGCATCAGCGCCTTCGACGGCACTTGGTCACGCATCTGGTTCCCCGCTGGCCCACCCGGCTATTCCAAGGACACCGAACTGCCTGCTGAGCAGTACGATCAGAAGTCGAGAGCCCAATGGGAAGCTTTTGCTCAGTCGGGAGCGTTTGCGGACGGTCTGATGCCCGCCCTTCCGCCGCCCAGGGAGTGCACGGTATGGGATTTCTAATCCCGCCCGAAGGAATCACGACCGACAGATCTGACCTTTCTCCTTTCGTATCCGGAGGAAAGGGCTGTGGCATAGCATTCATGGCGTTTGGAGGGCTGCATCATCCATGCGTTGCCTTGTTTCCTTGCGGGAGTTTCTGTTACGGATGGTGCCCAGTACGGAGTACCGTCGACGCAAATCAGATGATATGTAGTATTATACCAATCAAAATTTTTCTTTGTCAACATTGTGACCTACGATGGAGTAACGTGCAGTATCGCACTGCATGGCCATGATGCAGGGTCATGGTCGTATCGTTTCACCTCAATTTCACACGATGCTTGATGCGAGCGGGCAGCGACATCTGATTGCATTGGCTGTCTGATTATGTCTTGCAGACCTTTCGAGACGAGGGCCAAGGCCGCACCGTCAAATCCAGCGTCTGCCACTTTTTAAGCAGCGATGGTGACCTCAACCTCGACACCAGCATCGATATTGACGATGATCTGCTTGACGACCTCGGTAGGGGCGTTGAGGCTGTAACTTGGTCAGCAGCTGGCACGTAGAAAACTTGCAAGTGGATGACACGTACTCGATGAGGCGCTTGTGGATACGCATCTCGAAGCAATCCCACGTCTTGGAACCCTCACCGCAAGGGGTCTTGCGGGTCGTGATCTTGAGCGTCTGGGTGGGCAGACGGACAGGTCCCTTGACACGCAGGTCCTTGCTCTTGGCACGATCGAGGATCTCGGTGCAGACCTTCTCGAGGATGTTGACCTTGCGGGACGTGAGGGTGATGCGGATCTTGTGGCTCTTCTGCAGATAAGGAAATGTATCAGTCAAGTGTTGCCGAGACCCTGACGGTCACCACGTGGCGAGCTTGGTTCACACGTACAGGAGCCTCGCCGTGGTCCTTGTCGGCCTTGTTGTAAGACATTTTGAATAAAGTTGATGGATGTTCCTTCAAGACTCGAACGCGGGGAAAGCGGCGACGTATCGGCAAAGTGATGAAGGATCCGGTGTTTGGTTGCTGAAGGTGCAAAGTTGCGTCGTGAGAGCGGCGCGAACTTTTTGGTGGGGAGTGAAATTACCAGTCGGTAGGGCTTTTCGTGCGCGCTAGCTGAATGTGGCAAGATGATGACGTGCAGCCATGCTGATTGGCCGATGCCAACCTCGAGGGTGGGTCTGCGGTGTGAACGGTACGTACTGTTCGTTACTGGATGACCTCCTGTAATTTAGCGGGGAGCTGGATCGCGACTGCTTCTCAATGGCAGGTATGCAGACAGTATGATTCATCCGGCGTGAGACGAAACTTTTGGTAGATGGATTGAATCAATTCATCATCCACCATGCCGACGAATTCGTGAAATTCTTTCCCATCTCCTCCTTACTCGATTTATCCTTTCAGTCTGCCTCTCCAGCAAGCAAGCAGCGCCTCAAATTCACCATCAGACTCGGCAGTATGGCGAGCCTGCCCCCACTCGCACGCTTCCCGGAAGCCTCATTGCGGTTGCGTATGAGCTCTGAGGAATTGAATGAACTGATGCAAGCTTGGGAGACACTGTGCCAGGCATACTGCAAGCTTTCAGATGACAGGTTGACAAAGGCGGCCACGATCGACGATTCGATAGCCTCATTTGTATCGTCCTATGTCGCCGAGTGTGCCTCCAACTCAACACTTGGCTCGGCAGAGCTCCTAAAGTCAGCATTTCACCTTTCCTCACGTCTCCTCACGCTGTTGCAACCGCCTCAGCTCTTGGAATACCAATTCCTGTCCGGATTTGCCAAGTTGTACGCCAGAAAACGCACGGCACCGCTCCTCTCCAAAGCATTTGCATCTCACCCCGCGCCGCTCGACTCCTCACTATCATCCCTCAAGAAACTCCTCATCCCCCAACTCGAATCAGGAATCAACGGTGATTTGAAGCTCGTCGAATCGCACTTGAGCGCTCTGAATCCCCTTCTGCACGCTTCTCCGGATGCATGCACTTTTTTCCTCGCAGGGTCCGACTTCTTCGATGGACTCGTCTCTTGCTTTCGTGTTATGAATCCGCCCTTGCGCAAGGTCATTGTGACAACCACCTACCTATGCCTCGTGGGCTTGACGGATCTGGAGCCGCCGAAATGGACGATGCTGAATGACCAGCTCTTTATGCTCAAGACTGCGGCAGATGCCCACAAAGCGGGACCACTGAACGTCAACGACTCGCTTGTTGCAGAGCTGGTGACGGCCACTCCGATGCTCAGAGTCTTGCTTCGAAGAGCCGAGAATGCAGGAGCTGCGACGGATTCACTCAAGAAGAGGATCAGGGACTTGGAACCGTTCAGGAAGGGGGCCATGGTCCGGCCGAAGCGTCCGACCAAGAGACGACAGCAGGACAAGGGCAAAGGAAAAGCTGCGCAGGACACGCATGCCGAAATTCATGTGCATCGCATGAGCCAAATTACGCAGGTGCAAGACTTGTTTCCGGATCTGGGCGCTGGATTTGTGTCGAAATGCTTGGCCGAATACTCTGACGATGTCGAACAAGTCGTCGCCGCCATCCTGGCCGAGTCGCTACCCTCCCGCCTTACGCTGCTGGACCGAAACGAGCCATTGTACGGGTTTCTCTATTTCATACCATCTGGCGCTCCGCTGACAGGCTGCAGGTCAACTCATGAAGCGCCAACTCATCCATCCATGGCCCCCCGCTCCACGCCACCCCTACCTCCTACGCGGAAAAACTTGTACGACGACGACGAGTTCGATCGGTTGACTGCTGATGCTTCCAAGATATCGTTTGGCAAGAAACCAGCAAAGACGGCAGATGAGATTCTCAAGGACGGGTCGACGGAACCGAACAAAGCAGCCATTCTGTCTGCACTTGCCTCGTTCGACTCCGATGATGACGAACGAGATGACACATACGACGCCACTGATGTTGGAGGCACCATGGACTCGGCCAATCAGGAGGCGGATGCTGTGAACGACAGTAATGAGGAGATTCTCTTCCGGGCCTACATGATGGATGAGAAGCTGTTTGCGAGAGACGCTGCCACTCGAAGGGGAGTTTCACGAACAAAGCTGAGGCAGGAAACAGGAATGACAGACGAGGCCATCGAAGGATGGGCCCTCATGCTGTCGAGAAATCCACTGCAGCGGACAAGGTTGGATTCCAAGTACGCCTTTGGTGGACAGCAAGCCCAGCTTGAACGGACTGCCTGGAGGGACAGCCCCGCTGGCTCGGGAACAGAGGAAAGCGATTTCGACGCCAACGGCGGTAGGGGTGGTCGAGGCGGTCGAGGCGGTCGAAGTGGCCGTGCTCGTGCTCGCGGACGCGGAGGAAACGTAGCAGGACCTACCGGGGACAAGGAGACGGAGTCGGCACGGAGGAACAAGGAGGCTCACAAGGGGTCACGAGCAAACCACAACCGGCGGGATGCCCGGGCCAAAAAGATGTCTCGAGGGGGATTCGCCGGCTGATGGTTACCATTCCGTCCTTTTTCTTTTCGAAGATTCCCCGTTGCCTTCAGTATCGACGGCTTCCTGGAACAGCAATGGCCTCTTTCTCGAAACGGCAGGCTCGCAGCAGCTTATGCGCGAGTCAATCGAGTCATCGAGCTCCAACGTCTGCGAGTACAGGCTCTTGATGTCCCCGGCGCCGATCACGGGCGTGCCCGGACTGATCCTGCTGTCTGCCGGAGACCAAACCCCAACGCCCCTGAACGAGGAGCCGATTTCTTCGATGCCAGTGTGGCGGTGGTAGTCTCGCGGCGTAGCTAGCTCCGATACGGCCTCGACAGAAATCAGATCTTGGTCCCCATCCCCGGCGCCGATCATCATCATGCTTTGGAAGGACACCCGTGAGCTCCGGCGGGTATCCAGATAGATCTTCGCGTCGTAACACTGCCGGCAGGATGGGTACACGGGGTACCGGTCCGCCTCGTCGCAGTGCTGCGGGAGTTGCGGTCGGCCATCGGTTCCGCACTTTTCCTGCACATCGTCCAGGATGTCCGTTATCGGCGCGAACCAGGTGAAGCGAGGACCGGGGCCGGCGTACTTGTTGCGTCCCCAGAGCTGGCCCATGAGACAGTGCGTCTCGGCGTCGACGATGGCACCCCCGCTATCTCCCTCGACGCCGATGCCTCCTCGGATCCAGTCGTCTTCGTTGCCTCCCGGCGGCTCCTCGACGAACCACTCACGCGTCGGCTTGCCGGTGCCGTTGGAGGCGGCGCTTACATAGGCCGGGACCTCGCAAACCAGGCCACGCTGGTAGCCTGAGGTTCTCCCGCTGGAAACCACGGCGGCCCCGGGCACGACGCCGCCGGGGGTACCCCTCGTGGACACGGACCGCACAAGAGGCTCTTGAAGGGGGGCCTGCGTCTCGGACGGGAATCGACGCAGCATGTTGGCCCCGCGAGAGGCCTGGCTGGCGCCTATCAAGACCCAGTCCATGGTGACGAGCGGCTTGTCCAGGAGATTCTCATCCCAGTAAGCATCATGCGACACGCGGGTCGTCCTCAGGTTGAGACCCGACGTTGCTCGAACGTGTCCGATGGTAAAGTCGCTGGCGCTGTCGAGCACGTCGTGACCTTCCTGGATGCAGTGAGCGCGATCTTGCGGCGACGGGTGTTCGATGGCAACCTCGGACATGGACTGGTATGCTTCGAGGAAGGGGTGGAAGTTTGCGAGCCAGTAGCTTCCGCCGTCGACAGTCAGACTGGGGCCGAGTGTCGCCGTCGCCTCCTCGATGTCGCCGTTGCCCCTGATGCCAATGCTGTCTCCCATGCTGGGATGCCGGAAGTGATACGGATTTCTCGCATGACAGATGTCATCGAGATGTCCGCCGCCCAATCCTTTGGCCCAGCAGCGGGAGCGGGAGCGTACCACTTCCCCGACGGAGAAGACAAAGGACACACTCCACCTGAACTTTTCCGGCAGCAAGTCCCCGACGTGGCCAGCTATGATGATCTTGCGGGCCCGAGAAATCTTGGTGGAGGTCATTATGCAGAGCCGTCGCGCCTGCGACGTCCGTCCCCGAGCGACGTTGATGACGTGCTTCGGGCTTGTCCATTTGGGAAGAAACTCGGCCAGAAAGGGGAGGACGGCATGCTCGAAGATGAGGGGGAAAGAAGCGGTGTCGATGAGCTTCGAGGCACGCGCGCGGATGAGATCGGTCGGGGAGTCGGCGTTTCGAGGCGTACCCGCCGAATTCTTCTTCGCCTTTTTCTCGACGACCGTCCGAAGTTGATCATGGCATTTTCGCTTCGCGATGGCGACGGCGAGCATTTCGTTGATCGCTCCGTCCTCGTTGCACCCGTCCAACTCCTTTCCAGACGATCTGTTCAACTGTGCAGACAGGGAATTTCTCACCACTTCGACGGCGGTCGGCGCCTCGAGCTGCCACTCCTTGACGCCGTGGTTGCCCATTTCCGGATGTGCGACAACAACGTGGGCACTTACGGTCCGGACATCTTCGAAAGAGGCTTCGGTGCAGCCGGGGACGGGGCAGATGAACAGATGCTCGGATTTGACGTGCCAAACGAGACCCGCGCGACACGCAAAGCTCAGCCGCTGACAGCCCGCCCAGTTGCAAGAATGGGTGTGGACTGCCCGAACGTGTGCTTTCAGGTGACCTTCGGACGGAAACGATCCAGGGTGACATTGCGGACCGAGACAGACGAGCGATGCTCGAGCGGTCCTGTCATTGACACTGTTAGGGGTGGCATACCGCCACAGATCTTGGATGGAGGCGGCAAAGGTATCGTTCACGTCATGGGACGAATCTCCGGATGAGCATGCGTCGACGGTGGACACATTCAAGGCGGGGACGGCCCTCGAACGCTGAGGATGCAGCCGGTCGTGATGGACTTTGTGGTCCAGCGAGGCCGACTCGCCCTCCCAGCAGAACGGCTGATCAGCAGCCCACATGGACATCTGATCATGCCAGAACGCATTTCCACTCGCTTGGTTCTGCTTGGCGGGGTGCTGCAAGTCGTAACAAAGCATGCAGAGCTGAGCTGTTGGCGGCCCGTTGACCGGGCTTCCATGGCCGCAGTCATCGAGGAGGGGGAATACGGAGGCGGGCGATGTCCCCGCCGAGGCACCGTACGTCCACGCCGGCGAGACGGGAGTGGTGCTGGTCTGGTACGGCGAGCCGATGGGAGGCTTGAGGCCCTCGTCGGCGAAGAGTGTTCCTTGCGACGATATGGTGGAGCGGCGGCTGCGGTTGGGCGAAGCGGATATGGACCGGTAGCCGCTACCTGGCGCCGGCGACGCCCTCGGGGAGGGGGTCGGAGACGGCGTCGGGCCCACGACGTGGACTTGAGGGGGGCGAAGCAGATCCCGGGACATGGTGATGACGACTTGGTGAGTGGGAAACGGACGATGTGGGATGGTTGTTGCGAGGCTTGGGCGGAGGATACGAGTTACGATGTTGCAAAGTAAAGGCTGGGATGAACAACGACGTTGAGGGGGTTCGACTCGACACTGCCAGGAAAGCAACAACGGAAGCGCCAGGAAGAGACGACGCAAGTGAGAGGATTGCACACACAAGTACAAGAGAGCGCAACTATTTGCCACTGCTTGCCAGCTGAATCAAGGGCCTGGCTGGTTGCCTCACACTTCAACGAATGCGAACCGCTTCAGCCGTCAATCAGCCCCGAAAGCATGCCAAATGGCCAACGGATGGTGGTGGTGCAGCGCAGACCTGGCAATATCGAGGTATACGGATCGACTTCCATTGCAGACAATGGCGGCGGAACTCAGCTACAGGAGTCCTCGACACCGAGGGGAAAGGTGCCTGAACGAAAAGGGGGGCGAGCTCCTGTGGCCTCGTCCGTCATGATGGACGCTCGATACGCCCAGCTTCTAATCACTGTTGACTTCCATGCAACGAACTGGAACCTGTCCGTCGATGGTAGAAAGCAGCACATGGACAAAACGAAACCAGGGCGACCCTCTAGAGAAGTTGGCTCGTCCTCGGATGCGGTGGATGACGCTGGGCCGTGATGGGGGCTGAAGCGCGGTCAGCAAGCAACAGGAGCTCCACGTCAGCCCGCTTCACCTATGACGCCTTTGTACGCCTTACGCCTTTGTGCTCGACAACTCCTCAAAGTCCCCATGCAACAGACCGTGCTGGAGAGGAAGATTGAGGGGTTTCGCAGCTGTCAGCTGGGATTCGACGTTGTTCGAACCCTCGATGTGGTGCATGCATGCATATCCACATGCACAAACGAGCCCTGATAAATATGGACCACCCCTGTGCCTTCATGTTCGCAGGAGAGCGCATATTGCAAAGTATCCCTCGCCGCATCACCGAGGAGAAAATGGCCATCTCGCGTCTTCATCGAGGTCCTGCCCAGGTCGAACGAACCAGATGAATCTCCGTACCGGTTGCAGGCTCGCGGGAATAAGGACGAACTGCTCCCTCGACCATGAGTAGGATTTCTCAGCAGACAGCCGGCCGCCCGTCCATGTCAGCTTGGAGTCGTGGCGTCGTGTTGCTCAAGGGGGGGGGGAGGGGGGGGCATCAGCCCGGCCCCCTGGTTGGTTCGTGACATCCGACGGCCAGCATCTGCACAGTTATTGCTTCTCATAGCCTGGCCTGTGGCTTTTGTTCCCGGTGCAGCCCATGCCGCTGTACTGTGCTATGAAAGTACCTACCAGGGCTGTGGGCAGCGTGCTGGCTGGTTTACACATTCGATGCACACCCGAGCCGACTTGGCGTTGACACCGAGCAACAGGCGGAGATGCAATGTCATGTATTTCAGGCTGGCCTACCAATATGCAGATTATTCAAAAACACCAGATGTGAGCAGCAGTCCAGGCCAGAAACCGCCGACCCCTGCCCATCACCCCTCTCCTTTCCCCTCCCCCCCCTTCTCCCCATGCTCCCCGTCAGATCTCTGCGTACATTCCCTCCACGACATCCCCGAGCATGCGAAGCTGGTAGAAGCTGGCCACCCGTCTCATTACCGCTAGCTTCCTCGTCACCTCGTCCCGCGATACGAGCTCCCTCCACTCCCCGCTGCAGGTGCAGTGCTCCATCAAATCGTTGACGCGCAGCGCGCCGCACTTGGCGCATGCGACGTCCTGCGTCGTCCACTCGACCACCCACGACTGCACCGTGCTCACCAGCCGCTCCTCCATCGCGATCCGGTCGAACTCGGCGTGGCAGAAGCTGCACTGCCACGGTTGCCGCTGACCATCCTCGTCGCCCTTGCCGCCCGCCCGTAGCAGTTCCTCGTCGCGGCAGAAGTCGAGGTCGCGTGCCATGGTGCAGCTGTCGCACGACACCTGCGCCAGCCGCAGGCTCTCCGACGGGTTCGTGAAGGTACCGTCCTTGGAGAACTCGCGGACGTCGAAGAGCGCGAGCAGCTCTTTCCGCACCAGCCGCGCTTCGAGGTTGATGTTCTTGTCGAGGGACAGCACCTGCATGAGGCACTTGACGAGCTCGAGCACGGCGCCGCCCCGGTGCTTCAGGTGAGAACCCGGCAGGACCGGGAAGGTGTAGTCTCCGGCGAGCTCGGCATGGAGGAGCTCGCGCTTCTGCTGGCTGATGAGTGCCGCTATCGCTTTCCTCAGCGGCTTCTCGAACGCCTTTCCGAGAATTACTTCCCCCCCTTTGCCCTCCTCGTCGCGGCTCGGCAGTTGCGTGAGCCTCTGGGTCCCGTCCACGTCGTTGCCTGCGTCCGGCCGCTTGAGGGTGTGCATGAGCCGGATGAACTCGATGACCCATTCCTGAAAGGGAGGCTGTAACCGGGCGGGCAAAAAAGTGGCCATCTGCCAGTTCATGACCGTCTCGAGATTCTGCTGCTCGGCTTCCACCACCTCCTGGCACGCCTTGCCGCCGTAGTTGAACTCGTCGTACCAGACGAGGTAGTCCCAGTACTCCTTGATCTCGAGGTCAATGAAGTGAAAGAGCGGCTTGCTCTTGATCGACTTGATGACGTACTGGCTGTAGGCGAACGCGTTGCCCACCTCGGCCTTGGTCGTTTGCAGGATGAGCCGGTTGGCGTTGGCGAAGACGACCTGGGAGCCGACCCGTCGAAAGTCTCCCATGAGCTGCTGGAAGGCTTTGCGGGACATCATCTGGACGTAGTAGTGCAGCGCGCGGTCGTACATGAACGAGTCCGGGTTCTCCACCCACCGGACGAGGTGCTGCACCAGTATGTCGGCCATGGTGCTGCCCTTGCACGCCTCGGCCCACCAAGCCTTGACCATCTCGCGCAGGACAAGGACGCCGGCGTTGGCAAAGGCGTTCTCCGACGCGAGCGTGTCGGAGCCGTCGGCAGTGGGATTGAACGACACCGAATCGGCGCCTTCGAGCTCGTTGATGAGCGACGACGTCAGGATCGTGTTGATGCTCAGGTTCCGCACCTCAAGGTCGATGCAGACGGATGAGAAGGTGCCCGGGTTGTTGACGCTCGGCATCTTGACCGTATCGAGCGGCCCCAGCACGTCATCCCTCTCATATCCCGCATGGTCAGGACGCGGGCCGGCCGACCACCACAGCACGACGTCGTTGGCTTGCAGCCGTCGGGCGTAGGCGATGTCGATGAGGAACCGAGGGTCGTCCCGCTCGAGGTTGCACAGAGGGACGTCGCCGTACCGAGCCAGCGCCGTGAGATGCAGTACCCACGAGCCCAGCCCGAGGTAGTGTCCGACAAGCCGACGGGCCACGACGGACTGCCAGCCTAGAGGGGGCAGCGAGCTGTCGGCGGCGTCGTACTTGAGCGGCAGGATGGGAAACTCGCCGAGGATGGGCACGTCGTAGACCAGGAGGTTCCGTTGCGACGACTGAATCACCATCATCTGCGGCCTCGTCTCATCCTTGCGCATCCTCCGGACGACGTCGCCAATCTCGAGATGCGCCTTGCGTCGCGTCGTCACTTGCGTGATCTTAAAGCTGACCTTTTCTTGGTACCGGAAGCAGTCCTGCCAGTTCGTGCCCGCCGCCTCCTCCACCCGCTTCGACAGCATCTCGGCGTACAGCCTCGTGATGTTGGGCAGGTCCTGGCCGGAGTCTCTGCTCCGCTGTAGGATGACGACGTGGGCTCGGTCGCTCGTCGTCGAGAAGATGCCAAAGATCTGCCGCTCTCCGGCCGTGATGTGCGATATGTAAATGTAGGCCAGAGGAGACGACTCGAGGTACGTCCGCGTCTTCGTCGGCCGCTTGAGCCCGCTCAGATCAAAACCGGCTTCCAGCCCCTTGCCGAGAACGCCTTGCTGCTGCTCGTCGATGGTGCAGAGGTTGCCGAGCTGCAGAACGGCGCGGACGTTGAGCGGCACCTGCTTTTCGTATACGCCCTCGACACTGGCATGGTTAAACAGGAGGGAGAACTTGTCTGCTTCATGGAAGTAAACGTCCTCCGGCACCGTGAGCTTGAAGAGATGGCTGGACGGATGCCCGTTGGGAAGCGTGTAGTTGACCTGCTCCACCTCGCAGCCGTCAATGTCGACGTCGGGGAGCTCGTCGCTCTTGAGGTTGAGAAAGACTTGCCGCGGAACCTTGATCTTGATGGCGTGGATCTTGCTGTCGATCAGAATATGCGCCGTCACAACCCCCGGGCTGTCCGTCGACTTCAGATGGAGTAGCTGCCAGGTGTTCATGAAGGTGAGGTGAGCCTGCTTTCGGAAGGTCTGCTCGATGTTGCTGTTCCCGCCCGTGACGCCCTTTCGCTCGCCGAACAACTGCCTCCTGCGCAGGCGCGCCTGCTTCTGCAACTTCCACTTCGTCTTCTGGTACTGCAGAAAGGCGACGTAGTCCTTGGACGCGTTGGGCACCTCCGCTGGCAAGGCCGCCATCGGGTCCGTATCCTCATCCGGCTCCGGGGACTTGCGCTTCTGCGCCATTGACTGCTGCGTCGATGCGATCGCCGCGCTGACGGTTTTTGGTTTCAGAAGCCTCGAGCCAAAATCTTCCATGTCGTCCATGCTCCGAGCCCCGCCAAGGTTCGTGATGTCTCCCAGTGGTGCCTTGCTGAACATGTCCGTGACCTTCTTCTGCTTCATCTTGTCCTCCTTGATGTTGATTCGTCTTTGCAGCCAGTCAGGATGAGGCACGCGTGGTACCGGGTTCCTGACCTTCTGCAACGCTGCGGGGATGGTGATGAGTTTCTGGATCACCGACCCCAACCGATCCAGGTAGTAGTCCCAGTCGAGGAGTGCGCGGGGATCGGTGTCGGCAGGTTCTTCCTTGAACCACTTCTTCAGGTATGTGCGCTTGACGGATTCCTCGGCCGAGAAGATGGCGACAGGGATGGCTCGCTCCGTGACGGGCGCGTTGCGTGGCTTCGCGCAGATGATGAACTTGCAGTTCAGTCCCTTGTCCTTGACCATCTGCTCGCCCAGAAAATCGGCCAAGCGCTTGGCCGTCGTGATGCTCGTCGACTTTTGGCTACCGTACTCCTCCAACGTCTTGGACATGCTTCGGTTCTCGGAAATGAGCTCCATGAGCTCCTCGTCCGCGAGCGTGGATCCCTTTCCGTGCAGGACGTCGAGCCATCGGTTCGCCACCTTGGCAACCGCATTGTAGCACTCGGTGAGGTCACTTCCCTCGAGGAAGAACTTGAAAATCTGCTGCTGGAAAATCTTGATGAGCTTCAGCTCGCCACGGCGCTTGACCTCGAACCCCTTCAGCTCGGCGAGGCTGCCATCGTCGTTGAAGACGGCGTACCGCTTCTTCAAATTCTTATCTTCCTCCTTGGACGTCGGAAGGACCATGGCCTTGTAGGGGCCGTCGACCTCGAAGAAGATGGAGTTGTCGCTGTGGGTCTCGTACTTGAACGCCTTCTTGTCGACGAGAGTCTGGTATTGATGGTTCGTGAAACGGTCGTGAACGAGGTGGTTCAACATGACGCAGGGATAGGAGATGCTAAACTTCTTGCCATTCTTGAGCTTGAAGGAGAAGTCTTCGGGAAAAGTTGCCGGCAACATGCACCAGATGCCGTCCGTATCGAGCTCGAGCGGGCGGCCCAAACGCTCGACCAGCTGTCGGGCCATCTGGATGATGGTGGCACCGGTCAAGCAGGTGACGCCCGCCATTTCCATAGAGTACCAGCGCGAGCCCTTTCTCATGACGTAGCCGTAGAAGGAGTTCAGAATGACCTTGTGAGCGAGCTGCAAGGAATCGTAGACGATGATCATCTTCTTGGCCGCCTCGACGTCGGTGGCCGAGGCACCAGAGGATTTCAGCGCATCCGTCTTGCCCTTCCAGACTTTTGCTTTGCCCTTGTAATCGTAGCGACGATCGCGGAAGTCGCGGACAGTGTTGATGTAGAAGGGGTTCTCCCGCTGGCAGATGATGGCCTCTCGGACGATGGTGGTGGAGTCGTGGATCTTGTGATACACCTTTTGCGAGTATAATTGCAGTCTCTTCCGTGTCAGGGCAGCCTGCTCATCGACGCTCAACTCCTGAAACGTTCGCATCGGCGCATGAGGTGTCTTGCCGGGAAATTTTTCGTTTTCGAGAGCATGCCGGATCATGTTGTACTCATCTCGTTTGGCCGGCAGATACTCTCCTCGCCACGCCCACGGCATCCGCCTATCGCAGGTTTTCCCTGGGCGATTAAAGTCGCAGGCGGCGCAGTCGGATTCCGAAATCATGGAATCCGGTTGGAGTCGGTTGGTTGTCATGATATTGGGGTACATGGAAGCGACGTCCAAGTGGTATATCAGCGGCCGCTCGAGGCACTTGGGCGTTTCCCGCAAGCTCGTGAGCTTTTCGACGATCTGCTGCTTTACCTCTTCGTAGTTCTCGACGTCGTCGAGCGACTTCTTCTCCTCCACCGTGATGACGAATTTCAGGGCAGAGTCCAGGTCCTTCAGCAGCTCGTCGATGGCGGCCGGGTCGACGGAAAAGTCGACGGGGATGTCGGCGCGAAATACGCCGGCTTCTATGCTCTCGACGTGACCGCCGACATATGTCTCCGAGTCGAGCAGGTGTCCATCCCAAAAGGCTTCCTTGGGCGACTGGTGCTTGTTCGGCAAGACGATCTCCTTCTCGAAAGCCTGGACCATGAGCAGCATCTCGCAGAGGGTGCCGGTGCCTTTGCGCAAGGTATCATCGCCTCCGAGCGGCAGGATGGTACAGAGAGAGAAGATGAAAGGGTGGACGTATTTCATGTAGAGGTAGTAGGTTGCGACGGCGTCGGACACGGAATACTCCGCCAGTGTTTGCGGTCGTTCGATGGCGTACGGCGTCATCAGCTCGGGATCTAGTTCGTCGGGGTCGTAGCCAAGCTTGGCGACGGTGACGGCCTTTAGGCCACGAGATCCCTGCGGCAGATACGAGTCTCGGTTGACCCAGTGGAAGCAATCCATGTGGACGCTGTAGCTGCACTTGTACTGGTCATCGTTGTCCTTTCTCCACCCTATCTCGCGGTACATGTCGATGCCGTTGACGCTCGCTCTGGCTTCGACAAAGGGCCAATCGAAAAAATCACCGTTGTAGGTGGCGATGACGGTTGGGCGGGCCTCCTTGATGTGAAGGAAGAAACGTTCGATGACGGCCTTTTCGTTGGGCTCGTTGAAGATCATGAAGGAGCCCGGGTATTCGGGTTTGGGCGTATAGTCGAAATCGCCAATGTCCTCGGAAATGATTTCGCGGTTGGTGATGAGGAAGCCTTGACCATCGATCATGTACGATATCATCATGACCTGGTCAATGGCGGCATCGGGAAACTTGAGTGGCAGTTTCGTGGTTTCGATGTCGTAGGCCATGACGACGGGGTCGGCAGGCAGCGATACCGATTCGTTTGGCCAGATTCTTGTGACACCGTGCTTGACTTCGACAAAATACCACTTGCCGACTCGTATATCTGTACCGGAGGGTTAGTTCGCGTCAGTAGACAGGAGGACAGCCGGGCCGTAAAAGCGAGAGGCTCACCTAAATCTATCATTACTCGCACGTGGTACGGTACGTCGTACTCGCGAATGTCGACGATGTAGTCGCTCGCTTCCGCAAATGAGTTGTTCGTCGCTCGGTCGTTATCTCGTAAATCGTCATCAAAAAGGTCCAAGTCGGCATTGGCTCTGTCCAGGTCAAGCAAGGTTAGGGTCAGGGTCAAGGTCAATGGCCGACATGGAGGGTGGCTCGGGAAGTGCTTACGTGGCGGCCTCGGCGTAGGCGTCCATGGCATTCATATTCTTCCTGTTCTTCTCCGCCACCGGCATGATGTCTTTCCTCGCGGCCATGAGGTCGCCGACATTGGCAAACTTGAGTTCGAGAAAGGTCCGCCGGTGGCCGAGCAGGTGGTTCGGCACGTTGAGGTCATCCTTCTCGACCCTCCGGATGGTCTTGACGACGCCGCCACCCGCCACTCGCTTGACCCATTCTTCCACCTCGGACTCGTGCCCCTTCTTGACGGCGATGAGGAAGTAGGGGTCGAACTCGACGGTCGCCTTGAAAGTCAAGCCGTCGTGCTCGATGAAGTAGCAGTCGAGGGCGGCGCGACCTCCGGGTATCCTGTCGTCCTCGATGGACGTTGGCTGAACGTTGACCAACCAGCCCTCCTTCTTCTTGCCGCCCTCGTGGCGCGAAAAGCCCATGCTGTCGTCGATCGACTGGGCCAGGCGGGTGCGCTCCCACTTTTCATCGGCCGAGGTGGCCTCGACCCTGGACGAGGCGGTGAAGGTGCGAGCGGTTCGCGCTCCATGGTATGCCGATTTCCCGCCCCGGCGGAAGCCCTTTTGCGGACGTCGGAGGCTCGTGTTGGGCATGGCGACGGCCTCGTCGTGCGTCCGAGGACAGGCGGCCGGTGAGGATTTGCCAAAGCTCGCGTTACGAGAGCGAGGGTTTTCGGGATTTCTTGATAGTCGTCATGGATGGCGTCGGACGAGCTAGATGGGCTGGACCTGCGTGAGAGAGAAAGTTGGAATGATGCTTCGAAGGGAAATCAGTTGTGCAGCTGACGATGGGAGGGGAGTCTGAGTATGGATGGGGTAGATGGGGTACAGATTCAATGGCCAAACAATTGGTTACTGGACAACCACGATCCAAGTATTCAAACCTAAAGTGAAGCTAGGGTGTTTCCAGCATTGGGGAGACGCGCCTGCACGCGCTAGATCGCGCAAGACGCAGCATGCGCCACATCCGTTCTTTAATGGGTTTTTTTTCGTTGCTCCACTGAGAACGGCAGCGCCTCGGTACCTCAGCCACAGGCGGTGGGGACAACTAGCAGAGCTGTCGGTCGAGTGGACACTACTAACTGGACTGGATGATCCTGGCCGAGCAGTGCTGGGTCTCGTCGGCCAGAAAGATGCTGGGCGAGAGGACGGAATCTGAATGACAACTTGGCATCGATTCTATTCTCCATGCTACCCATCGCGCAGCCAAGGTAGCCAGAAATGGCGCCCAACACGGATCATGAGCCGCCGAATCCAAATCAGAAGACGCTCCACGTCTGGTCGAAGCCGATAGCGCAGAATGATGGGCAATCGACGGGAGGTCAGCAGGAGGCTCAAGAGGCCGGCACAGCAGCGGCCAATGCGCGACCGACAATCTCGGAGGCCGTGTCGATGATCAAGACGGAAGACTTTGCCACCGTCGCGACGACACCCTGCGCACGACAGGGGTTCCTGGCCGGCATCGCTTCGGGCGCCGGACTCGGCGGCTTGAAGTTTGTTCTCCACGGTGCGTCGAGAGCTTGAAAGGTGCAGCAGGCCTGATCTTGATCGGTTCCCTAACAAAGTGTGAACAACAGGAAATGCGACCAAAGCGGCCAACTGGGCCGTCGGGTTTTTCCTGCTGGGAAGCACGCTATCGTACGAATACTGTCAGTATCGGCGGCGGGCGGAACGTATCCAGATGAAGCGCCACATCGAGGTTGTGTCGGAGAACAGAAGGGAGTTGGCGCGAAAGGCAGCGGAGAAGCAGAGGGAGCAGGCCGAGCAGGAGGCGGAGAGGAAGGCTGGGCAGAAAGCTTGGTACAAGTTTTGGTAGCCTTGGCTACGCCCATACCCGTCACGAGTTGACCCAAGGATAAAACGGTGGGAAGGCCATGATTGGATAATGGATGTATGCGAAGATGGATGCAATGTCCAGTATTGGAGAGGCCAGGCTAGACACAAATGCGATGGGATTGTTATTAAATCAGTATCCAGCCATGGTATTTCATGGGTCCAGTTCTGCATCGTCGTCCTAATTCATACCGGCCTGTCCCTACCAGTGACAGCATGCATCATCCCAAGTCAAGTCATGCACACATGCAAACGCCGAAAACACCACAGGCCGCCCCTTACGAAGTGCGGTGCCCTCCCTTGCCATGAAACGATACCGAAAGTAAAAGGGAAGAAAGAGAAAGGCGAGCAAAGAAAACGAAGATATTAGATGGAGACATGCAAACGCCGAAAACACCACAGGCCGCCCCTTACGAAGTGCGGTGCCCTCCCTTGCCATGAAACGATACCGAAAGTAAAAGGGAAGAAAGAGAAAGGCGAGCAAAGGAAACGAAGATATTAGATGGAGGTGACAGCAATCTTATGCTGGCTGTCGTCCATGAACCGCACCCTCCTCGTAGGCGACCGCTTCTTCGTGACGGCTCCAGACTGCGACGGCGAATGCTGTCGGCGTCTCTGGCTGCGCCTCGCGCGGGCCTCGTTCTCCTCTCGCCTCCGGTACTCGGCCAACTGTTGGCGCCTCTTGAGAGCTCGAGCCTGTGCCATGGCCGGGGTGGGCTTGAAGCCGACGCCGTTGATGCCGGTGCCGTCGTCGTCGGCGTCGTTGGCATCGTAGATGGTGATTTCGTCCTCGTGCCACGTCAGGGCGGCACGAACGGGGTCAGCCACCGACAACTCGGCCTCGGTCGGGAGGTGCTCTTTGGCCGGCGACTTCTTGAGCCGCAGCGGGGGCGTGCCTGTTCGTTTCCTCCCGGGAATTCCATGGTCTGCTGGGTGGTCGACGACGGGCATCCACCTCTCCGGGGTCGGACTTCCCTCTGCAGGCTCCGTCGATGGAATGGCGACATCGGATGCGGGCATGCAGGTTGATTCCGAAATCACAGGCTCCGCGGGGGCAGCTCTATGCCGCTTCCTGGCATCGACATCCGAAAATATGCCATCATGGTGGTTGACGTCGGTGTCGTCGACGTCAGCGTCAACCCCACTGCCTCCCCCACCCCCACCATCGCCGTCCAGCACGAGGCCGCGGAAGCGGCGGGCAACCATGGACCTTGGGCTGTCGCTGCGATCCCCCGGTCGCTCCCTTTGTGACATGTCGAAGGAGAATTTGACGGGGGTGACCGGGAGCGCCTCGCCACGCTTGCGCTTGGGCGTGGACGCGGGCGAGCTCCCAGCCATTTGTGCGAGATGGATGATGTGTCGTCGGCACACCGCTTAGTTTCGTCTGTCCTCAACCAGGTGACTGACTGGCCGATGGATGTCTTGTATGCGATGCCAACAATCGTGTTCTCGATGCGGGAATGAGCCAAAAATGCAGAATAGATGGACAAGGACCAAAATCGAATTGCGTCTGGTTTGGGGGAAATGGTCATTATTGATATGGCTGCAGAGGCAAGGTTTAGTGGCCGAGCTTGCAAAGGAGTATTAGTGTCGGCTTCGCAGGCACGTGGAGAGTCACACCGCATGCATGATTAATGCCTAGGCCAGGCGACGACGAGACAGACGTGCTTGTATGACGGCACGGTTGGTTCGCTCTCAAATGAAGCGTGCGTGTGTGGGAATTAATGCCAACAAGAAAACAAAATGACGACAACAATACTGGCAGTGCATGCCGTCGCTATCATTTGCATGTTCTTTCGTCCTGATTGAAGTGGGCATTAGGATATTCTTGACTCCATTTACGCCTCGCCACCCTCTTCACTTGCAACGACTGCATAGCGAATGATGCACTAACAAGACAGCGAATACCCGACATTATTGCTTCGCAACTTCTTCTCTTCTCTTGCTATATAGGCCAACAGCCATGTGCAACACAGTACCGGCACTGCAGCATCACATATTACAGGCGAAGACAGCCACGCGCAGTCCCAGTAGTGCCACGCCGGCCACTTGGGTTCAGTGTCAACGCCACGTCATGACTGCTCCTGTAGGAGGTGTTCTCGGTAAGGGGGCACATATTGGTACATCTGCACCGCACGGATGGCAAATACATTGACTCTCTCTCTCATGAATATTGCACTGTTCAGTGACACATCAGATCTCTGACGTCTCTCTGGCAGTCTGAGGAGTTGTACCAGCGTACGTCACAAATATAGCACAAGATAGAGCTCCAGAGAACCTACCACCTTACCTTGTGGGCCACAATATCAGCCCAAAGTCCCATCCGATAGAGGAGTCCACCCCCAACCACTGTGACAATTACGCTGCAGAACCCCGTGGCTCGGGTTCAGAGGCGAGCATGTCGAATAGCAGGCGGATCTGGGGACATGTCGATTCCTATCGGTTGGATACTGCAAGGTGATTAAAAGCTGGAGATGCGGAGGCGCTTGGAACGGAAATTTTGAATGACTAGATGAAGTGCTATGCTTGGTACTTGGTTGTCTCTCTTTGGGGGAAGCCTCACCCACATGACTGCCGCCTGCGTCGACCCGTGCCGGTTTGCAGATGCATAAGATGTAGGGCATTGATAATTATTCATGTATAAATTTCGGGTTTGGTGCCCATGGCAAAACGGAAAGTGCCTGAATACGCTGCGATATCTACTAACAGAGTGGAAATGAGGATTGTTGGTCTCTTCAGGGAGCGAGGATGAGCCCAAGAGGTCGAGGGGGGAGTCGTTAAATGGAAAGTCGACCCTCCATAACGGTTCTCGCGTATATAAAGGTTCAGCCAGATCACCTGGGCCATATTACCAACAGAAGGCGATCGATATTGACGACTAAGCCGAAGCGGCACCTGCTTTAAATGATGGTATGCTGTTTTGCCTCAGGAACAGCCTGTCGCACTCGGCTCATCACCCAGCACTGGCAATCTTCATGCTCTCCTTATTCCGGTCTAAAAGTATCGGTATTTGACCGAAAATTAGACAAAGATTCCAAAATGCCACCGAATATGCATCGTACCTCTGATTGATCCACGGGATCCTCAACACCATTGAGCTCCTAGCTGCTGCCGCCGTTATCCGTTCGTGAAGGGGCGCGTATTCTCGCAGTCGAAAGCAGTAGGTACGAGTAGTTCATTTGATCAGGGTATTTACTCTTGTGGTCTGTACAGAGGAGAGTCTGTTGGTGAGTGGATCATACATGCACGGCTGCAAGGTTGGATGTTGTACGCAGGACACACCATTCTGTTTGGGAAGCACGAATTTGAATACGTAGGAAGGAATAGAGCAACGTTCAAGGCAAGGCATGTACGCACTCGCTGGCAGGTTTCACTCAGCATTTTATTCAATGGCATTTCTCTTTCAGCTCGGCGATGACGTCTAATGTCGGAGGGAAGAATTGCCGGGTCATGGATCAATCAATCGACCTTTCCATATGAATACAACAAATCTATGGATGCACTTGTACTAATTGAAAGTGGTTCATTTCCTCGACAATACTTGCGGTCGTGCAAGTATACGTGAGCAACTCGGAGGAAGGTAATGTGACTAATCGTGAAGGAAGCTGTCGTAACCCATTACCACTCTCCACGATCCGATCGGCTCCTGCACGATCCCCGTGCTCGCCTTCGTAAGCTCATTCATTGCGTCATCGACCGTACAAGTATGCGGGTATGCGGGCATGCATACCGACATCCTCGTCCAACGAGGCTGTAATTATTTTACCCCTCTCCGGTCCGAACCTTCGAGCATGGACACCACCCCTCTTCTTCCATAGACGAGCTTGCAACGATTAATTTCCATTGCTCTCCCCAGAACCCAGAACCCCAAAACCCCACATCAAACAATCCACCGACCAAAAAAATATCATTCCAGAAAGCATAAAACAGCAATTTCCACGGCAGCCAGTCATGCCAGACGCTCCTTTCACCTTTCTGCCTCTCGGAGCCACGATCCAGTCTGTCAAGGTCAAGGGCATCAACATCGTCCTCGGCTTCCCTACGCAAGACCAATATGTAAAGCATAACACGCCGTACTTTGGAGAGACCATCGGTCGTGTGGCCAACCGCATCAAAGATGGAAAGATTGACGACCTCAACGGTGCCGCCTACACGCTCGCCGTCAACAATGGGCCCAACAGTCTGCACGGTGGCATCGTCGGTTGGGGCAAACGCATCTGGGACGGCCCGGGGCCGGTGGGCACCAGACAGATACCGGGCATCGACGGTCTCGAAGGTGGGGAGAGCGTCACCTTCACCCTCGTGAGTGAGGACGGCGATGAAGGCTTCCCCGGGACGGTCGAAGCCCGCGTCACCTACACGACTGGGACCCAGCGTCTTCATGGCCAGGAGGCCATCGTCTTGGGCATCGAATACGAGGCCTCGCTCGTCGGAGGCGCGGACGAGACCGTGATCAACATGACGAATCACTCGTACTTTAACCTCACGGGTGATGACACCATCGATGGCACCGTCGTCACACTCGGCACCAACAACCACCTCCCCGTCGATGCCAGCCTCATCCCCACCGGCCGGCCCGTACCGTACGCGGCCGTCGAGACGACGAAGCCCTTTGTCCTCACGACGACGGAGCCTAGCGTCGACAACTGCTTCGTCGACGGCACCGAGCCCTCTTCCGTACCCATCGACACACGCGCCCGTTCGCTGGCTCTCCACCTCTCGGCCCACCACCCCAAGACAGGAATCCATCTCGAAGTTCTCAGCACCGAGCCTGCCTTTCAGTTCTATACGGGCGACTACACCGACGTTCCAGCCGTCGAGGGCGCGCCGCGGAGGGGGCCCCGCAGCGGCTTCTGCTGTGAGCCGGGCAGGTTCGTGAACGCGTGCAACGTGCCCGAGTGGAGAGACATGACGAGGCTGAAGAAGGGAGAAAAGTATGGTGCGAGGATTGTGTACAGAGTATGGGCCGACTGAGGGCGTTGCTATTGGGACATGGACTCCTGCTTCTGCTCCCGTTCCGTCCCGTCCCGTCCCATCTCCTCTGCTTGTGCAAGCCACCTACAGGTACATGAAATATCCGACGTAGGAAATGCGTGAGCCAAGTGACGCATGAGAGCAAGAATCCATTCATTCATTCGTTCGTCCGTTCGTTCGTTCGTTCATTCATTCATTCCCTCACTCGCCGCTGACCCAATAACAAAACAGCTCGCCCGTACAACGAGACCACCAAGTCATGTCGTAAAAGACACGAGGTGACGGTGAGCCGGAACTCAGTCCGAATCGCTATCGTCGCCCAGAAAGGCGAGGTCCGCCTGGGCCCGTCGACGCTTCAACGCAAAGGTCTCGTACTCGCTCCCGTCCTCGTCCTCGTCCTTGTCCTCGACCCCACGCTCGCCCCCTTTTTGCTCGTCATCGGCCTCGCTGTCGTCACTGTCCGGCTTCATCGCCTTGCTCTTGCTGCGGCTTGTTCTCCTACCGCTGTTCATCCCCCATAGCTGGTTCATCTCCTGGGCCGCCTCGGCCTCGGCCTGGAGCTCCCGCGTCGCCTTGATCTCCCGCGCTTTGGCCTCGGAGAAGCGGCCCTCGATGCCGGCATCGGCGAGCATCTTCTTGAGGTGACGTATTTTGGCACGCACGTCATCTCCGTACCTTTTCAGCTCGTTGTGCCACAACTTGCGTATGCCGCACTTGACGAGATGGGATTGGAGCCTTTTCATCTCCGCTTCATTGCTGTCCTCTGGCGCCGCCTTCTTGGCCGCCGCTTTGGATCCCGGTTCCGGCCCTTCGCCTTTGGTCTTCTTCCTGCGCTTTGGTTGGGGAGGCTCGTCAATGACGTCCGAGTACTCCTCCTCCTCGACCACCGGCCGCTTTGTATCCTCGTCCGAGCCGTCCTGGTTCTTGACGGACTCCTTGTCGCTTTCGTCGCCATCGCGATTTGCGCCATCGCCCTCGTCGTTCGTGTCGCCCACTGCTTTGGCCTTTCGCTTGCCGCCTGATGAGGAACTGTTCGCATGGAAATCATCTTCATCTGATTCAGCCCCGTTAGACTTGCGACGGGCCGCCGCCTTGGCCAGCTTTGGATCCCTTTTGGCTGCCGTGGAGGCCTTTTTCTTGGAGCCTTTCATTTCGTCCTTGGATGCAACCCCCCTCTTGTTGTCGGAGGATTTGCTGCTCGGCAAGACATGGTGCTCATCTGACACGGTCGCTTTGGACTTGCGATGTGCTGCCGACTTTTTTACTTCTGAATTCCTCTCATTCTCCAAGCTCGCCTTTGACTCTTCGCCCTTGGTCGTCTTTCGCGAAGGGGATGCGCGTTTGTGCCGCTTCGGACTCGGTGTCTCTGCTTCCGGGGACTGACGCTTGGTTCCCGATTTCGACTGAGCCTTTTTCTCTTCGCGTCCGGGTACCCAGCCGTCAAGAAGCTTGTCCTGAGGCACTTTTGTTGAGCACTATCGAATGCTGGCGTGTTGACAAGATTTACATGCACTTACGACATATTCCTTGATGAGCAGCTTGCTCTTCTGCTTCCACTCAGGGCATACGAAGAAGCCTTCTTCAAGACCGAGTTGCTCCTCGGCGTGTCGGCGGACCTTGTTGACGGACGTCGTGTCTGGATCGGCGGCGTATACCGTGCAGGTGCCATCGATGAGAGCCTTCTCGAGCGCGTTGGTGGTTGGCGCCATGAGGGGCGATGGGACGTCAGGGTAAGAGGATGCCAATGCGTCTGATGTGGAGATGAAACTTTTCTATGATGCTAAAAGGTCTTTGTTTCGAGATCATTGGACGCCGTGGACGTCGCGCTGATGTGAACGACGTGCCGCGAAAGTTAAAGTCACATCGTTGACCTTGATGCCGTTCGCGACATGGGCAGCCGCTGAGTGATTGTCGCCACTATGCTCTTTTTGGTAATTAGTGGCGCTGCTTCACTGGTTGACTACTAAGTCAATCCCGTACAGACGAAGCATTTAAATTATTACAGTAAAAATTACATGCACTTGTAAGTAAGTACAGTACGGAGCACTCCATACTAGGCAGTAGTTAGATGTACTTACTGACCAAGTACAGGACGGGGTGCTTGTACGAGCACATGTACAGCAAATTCGGCAATAATTACAGTGTACCCCGTACCTGTAACTAGCTGTATTTATCGACAACGACCATTGTGACGACGTGCCCAAAGGCCTCCTTGTGCTGAAATGATTCTAAAAAAAAAGGGTCCGTCAGTATCCATCCATTTCAGGTGCCTCGTTCGCATCTTGCAAATCGTGACGGATTCTTTCGATATTTATTCTTACTTTTTTATTCGCAAGGCAATTGCAGGTGTCCCTATTTTGGCGAAATAGTTTGCTTGTGGCGGAACACTGCTTGTACGTCCATGAACAAAGGTGTTCTGCCGATCCGTAGACTATTTATTACCTGCTTGCAGACTGCCATACCTTGCAAGTCCGCAGCGATTCAGCCATCCTCGACGGGCATGGCAAGTTGAAGATGATGCTGAGCGACGTACTACGTATCTGTGATTGCATTTCTGGCTGATCCAAACGAGGAGATGAAATGTTACGAGGATTCGCTCCAAATCTTTCTTGTTGTCTTGGGCGTGTTCGCTTTCGACACGCGTGACCAACCACTGAAATGGGGATAAATCGCCGCCGCCAAACCCGAGACTTCCCACCTGCACATCTCACGAACGGCATAGAACGAACCGTCCATGGTGGTCAAAATGTCGGCGTCTCTTGCACCGGAATGTAATGAAGTCAAAGAGTAGGCGCACATTTCCCATTCAACGCGCATTCGTCTCTGACAAAGCTGGCAGACGCTACGACACGTGCTTCCTGAAATGGTACAGCGAGAGTGAGTTGACCGCCCTTCGCCATCGTCGTCTCCGCCTGCTCATATGTCGCCTCTTCCTTCCAGAGTATCTGCGGGGCGCCGAAAAGGATAACAAGGAGTGTGCCGGCCTCTTCAAAGAGTATTCAAAATGCCTCAATGTGCGAAAGCCGGTCGATGGGTGTTGCGTGTCGGATCAGAAGTTAACATGGATGTGCAGGTCGCGCTGAAGGAACGGGGCATCGACAAGCTCCTCGACGAGGCACGGGACGATAACAAGGAAAACGACACGAGGCTTACGACACCAAAGCGTAAGTTTTTTCATCATCATTGCCGCCAAGATCTTGCTCGTCTCACTGTGCACAGAATAGCGAGCTCGCGCGGCTTGCTGGCACGGACGGAGCCGAGAGTTGGGAGCCTGGGGTGGACGCAGACTGCAGGCAGCATGTAGAAACTCGCCACACAATTCAACATCCAACCTTTGCACGCAGTTATCACCATCTACAACATCATCTACAATATATCATGCCATACCGCACCATACCGCAAAATACCATACCATTTCTGCTCCTCAAGTCTCGATTGAGCTCATTGACCTTTGCTGTCCACTCCTCCCACCCCTCCTCTTCTTGGATGTCGACCAGCCGGGGAATGCTGTCTGAAATTGGCCATGTGCAATTGCTGCCACGTGATTCGCCCCAAACCGCCACCCCGAGTCCTCCCCCGCTGAGCTGGTTGTGGATGCACTGCAAGTACTATTACTTGTAGTTATACTAGTGATGAAGCGAGGGGGTGCGGAGTACAATGTACTTGAACAGTAAGTAATTACTTGCACCTACAGTACTTTCGATGGCGGTGTATTACCGGCGTACAGGCGTACAGGCGTACATGCAATTTCCGCTGGCCACTAATATTACTTACTGCTGGACTGGACTTATTTCTTGTAGGTATCGCTCCTAGTATTATTCCATGTCCTTATCTGCTCTAACTCGCACGCGAACCTCGAGCCGCCGCTGATCCTCCCCCTCTCCTCCAACGGCAATTTCCATTGCGAGTTCCTGGCCGGTTGAGCCTCCGGTCCGTCCCTCCGTCGTGCACATCGAACCGATCGCACCTCTCAAGCAGCGCTTCGGCTGTTGCATCGCGGCAAGTCGTCATCGAAGCCGGCCTCCGCTCCCTCCTCTCCCGGTCTGTCGGCTTGCGTCACGGTCCCGAGCCAACGACCTCCCTCCATTGCGACGTCCAGCTACGGGCCATTATTCCTATTTCCATTCCTCGCAGGCCTCGGCCGGAAGGAAAGAAAGAATCGACGAGCAAGTTCACGCATCCGTCTCACGGCATGTGCTGCCTGCAGACGTAGCGATCTATGCACCCGTTCTCCATCCTCACGCTCGGCATCTTTGTAGCTGGCTACATCACCGCCCGCTGGGACCTCGTCACCCGCCTCTATGAGCTCGCCATCTTTGCTGCCGAGTACGGAGTTGTCGTGTGTTCTCCCGCCCTCTCCGGGAGGATGTCTGTGCCTGCTAATCCACCCTTCCTCCGTCCACAGATTCGCGCGGCAAGAGGCGTCGTCGGATTGACTGCCCTATTCCTCGCCATCTTCGCTCCCGTCGCATTCCTCGCGGGCAAGGAAACCCATCTGGTACGGATCCCCCCGGACCAATACTTGCATGAACAGATGGGTGTGGCGACACGCAGGCTGACATGGCCCACTGCAGCATCCCCAGACGCCAGGCCTCGGCGTCTCCGCACGAGAACAGCTTCGCCGCCGCGGCTCCTTCTGACGACCGATAGCCCACGCGGACAGGGTCTCTTGTCATGGTAGAACATGATGGCTTGATGCGCGTGTTTTGGCCGACCGATGCGTGCAAGTCGGACCGGCCCGGCGTCGTGGTCGGATGGAGGAACTCGACCCTCGACGTCCTCGTCGTGGCCGTCCTGGAAGACGTCGATGTATGCCCTGTGCCCTTCGAGTTCCCGTGTGGATGAGAAAGGCTGCTGACGAAACGATGACGCACGCAGGCCCACGACGTCGAGTTTCACCTCAAATTGGGCACCTTCTTTCGCGGCTGCCCTCACAGCCCGAGCCGGATCTACGAGGTCTGCGGTCACTCCTCGATGCACGTCCTCGGGGTCTCGAATCCGACAGACGCCGAAGGTGCCGATCCTTCATGGGTGCGCGCGACGACGACGCCATCCTCGAAGCGGCCCGTCATCAACTGCGCCAAGGCCTCGAGTGTCCAGCTCATCCTCTACGACCGGCCCGGGCCCAAGGCGATGCAGTACATCTCGCTCGACCCCATGGCCTTGGCCCTCGGCGATAAAGGCTCGGCCTGGGACAGCAGCAGCAAAGGTGCCGACGAGTCGAAGGGCGATGTCGAAAAGCAGGAACGAAAGGAAAACGAGGCTCGTCGAAGGCTCGTCGAGAAGCTGAAGCTGCACACCATCACCAATCGAGTGCCGTCCGCGAGGGACAAGGCCTTGTCCAAAATCATCCACCAGGTCAACTGGTCGTGGGAGCTGGACCAGGAACTGCAGAGGAATGTGGGCCGACTCGGTCCGCGGCCGAGGCGCGGTCTCAGCGTCTCCGAGATGGTCGTCGAATCGGCGACGACGATGAGAAACTACGTCCTGCGCCAGCTCCGGGAGCTCTTCACCCTCTACCTGTTTCCCATCCTCCGACGCGGCTTCTGCCTCCTCCTCCTCGGCCATCGCGTCGTCGCCGAGGTCTTGCTCGTCATGCTCGAGTGGCAGCCGAACCCGGGGGGGGCCGCCCTCAAGGACATATCGGCGACGGCCCAGCAGATCGAGATTCGGCTGCAGCAGTTCTGCTACTGGCCGATGCAGTACTCGACCTTGCGTCGGCGAAACATGAACTGGGCGAGCGTGACCAACAGCCACCCGGACTACATCCGCTTCTACAACAGCCTCTGGCTCGTCGCCAACGACGTCATCATCGGCATCGCCCTCGGTTCCTACATCATCGACCACGCAGACTGGGTGGCCGCCGAGCTGGCACATCTCCTGCGGACCTACACGGTCGAGGCCCTCCACCAGAGCATCGAATGGCTCATGGGTTGGCCTGCCGGTCTGAAGCTCAACACCGAACTGGCCGCCTTTCTCGGTGATTTGTTTCTCTGGGTCATCGACTACTGGTCCAGTAAGTCTGCCGCCGCCTTCTCGTCCGCGTCGCCGTCCTGTCCGATGCTGACGTCTCCAGGCTGCATCGAGGCGCTGAGCCCGTTGCTGCCGCGGCTCCTCTGGTTCATCGGCTTCGCCTCCTTTGCCGGTGCGAGCATGCCCATCGCCATCTTCTCGGACCTCCTCTCCGTCCTGACCATCCACATCTACTCCTTCTACCTCGCCTCGGCGCGCATCTATCACTGGCAGCTCACCATCCTCCAGTCGCTCTTCCATCTCTTCCGCGGCAAGAAGCACAACGTTTTGCGGAACCGTATCGATTCCTGCGACTACGACCTCGACCAGCTGCTCGTCGGCACCATCCTTTTCACCCTCCTCTTCTTCTTGCTGCCGACCATGGTTGTCTTTTACCTCAATTTTGCGATTGCGAGAATGATCATCATTTCGATGAAGGCCGGCTTCGATACCTTGCTTTCTTGCTTGAATCACTTTCCACTTTTTGCCATCATGTTGCGGGTCAAGGACCCCGGACGGCTGCCAGGTGCGTTTCTCGGGAGCCGAGGAGGCTGGGTTCGTGCAGTGGAGGAGGGCGAAGAATAAAGACTGACAGGCGCAGGCGGCATTCAATTCGAACTCCGAGATACCCACGATTATAGAGCATCAAACACCACCACCACCACCACCACCACTACTACTAAGATTCCCAAGGAGCCGGCGACGTCGGTCATTTATCTCAGGGTTCGTTGTCCTTACTGTCCTGTCCTGCCCCGCCTGTCCTTTCCTTGTTTGCCTTTCTCGTCTTGAGCGGTGGGAGCGGAGACTGACACGATGATGGGTAGTCGATCCCGCTCAGCTTTGGGGCCATGTTCCACCAGTACTCGCAGATGGCGAACCGGATTCGGAAACACTACCTGTCACCTCGGGTGCTGCTCTGTCTGTTGACGGGGCAGTTCGTGCCGCCAATCGACCGGAAGAACCTTTACAGCCTGCAGTATAGCATGTTGCCGGCTAGGAGACCGACGGTGTGGGAGATGTGGCGGGTGGTGAACATGGAACTGCCCCAGAAGAAGCCGTTCCCGCTGCCAAACGTTCCTTCACTCCCAAACGGCGGTAGAAGGGGGGCGAACGGACGGGCGAGGTCGTATCACTAGTAGTAGTCGAGGTGAAGGAATAATATTAATCATTTGCACATGATGTTCACAGCATTCTTCACATGCTGCACATACTTACATGAAGCTTGGAGCCCACGAACTCTTCGTGGTTTGGTCGGGGCGTTTGATGCTCCACATGGGGACATGCGCCATCTCCGTTCAAATCGAATCCGCCATCCAGTGAGCCAAACGTGCAAGCTTCACCGGCATTGTCGGGAGTAGAATCTGGCTTGTAGCCTTTGTAGGAGGTTGGAATGCGGCCGTCCCTGGGTGAGGCGGCATGCCAATCGGAGCTGGAGTGGGGTCGAAAACGAGGGTGGCTTGGAACCTCGCAACTACCTGAGTATGGTTACCGACGTACTTATGACGAAGCGTCTAGAACCTCGACTCCATCCTTAATACGTTGCAAAAGACGGTTATTGAATCGACGTGCACAGGCCCAACCCGGATCGTTGGACTTGGTCGCCTCACCGGTCCATCCATCTTCGTTTTTTTCCTGCCTTGCGTTCTGCAAGCAAGACATAATCCGAGACGAGAGCCGCTGAGAGATCGAGAACGCCTGAGGCCCTGCATCCGCCAATCCAACGTGTAACGCAAGCTGGGCACGTCTGCTTCCTGCTACGTACCAGAGCAGTGCCGGGCGGGAACGAGGTCCTGACGCGTGCTCTTCCGACGAGGGTCAAGACACTATGGCCATGGACCCGAGCCCGCGCTTCTACCAGCACTTTCAAGCCAGCGTGGCGGGTGAGCAAGTCCCTGCGAAGCCGTTACGCTTTGCATCAAGAGGGATGGCCAGCTGACTGGCACATGTACGCACCTCGCAGTTCTCGAGGATCAGATAGAGCAATTGACATCTGCATCGGCTGTTGCGGGCGAGCGCCAGGACGCCATCAATCATCTCCTCGCTGGCATTGCCAAACTCCAAAATGAGGTCGCAGATGCCGCCGAGACCACACCGTCATATGACCGTAGGCAATACTCTGAGGTTCGGCCTGTCCATCCTCCCTCCTCCTCGATCACCTCCTCCATGTTACACACGCGCGCAAACGCACGCAAGCACGCACAGGCAGCGTCGGAATGGAGGCTTATTTCTCCTTTGCATAGACTATCAAGGGACTACAAGAGAAGCTCAACGAGACTGTCGCCAAGGTCAACCCCCGGACACGCTTCCAGTTCAAGCGCTCCGGAGCCGGCACTGCCCACGCCGACACGGACGGGGGTGTGTCGTCGAGAATCGACCCGAGATTGAATCCAGGGAGCTTTGCCATGAGCTCGGCACCGGCGGTTCCTTCGACGCGGTCCAACGATGCCGACAACGGCGGTGATGACGAAGTTGACACCCTTGGCCAGCTTCCTGCGAAACCATCGAGCGCGCGTGATTACAACTTGGAAATGTCGATGCCCGGCGTGGCCGGTATCCGCAAGCCCAGCTTCTCGACGGCCAGCAACATCGGCATCTCGAACCAGTCGGGGCTGCACATAATCCTGCCATCGTCGGCAGCTCGCGCGACCGCCTCGGGTAGTCTCACCGACTTGACTGGCTGCATCGTCGACATGTCGGTCCCCACCGCGACTGGCCAGCCCTTTGCCGGCCTTGCGCTCAAAAACATCCGCGGCAGCCTCATCGTCGCCGGCCGCGTGAACGGACCGGTCCATATGACGGCCATCGCCGACAGCATCGTCGTCGTCGTAGCCCGCCAAGTCCGGATCCACGAATGCAGGAACGTGCACCTCTACCTGCACTGCAGCAGCCACCCGATCATCGAGGACTGTACGGGCATGCGCTTCGCGCCGCTCCCCGCCCCCTACGTACTCTTTCACCTCCCCATCGGTGGCTGATCCATGGTGCTAACAGTGAGGCAGATGACGGAATCCGAAGGCAACACGGAGAACCAGTGGGACCAGGTGGATGACTTCAAGTGGCTCAAGGCCGGTCACAGCCCCAACTGGACCGTCCTGCCCGACGAAGAAGTGCTCGACGCCGATGTGTGGACAAAGATCGTGCCGGGCCAGCCTGGCGCGAGCATGCAGGAAACGCTGGCCAAGGTTGGCTTGCCGCGAGGGTAGAGCTCGTACGGGTCCGCAGGGGGGGCAGGCTACCGGCCTTTCGAAGAAGAGCAGACGAATCCATGTGATATATGCTGGACTGGGCAACGCCCATGGCCCGCGTGGAGTAGAAGTTTACCCAGTAACGCTTTTGCATCCTCCAACGCCAATGAGAGAAAAACTAGGGGAAAAGCCGCCAACCAACAGCGCTTGCTTGGTCCACCAACGTGTGCAGTGCACGGGAAGAAGGGACAGGGACCCATCACATGACATGTCACGACTCCATCTTCACATCGGCTCCTGCCCCGTCGTCCTTTCCAAACCGAACGCCGCCCTCGCGCAGGCTCTCAAGAAGGGCGCGCTGGAGCTTGATCCTCTCCTCGAGCTCCTTCATCTCGCACCGCTGCTCGTCGAGGGAGCGTGTCATGTCCGGCAGGGTGCGGACCTGGGCGCGGGCGTGCTGCAGCTTGTGCTTGAGGGCATCGGTCGCACCCGGCACGTCCTTGAACGAGAGCTGCTCGCCATTGCCTTGAATACCGGTGCCCGCCGTCGCGTTCCTCGTCGCCGACGAGCCTGACGTGGTCGTGTCTGTGGTGATGCCCGACGATGACTGGATGCCGGCACGGACCTTGGCCAGCACCGTCGACAGCTCCGACAGGGAGTCGAGATCGTCGGGTGACAGCGAGGGAGGGAGACCGAGGGCGTTCTGGCCGTCCATGGCGGACGTTGCAAGCGACAAATGCTCGCCTGCTTGCTTTCTTTCCGCTTCCAACCAACCGAGGATGAGAGGGGGGGGGCGGGTTGCGGGCGTGGCTCCGGGGAAATGCGCGCTCGGAAGCGGGGACTCGTTGCTGCGGCCAAATAGGGTTTTTTTTTTGCGGGAGATGCCTTGGGCTGAGACGGATTGGATGACTTTTGTGATGGGACGGGAGACGGGATGGGTTGCGTTGCGTTGATCTGGGTCGGTGGAACTGGATAGATGGAGTCGTCATTCGATGCGTTATCGGCCTAGATCCATCCACGACGAACAACCCCCCCACCTCTGAATTTACAAAGCCAAAACTACCTAGTAAGTAAGTACAAGTGCCGAACGGCGCTACTTACAGCACACTGCTTTCCGACCGTAGGTACATACTACAGTAGGTAGGTAGCCAGCCAGCGTACTTATAGTGGGGTGGCAAAAGTGTCGATTAACTTTGTCGTGGTGCGCTACCAAAATTGAATCGTCACTTTTGTCTACTGTAGTGACTGTAGCAGGTACCGGCCTACCCACCCTACAGGCTATCGCAACCCTCAGGCACGCAGCTCCCTCTCCCTCCAACAACAAAACTACGAGCCAATTGGTATCCCTAGGCCCGACCGAGATCCCTTCCACCATGTCCAAAACCGAGCACAAGGCCTGCCTCAGTATGTCGACCCCTAACCCGCTGCCCCGCCGTCGTCACCATGGCCGAGGCGAAGAGGCAGATACGCAGCCGTCCGTCACCTCGTCCGCTGCTGCTTCCTCGTCCTCTCCTCCCGCCTCTCCTCTCCTCTCTCCTCTCCTCTCTCCTCCTCCCTCTCTTCCTCCCTCTCCTCCTCCCCCCCCCTCCTCCTCATACTCCTCCTCCTCCTCCTCCTCGACCTCCTCCTCCTCGGCCTCCTCCTCCCCCTCCTCGCCTGTCCCTTCGCCGCCCGACCGGTGGGCCGGACGGCGAGAAGGTTGCCTCCGCCAAGCGTCCCGATTTCGTCCTCGTTCTCTGCTTCATCCTCGTCTATCTCGAACTCGCCTGGCTAATTCTCTTGCTGCTGCGCTCCCGCAGTCGTCATTGATGGCTGGGGCATTCCCTCCGAGTCCAGCCCGAAGGATGGCGACGCCATCACCAACGCCAACACGCCCGTCATGGATGAGCTGTCCAAGAACCCCCACGGCTTCACCGAGCTCGAGGCCTCCTCCCTCGCCGTCGGTCTTCCCGAGGGTTTGATGGGCAACTCGGAAGTCGGTCACCTCAACATCGGTGCGGGACGTGTCGTCTGGCAGGACGTTGTCCGCATCGACCAGTCCATCAAGAAGAACGAGCTTGTCGACAACGAAGTCATCAAGAAGACGTTCCAGAGTGCCGCTGCCGGCAATGGCCGCCTTCACCTCTGCGGCCTCGTCTCCCACGGCGGTGTCGTACGTCTCGTCCCCGCCTCGGCGCCTGCCTCGGGTCCGTCGCCACCGCTGACATCCGGCTAGCACTCGAAGCAGGAGCACCTGTACGCCCTTCTCCGGGCCGCCAAGGAGTACGCCGTCCCGCACGTCTACATCCACTTCTTCGGCGACGGCCGTGACACCGACCCCAAGTCGGGCGCCGGCTACATGCAGGAGCTCGTCGACTACCTCAAGGAGGTGGGCGTCGGCCAGATCGCCACCGTCGTCGGCCGATACTACGCCATGGATCGCGACAAGCGCTGGGAGCGTGTCGAGATCGCCCTCAACGGCCTGTGCCACGGCGTCGGCGAGGCCAGCGAGGACCCCGTCGCGACGGTCAAGGCTCGGTACGAAAACGGCGGGTCCAAGGACAAGGATGAGTTCCTCACGCCCATCATCGTCGGTGGTGCCGACGGTAGAATCCAAGGTGGGTCGACTGTCGTGCCGGCTGCACGGGCTGATGACTGACGACGGCCCGTCACCGCCAGACGACGACACCATCTTCTTCTTCAACTACCGATCCGACCGCGTCCGACAGATCACGCAGCTCCTCGGCGACGTCGATCGATCGGTCCTTCCCGACTTCAAGTATCCCAAGATCAGCAAGCTCGTGTCCATGACCAAGTACAAGACCGAGTACCCCTTCGAGGTCGCCTTTGAGCCCCAGCGCATGGACAACGTCCTGGCCGAGTGGCTTGGCAAGCAGGATGTCGAGCAGGTGCACGTGGCCGAGACGGAAAAGTACGCCCACGTCACCTTCTTCTTCAACGGCGGTGTCGAGAAGGCCTTTCACCTCGAGACGCGCGACCAGGACCAGGACCTCGTCCCCTCCAACAAGTCGGTCCCCACCTACGACAAGGCGCCCGAGATGTCTGCCGACGGCGTCGCCGACCAGGTCTGCAAGCGCCTCGGCGAGCAAAAGTTCCCCTTTGTCATGAACAACTTTGCGCCCCCGGACATGGTGGGCCACACGGGCGACTACGACGCCGCCATCATCGGCTGCGAGGCCACCGACAAGGCCATCGGCAAGATCGTCGAGGCCTGCAAGAAGGAGAACTACATCCTCTTCATCACGGCCGACCACGGAAACGCCGAGGAGATGAAGTTTGACGACGGCAAGCCCAAGACAAGCCACACGACGAACAAGGTGCCCCTGATCATGGCCAACGCGCCTGAGGGCTGGAGCCTGAAGAAGAACGGCGGCGTCCTGGGCGACGTGGCGCCCACCATCCTGTCGGCCATGGGTCTTCCTCAACCCGAGGAGATGACGGGCGAGTCGCTCCTTGCAAAGGACCTTAAGCGGAGCGCCGAGTAACGGCTGCGACGGCGCCTGCGACGGAGGACCACGGCAAGACTCGAGGGCGTGGCTCGAGCGGTAGAATGGAGCGCATCATGCCCTCCTTCGTAGGAGGCATGCTTGGAGCATCGCATGTACGAAACGGCAGCGATAGACGGCTGGAGCATTGTGCATGGACAAAAAGTACTTGACAAAATGAACGAGCTTACCCATCCATCTGCGCTGACGGGTGCAAGTGGTGCCCCGTCCCCCAAGTGCTCCCCCCTCGCGAAACCTTGCATGGTTCATGGCTTGCGAATATCACACGATGGATTGCGCACACATCAACTACTGGGTACCTATGGAATTTTGTGGTTTCGTAGCTGTGCATGATAGAGTTGTGGGCGTATGATAGCTACACACACGGATGCCTCCGTCCAAACCTCCCATTTACAGTGACTATTTACCTGTTGTATGTGCGGAGTATGCACTCCGTACAGTACAGTTGGTTGTACTGTAAACCTGTATTGATAGTGCGTCATTGCATGTACTTGCAACAGGTACACAAGTACAATGTACATGTAAGTGAGACAGGGACATCACCCCTCGTCATCGTCCTGGTCCAGTCCACCTCCATGATTCACAATCAACAGATTCACAATAAGCCATCCGGTGTCCGGTGTGATTCTTCTTCTTCTTCAAGTCCTGCCTGTGGAGCAACCTCCCCGGGGAAACAGGCAACCACGACTCTACGATGCGCTTCTGGGTCAACGTTCTGCTTGCTCTGCCGGCCGCGGCTCCGGGCGTGTTTGCCAACCGTCAGGTAGACGGCGAGACCAAAAATGTCGCCATTATTGGTCAGTATTCTTCTCTCCCATTCTTCCGCGAATAGATCCCCCAAGCTGGCTGTTGATTTGATCTGACGAAATAATCATGCAGGAGCCGGAGCTGCTGGCGCCTCGGCAGCGTACCACCTACAACGGTACGCCGACGAGGAGGGCCTCGCCATCAACATTACCATTCTCGAAAGGTCGGGTCACATCGGCGGCCGTACCGTCACCGTCCCTGTCTTTGAGGATCCCGCTCTGCCTATCGAGCTGGGCGCCTCCATCTTCGTCACCGTCAACCACATTCTCTACAACGCGACAAAGGCCTTCGATCTGCCTCTCACCGAAATGTCCGCCTCCGCCTCCGGCGACATCACCGCCATCTGGGACGGTGACAGCTTCGTCTTTGAGTCAACCAAGGGCTCGAAGTGGTGGTGGGATGCTGGTAAGCTGTGGTGGCGGTATGGGCTGGCGCCGTACCGGGCTCTCAAGCTCGTCAAGAGCGTCGTCGATACCTTCCTGAAGCTCTACGACGAACCGAACTTTCCTTTTCGCTCTTTGACCCAGAGGGTGTTTGAGCTGGATCTTCACAAGGCTACAGCCGTGACGGGTAGCCAGTTTTTGGCCAAGCATGACGTGAGTGCACCCATGTCCTCCCACTCCGAATCGCGACTTACCAGGCCCGCCAGCTCAACGGCGAATTTGCTCGTGAAATCATCCAGGCAGCCACACGAGTCAACTACGCCTCCAACCTGGATTACATCCACGGCCTCGAGGCCATGGTTTCCTTTGCGACGGAGGGAGCCGTCGCCGTCGCCGGAGGAAACTGGCAGATCTTCGATGCCATGGTTCGCCGCAGTGGTGCTGCACTGCACCGAAACACGTCCGTCACGGGCATAACATTGGCAAAGGGGACCGCGCAGCTCGGTAAAGGTCGCAAGTACATCATCTCGGCGAGGGACTCGGCCCATCCCTCCGACAAGGATGGCAAGCCGCTGCCAACCGTCTTCGACAATGTCATCATCGCCTCTCCCTGGCAGTTCAGCAACATCGACGCAGCCGAGGGCATCATTAAACATGGCATCGACCCGGTTCCATACACGAAGCTGCATGTCACCCTCTTCACCTCACCCTTCAAGTTGCACGCCGAATACTTCAATCTAAAGCCGGGAGCCAAAGCGCCTAGCAACGTCTACACAACACTCGGCAAAGGGGAGGAGCCCAAGAGGGGTGCAGACGGCGTCGGCAAGATGGGCTTCTATTCCATCAGCACGCTGCGGTCTGTCGTGAACCCGAAGACGAAAAAGGTGGAGTTCGTCTACAAGATATTCTCTGCCGAAGCCGTCACCGCAGCATTCCTTTCCGACCTGCTAGGCACTCCGGTCCCGAACACGTTTGTCACATCCCTCACGGATGGTTCGTCCTCGACGGCCGTCCAGCCCATCTCGTGGTACCACCCGCACTGGTTCTTCTCCTACCCAGTCGAGCTGCCGCGCGTAACGTTCCAAGACCCCATCGTCGGCCAGGGTATATACTACACATCAGGCATCGAGAGCTTCATCTCGACGATGGAGACGAGCGCCTTGATGGGTATGAATGTTGCCCGTCTCATAGCCGACGATTTTGCCGGCTGTTCGCGACCTGGTGGAGCGCCGGAGCGAGGAGGCAAGAATTCCGAGGGAGACACTCAGGGGAACATGGACGGCGAGGCTGGCGCAAGTGCGGAGAATATTACTATTGATGTTGACGAGCTATAAACCATGAGCTACAAAAGCACGAAAACGTCTAGGAGAATTGGCAAGCGACATGTTTTTGTCCATCAAACGGTGGGTGGACATCCGGGCGATGGGAAAATGGGCCTCCTGAAAAATCTAAACAACGATATCTGTCTTCTCATCTCTTTGCCTTTGTCAAGCCACTCGCATTACAACAACCAATTACACTGCAATGAGGTTGTCTTGACAATATTAGCATGTAAACGACACGCCATTGCCTTGGATCGTGGCGCGACGTCGCACCGCCACAACTCAAACGTGGCGAATGCGCCACATGATTAGCGTACCCCTCGCTCGCCCCTCATCACGGTGCGGAGATTTGGCTTCGGCAGCGTGTTTTCTGTCTTCCATCACACCAAGCTGCTGCATTAATAGTTCCTGTGACGCATCATCGGGTCAGGCAGACGGGATGTTTCACCGCTCCATGTGTACTTCGTCATCACCGAGCCGTCGAATTTAACCTATTGCAAAATCATCGCTGCCCCCTCTACATCAGCGACGCTTTGCATGGTTTCCGCTTCCTTTGCCTCCGTTCTGCCCGCCTTTGTTGACATTCGTCTTTGAGACAGCGCGGGTGCCCTGCCCAAGCAACGGCACACGCGTGC
The DNA here is from genome assembly GCF_001625195.1 of Drechmeria coniospora. NCBI lineage: Eukaryota > Fungi > Ascomycota > Sordariomycetes > Hypocreales > Ophiocordycipitaceae > Drechmeria > Drechmeria coniospora. Next base: position 4,109,061 of record NC_054391.1, read on the forward strand.
CAGCATGTTCGTCCTGCGCAATGGTTCGTGAAGATATTCCCTACCCCTCTTTTATCTTCCCTTTCGCGAGCGGCGGCGGATTGTCGTCACAGCCCTCCCCCGGTTAACGTGGCATACAAACTAACAAAGGCCCCCCGCAGTCGGCAAGCTGATCTTCGGTTCAAGCATTCAGGAGTCCCTCGTCGACCTTCCCCAGGGCCAGCTGTATCTCGTCCGCCCGCTCTCCCCCAAGGGCTACTCGGAGCTCATCTTCCGAGATTCCGCCATCCGCATCCGCCGCACGAACCAAGATTTTCACTACCAGCTCGTCGTCCAGCGTGTCTTTGAGGAGGGCGAGGCCGAGCTTCTCACCGAGGAAGAAGGCGACGACGCCGAGATCGATGCCCTCGCTGCCGAGCGTGACGAAAAGACCTTTCTCCTCGACGAGGCCCTGCACTTCCGCGTCGAGATTCGGCAGGGCGGCGACAAGGTCCTGGCTTGGACCGACTTGAGCGGCGATACCGGCGACGTCTATGAGTTTGTGTGCGACCAGAAAGTCACCGAGGCCCAGGTCCAGCAGTTTGTCCGCGTCTCCCGAGAGTGCCAGTACGAGCGCAAGTACCGCAAGCCGCATACCACCGCTTCCGACGAGGACCTCGAGCAGTTCGAGTTCCGCGAGGAGGATCCCATCCCGCCCGCCAGCCCTCTTCACAGTCCGACTCTCACCCGCTCCATCAATTCCGTCGACGAAATGGCCGAGCATAGGGCTGGTGTGAGCACGTCCGCCCAGCGGTCCGACACGGCTCTCTTGTCCGTCCCGAAGCCAGCGAAGCCAGCCGTGGAATCGCAATCACAACGCCCGGTACGAGACACTCCTCCGAAGCCCATCGAGATTTACGCCGCCGTCACCGCCGAGCTGCATCTCTTTGACCCCCAGCCCGGTCATTTTGCCTTGGTCGACGACTCCGTCATTGCCACCGTGTCCGAGGTCGGCAAGTGGGAATACTGGCTGCAGATCGATGGCAAGGAGAAGTCTTGGCTAGGTACCCCAGTCGTCGCCGAGTTCAATCCCGTCTTCGACTTTGAGTATCTCTCGTTCGTCTTCAACCACTTCAGCGACGACGGCACCGCCCGATCATGGCTCCTGCGCTTCAAGGACCAGCCAACGCTGGAGAATTTCCAAGGCGCGGTCATGCAAGCCATCTGGGAGAGGCTCAACGAGACCAAGTGGGCCAAGATTCAAGAAAAGGAGCGCGAGTATGTTCTCGACTCCTTCGGAGACTTGAACATGGAGGATGCCCCGCCCGAGGAGGAGCAGGAGGAAGACGAGGAGGAGGTGGAGAGTGATGAGGAAGTGGAGGAGGGCATCCGTAGTGAGGAGTACGATTCGGACGACGACGAAGCGGCCGAGGACAAGAAGGAGGGCGAGGTCAACTCGCAGCTTGCTGTCGGCTACAAGCACGACCGCTCCTTCGTCGTTCGCGGATCCAAGATTGGCGTCTTTTCCCACACCTCCGACAACCGCCTCAAGTTCTCGACCAACATCTCCAAGGTCATGACGCCAAACGGCAAGCTCATGAGCCCCAAGAAGGTCATGCTCCACAGCGAGGACCGAGACCTCATCATCCAGAACAACATCGATCCGAACAAGCTATACCGGATGGATCTGGAGTACGGCAAGGTGGTGGATGAGTGGAACGTGCACGACGACATCCCCGTCGTCAACTTTGCGCCAGAAAACAAATTTGCCCAGATGACGTCAGAGCAGACCTTCCTGGGCGTTTCCCATAACGCTCTGTACCGCATCGACCCTCGTCTGTCGGGCAACAAGCTCGTCGATACCGACATGAAGCAGTACGCGTCCAAGAACGACTTCTCCGCCCTCGCGACGACGGAAAAGGGCTACATCGCCGTGGCGAGCAACAAGGGTGACATCCGTCTCTTCGATCGTCTCGGCATCCGAGCCAAGACCCAGCTGCCTGCACTGGGCGACCCGATCACGGGAATGGACGTTTCGGCCGACGGCCGGTGGATTCTCGGAACGACGAAGAACTACCTCTTGCTCGTCGACGCTCAGCAGCAGGGCGGCAAGAACGATGGCAAGCTCGGCTTCGAAAAGCCGTTTGCTGCCGACTCCAAACCTCACCCCCGCCGTCTCGCGCTCACGCCCGAGCATGTCGCGCAGTTCTACCACGAGATGGGCAAGCCCATCTCCTTCACGCCCGCCAAGTTCAATACCGGCGAGGGCACCGAGGAGACGAGCATCATCACCGCCACCGGGCCTTACATCATCGAGTGGAATCTGAAACGGATCCTGCGCGGCGTCAAGGGCGCCTACAAGATCAAGCGCTACGAGGAGGAGGTCAAGGCCGATGACTTCAAGTTTGGATCCGACAAGAACGTCATCGTCGCGCTTCCGAACGAGGTGAACATGGTGGCGAAGCAGAGCTTCCGGAAGCCGACGCGGGAGAGCATCATTGGAGACATCCGGCTCAGCGGTGGACGGAGAAGCTCGGCGAGGATTGGAAATCTGGACAGTGGACGGTACAAGCTCGGCAGAGATGATATTGTCAACTCGCCGTACTAGCTTGAGGGTAGGGATCTCTTTCGTCTTGTTGATACCACGTTTTGCAGTAGTGGAGTGTACGAGGCCGCCTAATAATGCACACTCTGCAAGTAATGGGCCGTTATCTCGGAGCGTCCGTCCATACCAAGTGATGATTGTGCTGCTGGTCCTCGCACAGGTTGCAGGAGGTCTCGCATGGCTCCTGTTGATGTCGAGAGAGGTTTTATATAGATTCCGCCGGATTCCCTTGCGCCGAGGGTTGCTTGCCTGTGTCGTGCTTCGTAGATTTACATAGACTTACATACAATGCCAAATGAACAGAGCATATTGTGATAGGATAATCAAACTCCCTGTCCGAAACACCTAGCCTCCATACTCCGGCCGGCCCATGACTGTGCAGAAAATGACGGTTCAAACCAAACGTCCCTGTATTCATGTATACAGCATACGTCAACTCCAATACGAAAAGGCAGTGAGTTGTTTTACTTGGCCGGCCCACGCCCGTCACTGTCTAGCTTTTTTTCCGCGTCCGGCTGCGCCTTCTGGCCGATACCGACGACGGCGCCGGAGACGTTGCGCAGCGTCTTGGGCTGTGTGCTCTCGACGCCCAGGCGGGTCATCTCGGCGACAAAGCTGGCGCCCCACCAGGCGCTGGTGTAACGGAAAACGTAGCGCTCGAGCTTCGTGTAGTTGGCGGCACGCTGCTCGGGACTCATGGTGACGGCGTCGTGGATGGCGTTGGCCAGCTCCTCAGTGTTCCAGGGGTTGACAACGAGGCTGCCGTTCAGGGACTGAGCGGCGCCGGTGAACTCGCTGAGAATCATGACGCCGTGGTTTTCGCGCTGGGTGGCGATGTACTCGTACGAGACGAGGTTCATGCCGTCGCGGGTGGAGGAGACGAGGCAGACGTCGGAGACGGCGTAGAGTGCGGTGAGCTCGTCGAAGGAAACCGACTGGTGAAGAAAGTGGATGGGCATGAACTCGATGGTGCCGAACTTGCCGTTGATGCGGCCGACGAGCTCGTTGACGACGGCGCGGAGGTTCTGGTACTCCTCGACGTCTTGGCGGGAGGGAACGGCGACCTGGGCGAGGACGATTTTGCCGATCCACTCGGGATGTTCGGTGAGGAAAACTTCGAGGGCGTGCAGCTTCTGGGGGACGCCCTTGATGTAGTCGAGGCGGTCGACGCCGACCATGAGCTTGACGCCCTCAAACTTTCGCCGGAGGGCGGCGATGCGCTCCTGGACCTTGGGCTTCTTGAGACCTTGGATGAAGTTGTCCGGGTCGATGCCGATGGGGAATGCGCCGACGGTGACGAACCGGTCGTTCCAGTCGACGCCGTTGGGTGTGGTGGAGCAGCCTAGGATGCGGGAGCAGCTGCTGAGGAAGTGCCTCGCATAGTCGTAGGTGTGAAAACCAATGAGGTCGCAATCGAGCAGGCCGGTGAGGAGCTGTTCCCGGACAGGCAGGATGCGGTAGATTTCGCTGCTGGGGAAGGGGGTGTGGAGAAAGAAGCCGATCTTGACGTGCTTCTTGGTGTCGGCAATCTCCTCGCGCAGCATTTGGGGGAGGAGCATGAGGTGGTAGTCGTGGACCCAGATGAGGTCGCCATCCTGGACATCCTTGACGACGGCCTTTGCGAAGAGTCGATTCACTTCCTGGTAGGCGGCCCAGGCCTGCTCGTCGAAGGTGATTTCGCCGGGGTGATAGTGGAAGAGGGGCCAGAGAATCGAGTCTGGTGGCAGGAGACGAGCATTAGCCCCGGTGTTCGCACGACGATACCGGATGGCGGGAGGGGGGGCTTACTTGAAAACCCGTTGTAATGCCTGTCGGCGAGCTCATCGTCGATGAAGACTGGGTGGGCGCCGTACTCTTCCCGGAGGCGCTTGGTCATGTCGTTGACCTCGCTGTCGGGGACCTCGAGGCCCGGCCAGCCGTACCACTGGAAGCTCGTCGTCTTGCCGAGGCCGCTGAGACCGGTGACGAGGCCGCCCGAGGACATGGAGAAGTTGTAGCCGCCATTGTCGTCGGGCTTGATGGTGATGGGAAGCCGGTTGGAGAGGAGAAGAAGGCGACCGGGAGCAGCGTGGCCTTGGTCGTCGCCGATACCAGGCATGGCAGCGGGAGTGGCGGTTAGGGGTATCGGCATCGGCGGTGTCGTTGTTCGAAGCTGAAGGAGCGGTTCATGGGAGAGACGAGGCAGGAGAAGTGATTGTGCATGTATGCGTACGTACCAACAATGGAGTCTGGAGATGGATACCTACCTGCCTTGGCTAGTATTCGCGAGACGAAGCGGTGCGGCAAACGTAGTTGTCGTACTCGACCGCTTCTGTCGTCCTCGCCACGCCTAGTAGCGAATAATTCGTAGGCGATTCATACCGAGACCCTGCCTACCTGCTGACTGTGCGGGTGGGGGGAGGGGGGCCTCCTTCAGGGCGCTAGCGGCAGCTAAGTTTAGGGCCTTCTCCGCCCCTATGACGAAGGAGGCCGCACTGTCATGGTGCCATCGTCCAAGGAAGCGATCTCCCGTTCGGAGGTGGAAATGGGGCGGCGGGGACAAAAGCTCTGCCGGTCTTGTCATTCTGGTCAGTATCGCGGCCCATACTGTGTTTTGAAGGGAGGTCACATCCGGAATCGATGAGGGAGAGTGAGGATTGGACAGGTGAAGGTGAGGTGAGAGGAAAGGGAAGAGGGGCACGGCCAGGCGGTAACACTGACCACCTACAAGTACATGTATTATTTCCCTCCAGCAGATTGAGACATAAGTACGGAATACTCCGTATATCTAATCACTACCTACTACGTGCTTGTAAGTCACATGAGGCAACAGAGTGCAATGCCTGGCGCGCCGTACTGGTATTGCCCCGTACATGTATTCGTTCGTGTGCAGGACTGGTCTGGTTGGCCACCTCCTTAACGAAGCTACCGAGTGACGATGCACGCAACGCGACAAGACAATACAGGTATGTACTTATGCTTGCTTACCTGCAAGCGGTGGACATATCGTTCTCTTTCATGCAAGTAGTAGAATTCGTGGAAAGCAAAGGAAGTCGATCTCATTCCTAGTTGGCATCCAGGTCGAATCACTGTGCTACGGATCCATGAACTGCACCTGGTACTTGGCGGAGTTGCTGTATGTAAGTACTTGGACTCCGCACAGTACAATTACGTGTACATGTAGGTAGTATAGATATAAAGCGACTAGCCGAAGATATCTGTCTTCCACGTCCTTGACGGAGTTTGCGCAGCACCACTACTGTACAACTACCACCATCGATCGCCACCGGAGCATGTCCACCGGAGCAACAGATTTGCCAACGACGGGGTGGAGCTACTGCAGTGGCGTACTGTAGGCTTAAGTACTAACACAGTACAAAAACGTATTCTATGCACATGCCATCTTTGTGCCTGAAAGACGCAACTCCGGTTTTCAACGGTTCCTAAGCCCAAGCATTGTTTATTGCTCTCCGCGGTTCTTAGGGGCATCGGAAAGACTCACGCTGATGCATCAAAATGCACTCATGACGAGGTCGAAAAATGTAGGGTTTGTTCTTGGAGGGCGGATGCGGAGTACAAATATACTAGCCAACGCAGTGGTACTTGTATTATTAGTAGGTATTCGTGCTGGAGCGCAGATGCTTGGGTGTCTCACGATACTACATGTACAACTACTTACTAGTACTTAATTGCAGTACATCTGTTGCTCTGGATTCACAGGCGAACTGCAACGGCCGCATGTCATGATTGTCATGATTAGTTCTCCCGAAAATGCAGGCAAACAGGTTCCACTGATTAATTATTTAAGTACTGTACTCCGTACGTGTACTTAGTTGTAAGTATGCCAGCGGCGGCCGCCCCCCCCTCTGTACATAGTAGAGGGCAAGTACCTATTAGTTACGGAGTACTCCGTACTAGTGGTCGAGTTGTACTGAAACAATACTGGCCAGACCCCTACGGAGCACACAGACTCGGTACCAGGTAATACGGAGTAGTACAGAGTACAAAGTACCTACCTACCATCGTCCTACGTCGTTATCGATATGTCCCGTCTAAATTGTTCGCCCAAATTTCTACAGGTGCTGGTCGTACCTTTCAGCCATCACGCGTTTGCATCAACAGTAAGCTGCACCTCCGCAAGTCGATCCTTGCTCTTTCGCAGTTCACTGCCATGGAGCCGCCACAAGACTTCAAGTCCCTGCAAGAGGATGTTCAAAAGTCCCTCGTCTCCACCATAAAGACGGTCAATCGCCTTGCCGCCGAGGACCTCTCCTTCCAGCGAACGGCCAATCCTGACGTCGCCGATGATCTCGATGACAAGGTTTCTCGTCTTCTCCAGCTCTCCACAAGCCTCATCCAGTCGGCCGCCAAGGCATGCGGTGTCAGGCCTCCCGCCATCGAAGATGTCGACGACATTGACATGAAGTGGCAGTCGGTTGTGGACGTCGTCGACTCTGTGTTGGAAAAAGCAGACACCGCCCTGGACGAGTACACCGGACTAGTGAAGCGAAAGGAGCCCAGCAGCGCCGAGTCGGTGAGTGGCCGAGAGTTCCGTCTGTCCGTTGAGGGGCTGCGTCCGAATTTAACCGTTGCTGCTCTCCAGGCGCCGAATCCGAAAAGGACCAAGTCGGTCAGCAAGGTGATTCGGAACGCCAACGTCACCAAGCCGCAGGCCGTCTTCGAGGTCAAGTCCGACAACTTTCCGACCGGCCCGTGGAAGCCGATCTTGACAGAAAAGCCTTGCGCGACGATACCACTGGACGAAAGTCTTGTCATGGTCGCAGGCGAGAACGGCGCTCTTCAGTATGCCTCCTCTGCCCTCCCTTCCCCCCGCCGCTGTCTCGTAGGAGCAACGCCGCTTACGAGTGTTCATCTGCACAGATACAAGCATCCGTACGAGACAGAAATTTCCGCCATGTCCTATCCTGATCGAGTTTTCCATGCGGCCCAGCCTACGCCCCCTCAGCCTGACGAGAAGACGTCGGCCACTTGGGTCGACACCTACGAAGGTGTCTTGGACATGCTCAAGGAACTCAAGAAGGCCAAGGAGATCGCCGTCGACCTGGAGCACCACGACTTCAGAACCTACAACGGCTTGGTGTGCTTGATGCAGATCAGTACGCGCGAAAAGGACTGGATCGTCGACACGCTGCGCCCCTGGCGCCACAAGCTCGAGATCCTCAACCAAGTCTTTGCAGATCCGAGCATCGTCAAGGCAAGTCCTTCGGCCCCAGGTTCCCCCTCACGCGCAAGACTCAGATTAACAGTTTCGTAGGTTTTCCACGGTGCCTACATGGACATGCTCTGGCTGCAGCGCGACCTCGGCCTCTACGTCAACGGCCTCTTTGATACCTTTTTCGCCTGTGATCTGCTCGCCTACCCTGGCAAGAGTCTCGCCTTCTTGCTCTCCAAGTTTGTCAATTTCGATGCCGACAAGCAGTATCAACTGGCCGATTGGAGAATACGGTCCGGCACCACTCCACCCTGTGCAACCTCTGCCGCCCGCTAACGTTTCTCTTGTCAGGCCGATCCCGCAAGAGATGCTGTATTACGCACGATCAGACACTCACTTCCTCCTCTATATCTATGACCATCTGCGCAACGAGCTCGTTGCTGTTTCTGACCGATCCAATCCGGAGACGGACTACATCACTCGAGCGTTGGATAGATCCAAGGAGTTGGCCCTCTCTCGGCACGAGCACCCCGAGTACGATGAGAGCACCGGTCAAGGCGCCCGCGGATGGTACAACTATCTGCTAAAGCAAGCCTACCTCGGCTTCGATGGTGAGCAGTTCGCCGTCTTTAGGGCCCTGTGGAAGTGGCGAGACGAACTGGCACGGCAGGAGGACGAGAGCCCCAACTTTGTGCTCCCGTCCAACAACATAATTAGCATTGTCCGGGTAAACCCGCCGGATATCAAGGCCCTCCACAGCATGCTTCCCTTGACCGCGCCGTTGGCACGCTCCCGCTTCAACGAGATATGGGACCTCGTGCGGGAAGCTAAATCTCGCGCCGGGCCTACGGCACTGCAGTTCTTTACATCCGCCGCCGCGCCGTCTGCCGAAACGGTCAAGCCCATCAAGCTCACCCAAATTCCGGAGCTTGGCGAGGAGGTCGTTATCCCCATCATGTCGCGGTCGCAACTCTTTGGTGACATGCCCCTCAGCACCATGTGGGAAGCCGAACAGGCAGTGGAGACGCGGGTAGACAATATCCCCTTTCCCTGGCAACGATTCACACAAGATGCCATGACGATGAAAGCGGGCGGACAACATGTCGACGTCGACCCGGTTGTAGCCGCCAAAGTGGTCAAGGCGCCGCCTCTGGCAGCAGGCAACAGTGCGATAAACGAGGACGACGAAGAGTTCACGTTGAAGAGGGGCAGGAAACGAAAGTCGGAGGACGTGGAGGAGACGATTTCGGAATCCGACACGAGCTCTTGCTCCGACACGAGTAGCGAGAGCGAGAGCGAAGAGGACGAAGGTCTCGAAGCGACGGAAGATGGGAACGGATCCAAGAACGCTACATCGGATCCTAAGCAACAGCGACGGCGTGAGCGGGAGGCGAAGAAAGCCCTCGTCAAGGATGCTCAGATGGCGATGCACAAGGAGAAGCAGCTCAAGAAGCGGAAGAAGATGGAGGAGCGCCAGCAGCAGCAGCAGCAGCAGCAGCAGGACGAGGAGGACGAGGAGGCGCCGTTTGATTACAGCAAGGCCAGTTCGGTGATGCACGCGAGGAAAGACGTCAGCCGTCCCGCCAAAGTGCAGAAACCGTTTGACCCGTACGCAAAAATTGGCGACAATCCGATGAAGGGTGCACGAAAAGCGCCACCAGTCAAGGGCGAGAGGAGCTCGACCTTCCGAAAGTAGGTGTTTTCGGGGTCATGGTGTATATATAATGTGAATATATGGCAGTATGTGAGCACTCTCGTGTTCTTGTTCAGATTCGTTGCCCATGACTGTTGCAATGTGTTGTCGTCAGGCCGTGACCTCGACGCTTTCTGACCATTACATATTGGCATTGTTCAACGCATTCCTAATTTCAAGCACAACCGTGCTGAGTTGACGAGATTATCCGCGACTTCAACCTGAATCATTTTTGTATTGTCAGATTCCGTGCCAGATTTACCATGAGAGGTTTCTTCGTGCATCGTCGCATCGCACCAGAACCCTGGCTGGCTTGTTTTTCGTTTCCGTGGCGTGTTGGTTTCTCACGCCTGAAGAATCAGCAGTCTACCACGGACGCATCGCCGAGAAGTAGGCGTGAAGATCCGCGTTCAAATCTGCGGCATCTGTCCACCACTCGACCGTTGTCACATCGAGCAACTTCTTGCTGGGTGCAAACCTCCCCTGCCGACGTTACATGCAACCGCTGGGGTTGCATGCAGGTCATGTGACTCCTGCATGTGCATGGGGGGGAAGGTGAGGGGGACTGTGCCTCCCATCGAGCCCTTTCCCCTCATTTCTTCGTTACTGCCTCTCTGTTGCAGTCAATGGACTTCGCATGGCATTGTATGGAAACAAGGCGATGGCTCCGTGACGGCAAAGCAGCGACGACTTCATCCAGCCGACTGAGGGTCGTTCCAGCTCCGGGTAAGCTTCCAATCAACCTCGGTTTCAGAGCCTGAAGGGCATTTGCTAACGGTTGGCTAAAGAACTCCTTTTCCTCGACGAGCGATTACCGGTGTTGCCTCCCTTTCCAGTTCGATCGAAATGCTGTTCCAGCAGTGACTTCATGGCCGGAGTCGTATCAGCTTCGCGCTCGACGAACGGAACTATGAATCCGCGGACCATTCGAACAGGTTCGAGTGCGTCAACGAGATGCCCTCGCTTCTGACCTACGAGATTTCAAGGGCGAGAGCTCCAGAAATTGCGGCTCCCCAATTCCCGAGCATACGTCCAACAAGGTGATGACGGGTCGATGACGCTTCGGACCAGTGAACGGATACCACAGGCAAACTCCTTGAAACAACGCTTCGAGCAAGCATAACCACTTGCTGCTGGCACCAGACCTGCTGAGCATCAAGTTTTCGGCGATGCTGCCATACAACAATCAGTTCGTCTTTCTTGGCTGAGGCTTCGAGTTTGTGGACATGTCATCCATTACATGTACTTGGGTGTGTAAGCACACCTTCATTACATGTACGCACCAACGAAGCCGAACACTATAACTACGTTTAGTGGTACGATTGCGAGTTCAAGTACGGAGTTCAATCCTCGGCAAGCTCCACCCAGGAACACGGCCGGACCATGTCACTTGAATCCCTCCTATCTCATCTGCTCTCACGGTGTGCAACTGATCCTCTCCGGTTCATGCTCACTAGTTCGGCCTATGGGCTTCCTGTGAAGCTTCTCGTCGCCCCACGGCCGCCAGAACTCATTTTTGCACCGTGTGGAGCAAGGATGAAATCCCACACCACACCGGGGCAAAATAAAAATGAGATGCCTTGAAATGCAGGCACCAGGGAGGGCTTGGTCATGTGTTTGTTCGGGCTACAAATCCAAGGCATCATCATCACTTGCTCCGTCAGTGGTTCCTGGTCCTCAGGACGGATAGAATGGACGACGACGGGTGGCTGGCGTCCTATCCGTCTCTGTCCAACGTTTTAGGAATGCCGGCTTCCAATTCACTCAGAGCGCGGGGCTCGTTGCTGCTCGACTCGGTCGGTAGCTCTCATTACGAACGCATCAAGAATTGTTTCAGGGTGAGCCAGAAAGGTTGGGAAACAAAGAAAATGATCTCGTCACTGCGAAGACCGAGATGATTGAGGCTTTTACTTTACACGTCCAGTCCCTGGGATCTTTGCCCGGGATGTACCCCAACTCTACGACGACCGTCCCCCCATAGGTCGGCGCCGCCCCCGAATTCTATACCGTCTATGATGCAGTCACCGCCTATCGCACATGCTGGCCATTGATGCTGCTGGCAAGCCGGCAAGGCTTCAGACAGAGCACCCCCTCAGCACCCCCATATATTAGAGCTCCATCCTTCGGCAAGAGCTTTCCCACATACGTGGGAATTGATTTAGGTCTGGGGTACAGCAGGTTAGCCTCGAGACGTCGCCATTCGACGGGGAGACCAGGTAGGGCGGCGTGTTGACGTACGAACTTGGCCATGAGGGCAACCATCAGGTCGAAGAGACCAATGGCCTCGACGAAAGCGAAACCCAGAATGGCATAGGAGAAGAGCTGGCCACGGAGGGCAGGGTTGCGGGCAACGGCGTGCAGGAGAGCGGCGAAGACGAGACCGATGCCGATACCGGCACCAGTCAGACCGATGGCAGCAGAGCCCATACCCAAGTTCTTGGAGACCTCAACCATGGCCTGGGCGATCTCGGAAGAGTAGGTGCGGCGCTGGACCTGGAAGGCATTTCGGGTCGTGGCCTGGAGCAGGGTAGCGGCCTGCTGGCGCTTGAGGGTCTGGAGAGGGCTGGCAGAGCCTTGAACGACGGGCGTCAGCCATCAAGTTGCTCGATTGGCCCTTGAACGGACCAGTTGCTCGCCGGAGCGACGTTGGAAAAAGTTTTCTCTTCGCTTACCGGTGATGGTGCGCTTGGAGGCAGCGGCGACGGGGGCTCGGATGGCAGGGCGAGCAGCCTTGGTGGCCATCTGGGAGGCCAGACGAGAGGCGAGGACACGGGTGGCGGCCATTGCAACGGTTGTGAGGGGAGTGGTACTGAAGGAGGGTGTTGACCTGAGGGTTGGGAGGCAAATTGAGGATGAAATGGAGTGTGGGAAGAGACGGAGAAGCTGTGGGAGGAAAAGGGAAGGGGAGGAGAGGAGAAACGAGAGAGGGTTCCACTTGGGGGGGGGGATAGGATGGGTCAGGGGGTTCGACTAGCAACTGCTGGGAGAATGAGGTCGACGGGGGGGGCCAGGCGCGCGAGATTTTCACGGCAACACGGATGGAGGGACAACTGGCCGGTGCGAATCTTGCCCGTCGCAGCCTCGCACGGGTTGGTAGCCTTTCGGGGGAAGTCGGGTGGGTTCACTGAAGGACTCGGTGGACCGTGACGGGGAGGGGGGGGGGGGGGGACAGAAGTCAAGGGAAGAAGCCACGGAGCAGAGTTGGTGTTTGCTGGCCTGAGGTGTCGAAGAGTTCGAGGACGAGGACGACGGCTGTCTGCTCGATGAAAGGCGAGGCGTTCGCCGCCATCGAAGCCTTTTGTTTGATGGCGATAAGACTGCGGCGGGTCGCCGACATGCGCATGCACGGCGGCAATTCAGACGACAACGGCACGGACACAAGACACGCAATTGCATTCGGACGATGCATCAATCCAATCGGCGGGCCAGCCTGCCTACAGCCATTCCTCGCCATCCGACGGCGAGGAAGGCAGGCGAGGACCGGGACGAAGACAAAGGGATTGGGGGTTTGACGGACTGTTGTTTGCAGTCACCTGGCGGCAGCAAGAAAAAAAAAATGGCGATATCGCATTGATAAGCTTTCGAGGCCGAAAAGGGCAATGGATGAGGCTCCGAGCCGGACCAGGGTTGGCGCCCCACCTTGGCGCCTCCGATGGACCACGACGACGGAAATGGCGCAGCGTTAGGCCTGCGACATGGCCGCGATCAGCGATGGGTGCAAGCCAGTGTAAGTACAAGAGTACTGCCTTGTGAGAGGTAAGTACTTGTGCTTGTACGGAGCACCTGCAGAGTAAGTACTCGAGCATGACCCTCACACACCACAACAGGTACTGACTTGCATGGACAGGCACGGAGTAGTGGTTGTATTTGGTGTACCTGTACTCCTACTCCGTACACGTACACTGGACAGCACTAGAATTCGTACACGTGGGTACCAATGCCACCACGACTCGGTGTGGAGACGAGTCAGCGAGCTCGGCTCCGGGCAACCTACCGCACACCAGGACGGACAAACGAGGAGGACCGGCACGAGAGGAGTCGTGCTATCGGCACAAGCTTGCACGGCCCTGGCGGAGAAGGAGACGGACCGGACGACAGGCGGTTCCGGCATGCATGCTGGGTTTCCAAAAGGTATAAGAAGTGACGATTACCCCGTGCAAGGGCCGTCGGTGTTTGCAACGACTCTGACGGACTGCCTCTGGCAGTCGCTGATGCAGCCATGGACGGGCACATGTGATGTGCCATAGCATCGCATCGCCGACGGATGTATCATCTCTTTCTGCTTTTTTGACAGGCGACAGTTTGACACTGCATGCACACCTGCGCGAGCAAACGAATCGCAGTGCGGCGTAGAGTTTCTGAGAGGGAATTCTTTTGCGCAGGACTTGCACGCACTGCACATGTTTCAGTACGGAGGACAACACAGTACACCAGCATGTGCCTACATGTAGGTGCGTGCAGTGCAGGCCTTAGGCTTGGGTTGCTGCGAGTACATGCAGATTGCTGCAGGGTCCGCCGGCACTCCGATGCACCAATGCTACCGCGCCTTTCGCACGAATGACGGATGCAGAAGGCATCGGCACGCGCCTGTTGGCTTCCTTTCGTAAGCCACGTAATCTGCCAACGGCTGGGTGGATCCTCGAAGCTGGATGCGAGCGTTTACGACGCCCGCATTAGCGCGCCCTGCCTGTCGCTTATTTTGTCGGTGCCTACGGAGTAGCCTCGTCTTGGTGGGAACTCGAACGTAAAAGTTTTCGCCGGCTGGGATGCAGGCAGTCCGAGTACGAGGACGAACAATCCACCATACTGACCACATACTTACAGTACTTACATAGTACTGTAGGCATCCGTACTAGTTGCAGGCATCACTGTAGCCTGAACTTACCGTGCAGGTAGCCTTGCCTGCCTGGGCTCTCCAGTAAGTACTGCACACATACTTGTACGCCTAAAATCCTCCGTACATGGAGTGCAAGTACAATCATAGCAGGGCACGGTTCAGTGTACTGTACATGTACAGCAAGTACGTGTACGGTACGGAGTACTGCACGGAGAACTGTACTTTCGAACGAAACGAACTGGACCAGGGTTCGGCCACTTTTTGCGACAGCTCAGGAAAGGCGACGAAAATTTGTCGGGTCCCTCCGCGCTGATGCGCAGACACCAGACAGGCTGTACTTATATTTGCATGCCGACGCTTGCTCGGTCCGCGGCGCGCGTGCTCTTGAAGCAAGCAGACGTACTGTAGAGGCAAGCGAAGCAAACAAACAAACAAGTATTCGACATGGGCAGAATTGGATTTTAAAATTATTAACCCAAGACGCGGGACTAACACGATAGGGACACCGCCCCCTAATCCACCCCAACAGGTCCGTACTTACAGCATTATGTACATACAGTACTGAGCTCATTGCCTGTTTAAGTCAAGGTATTACTACTCAGCCGGTCGAGCGAGAGCTTCGGCCGAACCGAACCGAGCCGATTGGCAGGCACTCCGTCCGCTCGGCTAGTGCCAGCATCCGCTGCCTCCCATGCTTAACCAGGAATCAATCGGCCAGTCAGAGCAGCTCTGGGCAGGAGCATCAACGAGCGTCATCGCGACCAAAGTGGTATCCATCATTCATTCGCTCATACGTCTCGCTCATGCGCGTGTAGTGTACATGTACATGGGCACGGTGCACTCGTACGGCGCACCTACACGCATCGCCCCAGCGCTGCTGCCCCTTTGGCAGATACGGATGCAGTCCGAAGATATGTCTACGTGGAACCGTATGCCTCGACGGCGCCCGTCCTTGCACCCTCCTCCCTCGCATCGTCCTCCTGGTGCCTCGTCGCGTCGTCCCCTTCGATGAAGCCGTCGGGATCGCACACCCTTTCCAGGTTGATGCGGTGCATGGCCACGAAGCGTCGCACCGCTTCCTTGTCGAGCCGCACCCGAGGTACTTGCCCGATCGGCACTTGCGACTCCTCTGCCTTGTAGCTGCTGCCGTTGCCGCCGCCGAAGCTGCTGCCAAAGCTGCTGCCGTTGCCGTTTTTGGTATTCTTGCTGCCGCAGTCATCGCTAGTGTTGTCGGCGTCTGCATCTCCCGCCTGTCCGGCCTCGGCGTTGCCATCGGCGCCGGGCCCGACGTGATACTCCAAGGAGCCCTCCCGGGCTGGCTTTCCCGGTCCCATGCCGGCGTCTTGGACGATACCCATCTCGCGCAGGACCGCGAGGCAGTCCTCCAACGAGATCCACGTCCCTTGACTGACGTCGACCACGTCGACCAACATCTCCCGCGCCCCCGCCTGCTGCTGCTGCTGCTGCTGCTGGTCTAGGTCCACGTTCAGCAGCCAGCGAGCGATTTCTCCGGACCAGTACCGCCTGTACCCTTTCTTGCCGAGATCGGATATGGGCTTCTCCGGTCCGCCCAAGACGCCCTCGCGCCGCGAAATCTCGTAGGATGCGCCCATGAGCAGGGCGCCGAGTCCCTTGCGCTGCCAGGGCGGAAACACGAGGATGCAGGCGAGGTTGTTGTTGTCCCACGACATCTTCTCCTTGGAAAAGAAGCCCGTGATCTGCGGCGGCCGTCGCGAGGGAGCGGTGCCGTCGGCCGCCGCCGGCGGTGGCGTGTAGACGAGCAGGAAGTAGTTGAAGCCGGTGACGTCGAAGAAGACCGACTTGTTGTCGAGGAAGAGCTTGGCGAACAGCGACAGGTTCTGGCAAAATAGCTGGCACATCCGACTCGGGTCAGCGACGAGGGAACGAGCAGACGACAAAGGAAGCGGAGGAAGCAGCTGGCGGGCCGGCGGCGTGGGAGGAGCCGCGAGGCGCGTGTGCCCCGATGCCGATGGGCTGTGGGGGAGGGGAATGGCCTTACCCCCTCTCGTTCGCCGTCGACCTCCCAGATGCTCCATTCCCCCTCGTCCTGCACCATTTCTTCGACGTAGCGGACGCCCCCGTCGCCGCGCCTCCGTTTGATACCGGCCGCCTTTCCGTCGTTGGCGACGAGAATCTTCCGCTTGCCCTTGGGGTGGAGGTAAATCTTCCTCCCCGGCACCCGTCCGTCGCGCTCGCACAGCCGGACGTGGCCCCTCCACGCGACGAGCTCCTTGGCGTACTTGAAGCACACGGGACAGACGTAGAGCCTTTCGAGCATCGGCTGCTGTTCGCGTTCCTTCTTCGACGATGACTTGCCGCCGTGGCCCCGGTCGCCGTCCTTGGTCGCGCCCGCGCCCGAGCGGGGGTTCGCCGACGTGTCGCCGAGGACTTCCTTGCCGTAGTAGCTCGGGTACCAAGTTCGGAAGCAGAGGTTCCCCAACACGACCTTATCGATGTTGCGGTCTGCCCTCGGCGGACCCCGCGTCGAGCCGGGCACCGTCGGCGGCTTCGGCGGCGGCACCGGCGTCACCACGGGAACGGGTGGCCTGTCGAGAGCCGGAGGCGGCGGCGGAGCGGATGGGCCATGAGGTCGCACGAGCGACGACTGCACCCGTCCGGGCAGGTGAGGCTGGGGGACGTGGTAGGTGATCTCGGGCGCCACGAGGTCGGACGGTCGGATGTTCTCCTTCATGTTCGTCCCCGTCGCCTGCCGCGGCAGCATCGGGGACGAGACCTTGGTCGCCATCGGCGGGAGGGGCACGGGCGTCTCGGGATGTCGCGAGTCCAACGAGATCTTGCGCGGGCGTCCGCGGCCTCGCTTCGCCGGCGGCGGTGGCGGAGGGATCGCCTGGCTTGTAGGTGCCGTTGGGGGGGATGACGACGGCGCTGCTGCTGGCGGTGCCGCTGCGGGTGGTGGTGGTGGTGGTGGTGATGGTGGTGATGGTGCTGCTGCTGCTGTTGCTGCTGCTGTCGAGAGCGCTGTGCGTCCTCGTGGTGCCGGCGGTGCCGGCGGTGCTGACGATGGTGTAGCTGACCAAGGAGTTGCTGACCTAGGTGCTGCTGCTTCTATCGTCCGCGTCGAGCGTGCTGACCGTGCTCGCATGGATGCTGATGGAGCTGGAGGAGCGGTGGGAGCTGCTGCGGCGGCCGTCAGAGGCAGCAGGGGTGGCAGTACAGGCGTCTGGCGCGTCACACGTCGCTGTACGCGTGCCTCGGACGGCGCTTCCGCCGCAGCTTCAGTGGGGTGTCTGCCCACTCGGTGGCCTGATGCTGCTGCTGCTGGATACTTCCTCTTCGGAGCCATTGCTGCTCCAAGTCCGAGCCGGGGACGAGGCGGCGACGATGTAGGAGCCGTCCGTGCTCCCGACACGGGCGGGCATGCGTGGTTCCCTCCTTCGGCCGCCCGGTGGTGAATGAATGGGCGAGGACGCCGTCGTGGGCGATGCAATCAATGGCAATCAACTATGGGGCTCGTATCCGTACCCTCGTACTCGTACTCCGGAAATCGTATTGCTATCGCCGCCGGATGGGCATGCCGGTCGGGTTCGCGGGAATACAAGCTTTCGCCGTGGCTGTGACGCAGGCAAGGCGACGATGGATCGATCGGAGCGAGTGTTGAAGCAAAGGGAGGGGGCGAGAGGCAGAGGCAGAGAGAGGAGTGGGTGAAAGAGTTGGAGATGGCAGCTTGGACGAAACCAGGGCTGGCATATGTCAAGATTCACCGTCACGTGCTCTTTCCATCTTCACTTTCGAGTTAAAACAGGCAGCTGGGCAGGTAGTCGAGCAAACGATTAGACAACCAGGCAAAGAAGTAGCAGGTCATGGCTTCCAGTCTTCTTCCTCTTTGAAATCATGTCAGAAGGGCTGGTCGCACAACATACCTGCTGATTTCGTGATGACTCAAGTGCTCACCATCTCCAGCAGGCAATCCCATCTGAACCCGCACGCTCCAGGAAGCGCAGACATAATAAGTACGCATAACGAACGCCAATTGCATACGTGCACCTCTGGTCATTCATTGAAAGATGAAATAAAAAAATTGCAGTGCAAGCAAGTCTCGCTCTCTCTCAGTCAATCGCTATTTTGGTATGAGAGGAACAAAACTCAAAAAGAAAATTTGAAGCCGGAAGGCAACCTTCGACAGAGACAGGATTCGAACCTGCGCGCGCGAACGCAACACATCACATCGGTGATTCGAGTGTGTCCCTTTAACCACTCAGGCACTCTGCCGTTGAACAGGCTTGATCCGCTTGTTGTTGAAAAAAGTCACGCTAATGCATACTATATCCCTACAGCGCCATTCTCACTCGCCTAACCACATTTGACTCACCCCAATTCACCAAGCATGCTGTAAATACGGAGCAATGAGGATGCATTAGAATATATGAATCACCATCTTCCTGTAACTACCACTTCGTTCGTGACTTGTGCATCGGCCATTATCGCGTTCCGTAGTCTCCAAAATTTATCCTACTTTTCATTTTGCATTTTCTCTCTTGTCCAGTTGTTCACCCTCAAGATTTATATCACAACGCCGGCATTCAGGGATTGCCGAGATCGCTACCCTACACCAGGGTGGGGATACTGGACGGTATCACCAACCACTTGCCGTTATTCCATCGTCTTCGAGGTCATATTTTGTCCTCTTTTCACCATCGCGATTGAGCAGAGACGAGAGTCAGAAATCGCGGGGCAGGAAGACCCGTACAAATACATACTTCCTGGAGCTGTCAAGACCGTGCATTGCCCGCTCGCGGTTGCTCACTGTCATTGGGAGCGACGATATATCGTACATCGCCGTCTCGTTCTAGCCCTGACCATTGTCCACAGCTTCACCTGTCCCGTGTTCAAGCTTTACCTGTCCCGTGTCCAAGCTTCACCTGTCATGTGTCAAGCTCCACCGTCGTCTTGACGTGCTTATTGTTTGCTTGCTCAAGCTGTCGGACCCCATGTCGGCTGGCCGGAACCAATTCTGGTCGATTCAGACTCATTCGTCACAACCCACCTCCCGTTGTACGTGCTTGTCTACGTCATATCCACGATGGCATGAGTTCGAGCACGTTGTATTCGACATCACCGTCGAGGTCCTGCTGGGTACACTTTCGTCCAGCTTGGACTTGGTGCAGCATCTCCTGCCGCCGGGAATGGTCAAGGCTTGACAGGCTTTGATGCTTGGACTGACGATGAAGCGTCTCGCCCTCGCTTGAATAGGCACTGTACAGTAGAACAGAATACCTGCTTCAGATGTACATTGCTCACGATGGAGGCCACTTCATGAGGATGATGCGAAGCCCATCACCGATTTCGTCCGCTGACCGTTGCGACCCCCCCACCCCCATCGATCGCTCGCTCAGCCGACTTGCCGTGGCATCCATTATTTCACCAGTTCGATGTCGTGATTTGCATCCAACCACGGCACGGCCCTGTTGTCGACAGTAACGGGATAATTGTGTGAAATGGCCTTGATTTGTCTCCACGATTGGATTTCCACGGAGCCCTCTGGATCATGTGTGAGCCTGTGGGGCCTAAAGTCTCGGCAAGGACGGATCCTTCAGGGCAGGGTCCAACGGCGATGCCATAAGTATGAGCGATAAATACACCGTGGAACCGATGGACATGACAAGTACAAATGAAACTGGATTCTCATCACGACGCACTAAGTAGTATCTACTGTAGTACACAGCAGCCCCGTGAAGCTGCCGCCCCCAAGATCGTCCCCCCCCTTCACAGACCACATCCAGCCCTCCCTCGCACATCTCCACGCTCGCCCAGCAATCAACCCAATGGCGATTATTAGGTAAATTAAGAAGACGTACCCCGAGGCGTCATGATGGCCGGGGCAACGCGTGTACGCGGTGCTCCGGAGACCCGTTCGTTGCTGCAGGCCCCAATGATAGATTGGTCGTATGACAAACAGGAATTTACATGCCCTCAAACTCGCCGCCGAGGTCGTCTTCATCTAGGTCGCCTTCTTGTATCTCCTTGGCCATCTCCCGTTCGCGTTCGCGGGCCTCCTGAGCATTCTTCAGCTCGAGGCGATGCTGATTCATCGGGAAGCGCATAGCCTACGCAATTAAACTCGTCAGTGGCCGGAGCAGGGGGGAGCAGGGAGGAGCGGGGGAAAGCAGGGGGCCATCGGAGTGCAGCAGGAAAAGAGGAGGCAAGGGAATGGCGGACGGATCGGAGGGGTATACCTTGACGCTTTCGTCGTGCAGCGCGAGGCACGCTCGGATGCGGTCGTGGAAAGCCTCGCCCGGTTCTCTCGTGGCGTAGACGTCGCCGACCTCCTTGCTCTTCATGAATCCGTGCTCCCTGTCGAGCGTGGCCTCGATGACGCCATCCCGGATAGCCTTGGCGACGATGTACTCTGCAGACTCCTCGCTACCGAGGTGCAGGCGGATACAGATGTCGCGCAGGGAAATTCGAGAGTAGGACAGGGACATCATGCGGATGCCCGTCTTGATGACGTTTTGCCGCAGGCGCAGGATGAGCGAGTAGGTGCCGTCGCGTCGGAAGGCGTCGGCGTGGTCGGCGATGGCGACCTCAAAGTCCTCGAGGTTGCCGACGCGGACCGCCTGCACGAGCAAGAAGTACGGGTGCAGCGCATCCTCGAGCGAGGGGAGGCGGAACGTCGCCCTGTCGGGGATGTCGCCCATCAGGAGCTCGACGACCATGAGCAGCTTGGTCGCCGTCTGGGAGAAGCCGACGGCGCAGCTGCTCGAGGGCGCCTTGCGCGTCGCCGCCGTGAGATGCTCGTGCGCCTCCGTGTAGCGCAGCTGGATGGCTCTGATGCGGCCGAGGTAGTAGAGGAATCGGGCAACCTGGTTGTTCGCCGCGTTCTCGGGGAACTGCGTGTGCGACACCAGCAGGTCGGCCTGGTTGATGTGAGACGTCAGGAGGTAGCTTCGCAGCAGCAGGACGATGACCGAGGCCTGTGTGTCGATGTCCTTGCGCAGGACGGCCGTTCGGAGGGCCGCGAGCAGCGTCGGTCTTATGGCCACCATCGGAGACTCGGGCGATGGCGGCAGCGTCGCCATGTGCTCGCAGAAGAGGGAGTAGTAAAAGTACACCTTGGCGGAGAGCGAGTCGAGGGTGCGCCGATTGAGCGACTGGACACGGCCGGCGAGGTATTGGGAGAACTCGGCGCCCTTCTGGTACATCATGCTGTCGAACAGGTAGACCTGGACGAGGATGCCGAGGAACACGTCAATCTCCGGCATGACGTCTTTGCTCTCCTTCTTCGCCCCGTTCTTCCCGGCCGGCTTGTCGCCGTCGACCTCCATCTCAGGGCCGGGCTGACGGCCCAGCGGCATGCCCTCGCAGCCGACGGCGACGAGGAGCTTCTTGGCCACGTTCCCGGATGCGACCGTCGCCGGAAAGGTTTCGACGATGACCTGGCCGATGATCTGCGGCGTCAAACGCTTGCGGATGAGGGAGATGGATCGCAGGGCTCGCAGCGAAAATCGGGCGTCGAACAGGGCAACGGCGCGATCTAGCAAGGCAAAATTGCTCTTGATGTCTGTCACGGGAGAGCAGAGAGAGCATGTCAGCCGCACCATCTGTGAGACGCTCACGAAGCTCCGTCGGCGTGCACCGCCGGCTAGCCGATCGACTTACCCGATGCTGTTTGCGTTGCCGGATCAACCTTGACCTCGTCGTCGTCGGCGGCACCGTCATCGTCCATCGAGACATCGCCGTCGGCGTCTTGAGGCTGCTTCGACGACTTTGATAGAGGCACGACCACCGTCATCTCCTCATCGCCATCCCTGGCAGCCTTTTTGCCTTTGCCCTTGGCGTCCGTCATCTCGACATCGGCCTTCTTCCGAACCCCGTTCTCGACCGGGTCGTTGCCGTTGCTTTCGGGGGTTTTGCCGGGCATGGCGGCCGACGAGACTGAAGTCGATGGGGGGGAAGTGGTGGTGGTGACTCCTGAGATGAGGGTGTCGATGACGAGGGTACGGCGGCGGCGAGGCAGAAGGGAAGCTTTTCCGTGACGAACCGGTGCGAAGGCGCGTGCCGGTCACTGCCTGCTCACTCGCTTCAAGGGGGCGCACCGCAAGGTACCGATGGAGGCGTCAAAGGAGAGCTCGCACGTTGCCGCCGGATGGGACGTTGCGGCAAAAGGTGACGGAAGGGAGATTGCTCTGTTGGAGGCTTGAATACTGGTTGTCGTTGGTCTCGGGACCGGTCTTGACAGTTGCGAGAAGGTTCAAGCTCGGATTGGGAACTTGGGGCGACCAGGTGTGCAGAGAGAGAGGTACGGAGTAGGGTATCTACTCCGTGGTAGGGATACATGGAAGGCCGCGGAGTTGACACGCGCTTGCAGGTACCCGGTACGTGCACCGTACGCCAAGCTGGTACTCGTTCATGTACTCTCAGTATTACAGCACATGTACTTAACATGTGCACTACGAAATGGTCCAAGCACCGCTGGCCAGTGAGACGTGTGCATGTAACGTAGTCAGCAGCTGAAAATATGGGTCCGCTGGCGAGTGACGTTGTTCACCTGGTGCCTAAGGCCCAGGGGCCTATCACAAGACCCGTACTTCCTCACTCTACCTGTATAGTGCTGTACATGTAGTTGCTAGCCGCGCAAGCTACTGTCCATTGCCTGTACTCTGCCCCCTGTGCTTTGATTTACAAGCTCAGCATATGTGCCTCGATTATTCGCGCCATATAGGTGCTGAGGAGACAGAAAGGCGAGTGGTGAATTTCAACGCGACGCGCAGAAAGTCGCCAGAAAATAATACCTCATACGATGGAGAGGTTGCGGAGCCGTGGCACAAATGGTAGCAGCATGCTAGCTGCGTCCCTTGGCCCCTTGCCTTTGATCAAGCAGACGTCGCCTGCGACGGAAAGCGATTCGTGAAACATGAGTTTTTGGCCATGTACAGTAGGCTCGTCTCTGCAGGTTCGTGCAAGATAACTCCCACCCTGGATGCTGCTTGGTATTCAATCTACCTCATCAATTATCGCATCAAGTTTATGCCTGCTCGACTAGCTCTCCACGCCAAAAAGAAAGTCCGTCACCCTAACCGTATCGCCTCGTGAGCAATGCGGTTGGAGAGAGGGTTCGAAAAAAAAAAGTGTTTGCTTGACATGTCCCCAAACGCCAGGCTCTAGGTTTCCCCCACCAAAGAAGGCCCAATGCTGTCCAGCGCGATCGAGAGTGTCAGTAGGAGTGTGAGTAGGAGTGTGAGTAGGAGTGTGAGTGAGTGAGTGTGAGTGTCAAGGTGTGTATGCCGGGTGTGCCCGTGCTAGACATCTCCCTTGCCCGGCATGACCTTGGCTGCTTGCACCGCACTCATCTTCGCTATCCACCCCGCCGATGGCTGTACCTTGCGCACCGTTCGAAGCTCGTCCGACGAGTATCCGGGTACGCGGATGTTGTACTTTCGCTCGAGAACGAGTTGGATGTCGCGAATCTCGAGCACCTTGGAACCGCGCTCTTTGGCGTTGCGGCATGCCGAGTGGAGGACGTTATCCACGAACGAGTCGGTCATGTGCAAGATGTTCTGGAAATGGAGAGGTCAGCCGGGGGGTCTTGTTCCATTCGCCGGCGGGAGGGGGCCAAACTTGCCTCTTCGACTTCGGGCGCCAGCAGGTTGCCGTCGTGACCTTCAGCGGACCCGCCGCACACCTGCCGGACCAACTCGTCGAGCTTCTTCTTGCTCAGCACATGGTCGCCCTCGGCATAGTGGTTGTATGCGGGGACTCGCGCAACAGGCGGCTGATTCATGACGCCTCCGAGGGTGCCCGTCCCTTGGGACATGGTTGGCCGTCCTGCGCTGACGCCGCCACCCATGGCCACGCCCTGAGGAACGGCCGTCGCTTTCTCGGGAAGCTGTTTTGGGATCGGCATCTTGGCCGTGATTCCTGCCTGCTGCTGTGTTGGGTGCGCGTGCGGATGACCTTGCTGCTGCTGCTGCTGTTGCACGAGTCCAGGATTCATCGCTCCCGCGTTTGGCGTGCCGACGCTCTGCTGCTGGCCTTGAACGGGTGCACTTCCTGGCGTGGTGCCGGATGCTCGTTGGTTCGCAAGAGACATGGCGGCCGAGTGGCTCAGTGCCCGGGTCGACCCTGCTGCGGTCACGGGCGTGGACGACGCCGACCGACCTCTTGCAGCACCCTGAGCTTGGCTTGTGGGGGTCTGCGACTGCGCTTGCGCTTGCATCATGGACGACGCAAGCGCCGTGTTCACCGGAGCCGGGCGCCCTTGCTCCGGCTTGATTGCCTGCGGCTGACCCTGCTGCTGTTGAGAAGGCTGCACCGTGTTCAGCGCCGGCCGAGGCTGCGCCTGCGGCGGCGCCCCGTTGACCGACGCCCCCTTGCTGGCCGCCAGCTTCTGCTGGTTCTTGGCTGCTTCCAAGGGGGCATTCACGACCGCCGATGCGGGGCCTTGGCTCGCAGGTACCGGCTTGCCTTGGTTGCCTTGGGCGGCATTGGCAGCCGCCGATTGCGTCGAATCCGCTTGCTGGCCAGCCTGGGCGGCTGCCGGACCAGCTCCAGCGGCCTGCCCGGCCTGCTGCTGGGCACTGGCTTGAATGCCCTCCTGCTGCTTACGGACGTTCTCCACCCACTTGTGGGCGTCCGAATGGACTTTGAGATGCTCGTTTCGTTGCTTGTTGTACTGCCGCAGTTCATCATCTTTGAGCGGCTTGCCTGCCTGAGCCCTTTCCTTGAAGAACTTTTCCATGGCGGCCACCTTGGCCTTGCTGTTCTCCATGGTGAACAAGGCTCGTGCATATCTTTCCTTCATTTCCTCAACCCATCTGGCAATTTCCGCCGGTGACTTGTCGGCCCATTGCGAGGGCGTTCGGAATGTCATCTTGCTGGCGTGCTGGAGTATGACGTCGGGTATTTTAGGCCTTGCCGCCACGGCTGGCGCACCATTCGGCCCAGCTTGGACGAGGCCCTGACCTTGGCCAGGAGCACCGGTGCCAGTGTTGCCTCCCTGCGAGGCGCCGCTGTTGGCCACCGGCTGTTCTTGCTTCGGTTGCTGCTTCGGTTGCTGTTGAGCTTGAGCCTGGGCCTGGGCCTGGGCCTGGGCTTGGGCTTGAGCCTGGGCTTGGGCTTGGGCTTGAGCTTGAACCTGAGCCTGAACCTGAGCCTGTACGGCCGGAATTTGCTGCTGCTGCTGCTGCTGCTGCTGTGTGGGTGGAGGTCTGGCAGGTGCCTGGCCAGCGGCCAGCTGCTGACCTGGCTGCTGAGCAGCTTGTTGTTGCTGCTGCTGCTGCTGCTGCTGGTGTTGCAGATGCGCATGGCTCCTACGCTGCTGTATCTTGCCGATGAGCATGCGGGAAAACTCGATTATCTTTTGTCTCGCTGCCAGTTGGTCCTGACTTCCGGATGGGGAGGTGTTGGCCTTATTCCACAATCCTCGCAGCCCCTGTTCGTACTTTGTCTTTTCATCGTCGCTGAGCATGGGTAGGCTCCGGATCTGCTGCGGCTGGTACATGGGCGTTTGCCGCGGTTGCTGACCGGCCTGCGGCTGCGGCTGCGGTTGCGGCTGCATCTGTCCCTGCTGGAGCATCTGTCCCTGCCCCTGACTGGGATTCATGATACTCGTACTCGGGTGTCGAAGGCGTTTGGAGGTTGTCGATACAGGAGATGGCGGTTGGCGACGCACGTGGCGGCGCTAACAGATTTCTCTGTCGGTTCAGAGGTATGACGTCAAAGGCACTGCGGAATTCGATGAAAGCAATCAAGAGCTGATGGCCAATCTAACAGGGTAGGAACAACAAGATGGCTTTTGAATAGACGTCGCGCTGGGACGGACGTTAAGACTCATGCATGAGTCGATCAAGTCTCTGGGAGGACTCGCGAAGGTAGGTGGTTCGGGATTTCGGAAAATTATCGGCCCATCCCCGCGTCAGCACTCAATGTACTCCGTACTAAGCATTGATAGTTTGCAGACTGGGGTGGTCCGTTCCTTGCTACAGGTACCAAGCACTTGTAAATGTTACCATGTAATTACTTACTTACTTATGTGGTTGTATACAGTAATACAGTACGCTAGATGTAGGTGTACTCTGTATTACCTGTAATATTCCTTAATTGTTTTGTAAACTTGCAAGCCGCAGGAAAGTGCGAAGTAAGTACGGAGTATGGAGAATCAATTGATGGTCCGTTCCCTGCTACAGGCACCAAGCACTTGTAAATATTGTAATGCTCTATTTGTTTTGTAAACTTGCAGCACGCAGGAAAGCACAATGTACGGAGAATCAATTAATGGCACCTGGATGACAAAGCGACCTTTCCGTCGCCAAAGACACGCTGTGTCACCGGATTCAAAATGCATGTACAGAGTATGCATCTCCGAGAACGGCCTCAGAACTGGCTGATCGTTTGCTCTACAAGTCGACTGTACAGACAGAGTGCGCATGCTGTACTCCAGTACGCCCGAGAACTCCGTTCGTCGCGTGTAGTTGTACGTGGGCCGTTAAGCTCTGATGGGCGACCGGGAAACATCCTTTGGCATGAATTGCGAGTATTCCATGCACGTGTCAAGGTCTGAGAGTACTAATGGATACATCAAGTTATAAACGATGCGAAGCTGTTCATCATGGCGCTGGGAGGAGCTACAGTACACGATTCACCCTTGCAGCCGTCCCACGCTCCACCTTGCTCACTTGCTGCTGCCATGGGACCTGAGGTAAGCATGTATTATTAATTACCTTCCCGATGCAAGTATGGTGATGATGCATGGTGTCGAAATAGCACCTACCTACGTACCGTCTTCGTGCCCACGCAGGTGGTGACCTACTGGTGGCGGCCTACAGGTGGTGGCGAGGCACACCTAGTTCGTGCTGGCCATGGGCGTGAAATGACTCCTCGGGACGCTTGAGCCTGACAGGCTGTCCCGTCGGCGCGTCTCATCTCGAGATGCGAGTGCGGAAGAAACAGGCGGCTGCGACATCGGCTGCGAGCCCGACGCTCGTTCGGAAACATGATCTGACAACTCACGCCTCGTCCACAGGTAGGAGTTGGCTTGATGCACATTTAGGAGGCACCGGCATTAGCGAGCTGCAGGCCAAAGCAGGACGGAAGGCATCACGCAGCCCGCGCAGGGGCCGCGACGTGCTTTTGGGCCAGAAATGGGAACGAGGTTGGAAAAATTTTCTCCACGCCGCTCCGAGGTGACTCCCGACTCGTGGCCAGTCGGCGGATCATCAACAGAGGTTGGATCTGACTGGACGATCAACTGGACAAGGGGAGCATGGACCTGCCGTCTCGTACGGATACCTGTACGCGCATTGCTGAAAATAACTCGCATGTCCACGGACTCTTCCACGTACTGCAGGCCCAAGCCTCCTCCTCGCAGCCGGTGAATGAGGGGATTCGGGAGCGGCGGGCGAGAGCATGAGGGGAGGGGAGCATTGATGCCCAACCTGTTTAGTCGAGTCGAAGATAAAACTGGAGCAGGGAACGAGAGACGGGGACGGAGATCCTGTGACAGGCCAACCCCTGGACCCTGCTGGCTCGCGGCCGCGTCCCGTCCCACAGGCTACAGCCCGTACGGCGGAGGCCGCTGCAGCCCACAAAGCGAGCGAGCGAATTGCTCTACCCCGGCTGGTGATGACGGAGGCGAATGGCGCGGCGGCGGCCTGTGATTAGCCAGCCGTTCACCAGATAGGTAGGTACTCGTGCTCGAACCGTTGGCAGGTGTAATAGGAGGCAACCGGGATGTCTTTCGTTACAAGCCTAACACGGCACGAGTGGCGGAGGGGGCGCCCAGAGTCGCTTCACCGTCAGGGTACTGTGACGGCGGATGCCAGTCGTTTGGGCGAGACGAGGAGGCCATGAATCGTGAAGCGATGGGCGCCATCTGTCTGTAGTAGCAGGTAAGAAACATGGCGATGTACCAGTACGGAGTAGATACCTAGTAGTTACTACTACATACGCCTACATGAAGGTTCTCAGTACAATCATACAGTACGGAGTAGGGAGCAATAAAAGACGGAAGGCGGCGCCCAAAGGACGAGTTGCCGCTTCCACCCCCGCTGGCTCAACACCTGACCTTGCTTCTCTCATCTCGCCGCATGTTGCCTTGACATCAACAAGGCACGCTTCCCTTTGCATTGCTCCTCTTGCGTCCAAGACGCGGCTACCACTGCACATGCGCATGCCCCCATTCGTGGCATCTGGCACGGTCAGCATATCCAGGCGCGGACTCGGCCGGAGCTGGAGCAGGCCGTTGGCATAAGCCGCCGTACGCCCCTCATCATCGACGAGCCTACCCAAACCAACCTGCTGAAGCAGCGGTCTTCATTGTCGTTGCGAGAGAAAGGCGACACCAAGTACGGAATACGTCTCCTACTCATACACGACTCTTTTTCGGTCAAGGCACAAGCCGTGACTGGTTCCTGCTGCCATCGCCCCTGCTGCAGGACGACGAACGGCGCACGCAAGTCAGCCGGCTACCCGGCCACGCTCGACCAGTGGCTGTCCGATCTCTGACGAACCCCAGGCTACGACTGCATAGTACCATCCACCAGACCTGCAGCCTCCATTCGTCTCCTTCTCCTCCTCCTTCTCCTCCTCCTCCTCCTCCTCCTCCTCCTCCTTCTCCTCCTCCCCCTCCTCCCCCTTCAACTCCTCCTCTCCTCCTCTTCTTCCCTTCCGACCCGGACCCAGGTGCTTGCTGCCACCGTACACTGAACCAAAGCGGGAGAATTCAAAGTCATCAACTCTTGGATTGTACCATCCATCGCCAAAGACAGCGCTAGCTTTGAGAGATACCTGTGCCTAGGCGACGACGGTTATCACAAGCACCAGGAAAGGCGAAGATTCCGAGTACTATCATGACCCCCAACGCTAGTCGCATATTCTCTTCTCCGTGCTGGAGGTTTCTCCTCTGGGTCCTCACTCCCTGACGCTCTTCGGCCGTTTCATCTCACCTCACCTCGCTTCGCTTCGTCTCGCCTCGCCTCGCCTCGCCTCCCCCTTTGCCTCTCTCCGCTCCCCTCTCCGCTCCCCTCTACTCTTCTCTCTCCTGCCCGCTCCACCCCCCGCTCTTCATCTCGTCTCGAAAAAGCAAAGGGACTGTCGCCGTGCGGCCTCGTACCTCGTCAGCATAGTACAAGCTTGCAGGAGCGACTCTTTCAAGCAAACTTGCTGGGCCGTGCTTGCCATCGGGCGATTCCAACTGGATCGCTCGCACCACGACGGCACTATTACTTTACCTGCTCTTAGGCCCCATCAATCTGGGCTTGTTCAACACGCGGCCGACGCCTTCCACTTCTCGCTCCCTGAAACGACCACCATCTTTGCGGCTTGGAGAGCCAGGCCGGGCGTCGGTTAAGGACACCTAGCTTCTTGCCGCACTCTCCGTACCAGTCCAGGCGAGGCGCGTTTCTCTCTTTAGAGAGTCACCAGCCACTGGGGCCATCACGTTGTGCCTACCTGATCACCCGCCATGGCCGATATGAAGGGTGCCAAAGGGTGGCGCGGTCCATCGACACCAACACTGAGTCCATCCTGGGGCCAAGCAGCCAGGAGCATGACGGATCCATCTTCGCCACCCGAGACACCCACGTCGGAAGGCCGGAAAAAGGGGCTTCGACGGGACCCCTTTCTTCGATACGCTCGTCCATTGTCCCGGGACCCCAACATCAGACCTGTGGGCCACGGTCACCAATTTAGCTACCAGCCAAGGGTCGCTGTGGAGAAGTTGAGCCCCATGTCCTCTTCCGGGGATGAGGAGGAGGAGGAGGAGGAGGAGGAGGAGGAGGAGGAGGAGGAGGAGGAAAGTATAGGCGCTCCCAGCTTGCTCGATGCACCCGCGCTCGGCCCTACCAATGTCGACGCCAAAGAAGAGTCTAGCAACGAGGGAGACGCCGACGCCGACTCCGACTCCGACTCGAATGATGGTGTTGGTGGTGGCCGCGGTGGCCCGCCTACAGCAACGCGGCTCCCACAGCCCGATTCCACGACGGCATCAGACACCGAAGGCTCCGTGGGCATTTCCACGACTTTCACGGCCTTTGAGTGCCATTTCATCATCGAAGAAATCGACCCGATGGACAGCGACTGCGAGGGTCTTGAGGTGCTTCTCCCGACGGAGATTGAGTCGACGCGTAGCCGGTCTCGGTCTCGCCACAAGGAGCTCGACCGCGGCATGATGCAGGACCTCCGGAACCTCAACTGCAGCAACGAGACGACGGACAACGAGACGGGCAGCGGCAGGAGCCCCGGTTACGGATACGACGACGACGAAGAGGCCTTTTACCGGCGTCAGCAGGAACTGAAACGGCTCCGGCGCCTGAGCATGTCGAGCAGCTTCGGCAAGCGTACCCACAGCGAGCTGAGCGACTCGGACAACGAGGACGCCGGAGGCCTCGACGTCAACGACGTCGGCTCGAGCGCGCGACACATGCGGAAGAGGCTGCACCGCGGTAGCCTGCTGTTCCAGGACCCGCCAGAGCCGCGCATCGACGAGCTTGACGAACCCGACTCGAGCGAGGACGAGTTTGCGACGGAGAACTCGCTGGCGAGGGAGCTTCCATACTACGCGATGGAGATTATCGAGGTGCAATCGGTCTAGGTGACGAACGACGACGGGCTGTCGACGACGAGGGCGAAATGCGGTCGAGGTGGGAGCATGGCATGAGCGAGCATGCGAGCACCCTGGACGAGGTGCCGATGCCCGTCTTCCCGTCTCCCCCGGCTCGACGGATGAAGAAAGGTGCTTGACCGACGGGGAGGGGCACCGTGGATGTGACAGCGTAACTGGCATGGACGCACCGACGGCCGACGCGAGACTTGCAAAGGACTCGGAGCGTCGTGGCAGCGATCACGATGGGGTCTGCTTTGGCGACGAGAGAAGCTGGGGTAGGAGCCAACGGAACGGATGGATGCGTCGCCGCTCTCTTGCTCCCGGCCCTCGCCCCCTTGCATGTGCACAGCCCAAAATGGATTGCGACGCCGGCTCGCCTGATTGCACACGTACGGTACGAAGCGTTGACCGCCTGTTTGCGCCGCATAGTCCCTCTTGCAAGATTTTTGAAAAGCCATGTGCCGCGGGGAGCACTTTCAGCAAATCCGACGTGAGGAAGGACGGAATCCAAGAGCAGCGCCTGCCGACCCCGAGCATCTCGCCGGGGCAAGGACGGGGATGCCTTGGTCCAGCGCGTGAATGATGCCCTTTTGCCATTAGACGTGGTGAAGCATGTTGGGCAAATACGCGCTGAATGAGTCTACCGGCCGTTCTTGCACCGATAGCAAGATGGATGGCATGACCACTTGTACTCTGTCGTGGCATCATGGGGACTTGATCAAGCTACAGGTGCACCGCTGCAGCACGTTTATTACATGCAACCGCCGCGAATATACTTTTGCACTTGCGAGGACTTGGAAAGTACGAGTTGACCGTACCGGATGGTGCATTTGATACTGTTCATACATGTACGGAGCACATGCAACGACTGGTATTATAGTTTTATTACTTGCAATTACTTGTACAGTGCGTGCGAGTTTGAATACTTGTACAAGCACGATCCGATTTGTACCGAGGTGCGGGACTGTTCCACCCGCGCCTTCGCCGGCTCAGTGGTGGTGGGGTGACGGAAGGATTTACCGGCGGAAGCCGACCGTCGGCGGGTAACGGGTTACGGGTCATGGTTCCATGGCCCGTGGCAGTGGCAGCTGCAGGGCGAGGTAGCATTTTGCTTACCGACTTTCGACGCGGGACACCCACTTGAGACAACCGTCGGACAGCGGTTGGAAGAGAAGCACCAGCGGAGGGACTGGGAAGGCCGGAGTGGTGGTGTGATGGAAGGGATCCGGCAACGAGGTAGGCTCATCGCATCCTGCTAGCGAGCTGCGTGTTGGCGATAGGAAGATGGGAGACGCATGCCGTGAATTCATGGTGGAAGGCTCCGGCACAGCACTTGTGGAGGAATGAAGATGCAAGGCATCCACGGATGGATGGGATATCTTTATATCACATTGATCAAGTCGCCGACGGCCATGAAGTGACATGTCCGCGCTTGTATTATTTAGGTGCACACCGTAGTCCGCATGGAGGGTACGGAGTATTACACCCACCGACATGCTAGGACGAATTGGGCCTGCCGACGGTCTTCCACACATGCATCTACTACAGTACAGTACAGTAGGTAAGTACTAACTGTACCCAGCAAGGAATCACAGGTACTTGGTAGGTGCCTCGTCATTCTTCCCAGACGAGGATAGACGAGGAGAATGTCAAGTACATTTACACTTGGAAGCATACATGTACATTATGCTTGCTTCCTGTGCGGTATATTGTTTGTAAAATCTGTTCTTGCCTCGGATGCCTCACATGTGCGCGGGCGGGCGTCCTTGATCAACGTTGGCATCGTAAGGGTTGTGCTCTGTTCCATCACCAATTGCTCGTAGCGAGCGCCGACACCCTGCTGGACGGCAGTCTCCGAGCGGGAGTCGGTGCGAGCGTAAGTAAGTACGGAGTACAAGTACGAACACTTGTACGGAGTACTATATACCTAGTACGGAGTACTTAAGTATTAATAGTTGTACAGCGCATGTCCTTGTACCGTACCACCAAGAACTTTCAAGTACAGGGGGTAACTGCTACCGGTGGTTCTTGGATGTACAGTAGGTGCACTCCGTACCTACCGAGTACTCAATACTCCGTAATACTGCGTCCCAACGTTCCAGTAATTAATTACCGTACCAAGCACTCCGTCCGATACCAACCCAGCGTATGCAAGTAAGTACATGCCAGTGGATGGTGTCGCTAACTGGTCGGCCGACATGGGGAAGCAGGCTGTCACCAGTACCTGTAGGTTCGAGCCAGTAGTGGCCTAGTCATGGCGCAGGTACTTACTTTTTAGGGGCTGTCGGCACGCAGCTGGTGGTAATGGTGGGGGCTTCTGGCACTCGAAATAGGCGAGGCCTGTCTTTGGCCCTCCGTACTAACTCGCCGCTCGTCCACCTGCTAACCGGGCCGGAGAGCGGCAGCGCGAACCCTTGTTCGGCTCAATGACGATGCATTCTCGTCCTCGGCCTCGTCCTCGTGAGTGCTTGTACGTAATCACTCGCACGAAGCTTCTCCTTTCCCACCGATGACGACGCCGGCTCTCGAGACGGCGATTGGGCGGCCGTTGCGCTCGGAGTTCTCGGCCTTTTCCATGCAAGCGCCCTTTTGTCGCATCCACCGGTTTCCAAGGGGGGCCGCGAGCCAAGCCTTGCCGTTAAGTGACACTCGCGAGAGAAAATGGTCATAGGACCCCCCTCGCCTCGAGCCTTGCGCTCCGATCCCTTGGCACTAGCTTCGCCGTCTGCCTGGACCTGCACTTAGGAGGATAGCTCGTTCCTGGGAATCGGGGATGCGAGGCCGCGGGCCCAAAAAGTAGCAGCTAGCTTCACGAGAACGGACGAGCGCGCAGGCACAGCTGCGTTTGGGACGTGGTACTTGAAGCTGGGTCTCTGCCCTCACCTGGCCACTCTCCCCAACCATCTCTCTCCTACCCTCTCCTACCCTCTCCTACCTCTCCTACCCTCTCCTACCCTCTCCTACCTCTCCTACCCTCTCCTACTCTCTCCTACGCCGTCCCGTCCCCGGCCCACCCTCTCCTCCACCGCCCCTCGGGATACGAGTCGTAACTCCTCGTGCTCCCGCTCTCGGCGTACGAGTGATACGAGCGCCCCCTTCCCTGACCTTCCCTGGCATCATCCCCCACGCCGCATTCCTCCCTCCGGCTCGGATCGCACCCTGAGCAAGGTCGAGAAGCGCAGCACCGCGCGGCACGAGCACCATGAACAGGAGCACGGTCGAGAGCCGCTTCCTCTCGAAGCCCGAGGAGCTTGGCGTCACCGCCGTCGGCTTCTCGGGAGGCCAGGTACGCGATCGAGGCCCGCGGCGCCCCCCCCCCCCCGAGTTGAAGGGCCATCGGCTGACGACGGAGGGAATGGACAGCCCAAGGCCGGCGTCGACGTGGGCCCGGCCGCGCTCATCGAGTCGGGCCTCCTCACGGAAATCAGGGACGAGCTCGGGTACAAGATTGTGGGCGACACGGCCGTCAACCTCTACAAGGACCTGGTGCCGACCGAGGACCCCGACTACCGCGGCATGAAGAACCCGCTGACGGTGTCGGCCGTCAACCGCCGGCTCGCCGACCAGGTGTACAAGCACGCGTCCGAGGGCCGGCTCGCCCTGACGCTGGGCGGCGACCACAGCATCGCCATCGGCACCGTCTCGGGCACGGCGAGGGCCATCCGCGAGCGCCTGAACCGCGAGATTGCCGTCATCTGGGTCGACGCGCACGCCGACATCAACACGCCCGAGGGCTCCGACAGCGGCAACATTCACGGCATGCCGCTGGCCTTTGTCACGGGCCTCGCCAAGGACGAGCGGGAGGAGTACTTTGGCTGGCTCCGGGACGATATGCGGCTGAACCTGAGGAAGCTCGTCTACATCGGCCTGCGCGACGTCGACGCGCACGAGAAGCAGATTTTGCGCGACAACGGCATCAAGGCATTTTCCATGTTTGACGTCGACCGGTACGTTTGGCCCCCCTCACCCCCGCCCCCCCTCGAGCCCGTCGGTATGAGGGGCGAGAGAATCGACGGGCTGACGGTGACGGCTCGCGTCGCAGCCACGGCATCGGCCGCGTCATGGAGATGGCGCTCGCTCACATCGGCGCCGACACGCCCATCCACCTGTCCTTTGACGTCGACGCCCTTGACCCCATGTGGGCGCCAAGCACGGGCACGCCGGTCCGCGGCGGCCTGACGCTCCGCGAGGGCGACTACATCTGCGAGGCGGTGCACCTGACGGGCCAGCTCGTCGCCATCGACCTCGTCGAGGTGAACCCGTCGCTCGCGGCCACCGAGGCGGGCGCCAACGAGACGGTGCGGGCCGGCTGCTCGCTCGTGCGCTGCGCCCTCGGCGACACCCTGCTGTAGACGGCACGGGCAAAGGAAGCATGGTGGGCTCGGCAGCCTCGGCGTACAGGTTGCTTTGCGGGTAGAATAGACACTCCTAGACGTTGGCGACGCACGGATGACTCGTCGGGTGGCGAGGCAGGTCAATCGATCATGGGCACGCGTTCCGCATTGGCCATTCGCACACGTTCCGGCGACGACCTGGTGATGCCTGCATGCGTGCTGGACGGCTTCTGGACGGCTTCGCCCTGGATGGGATGCACCGCGGGGATCCGGCCTGTTGGCAGCCAACCGGCTCGACTTGGTTCCTGGCCTGGCCCTTCGCCGCCCCGGCAGCATGGGTGGGCTATTGCCGCCACGCAGACAGACTGCTGGCACGGCGAGAGGGAAGATGCTTACCTGTATCCGTCCGTACTCGTACTGTGCATGTCCTATGCACCATTGTTTAATCGTGCCATCAACTCGGGTCCGTGTGAAAGGACTGGTGCCACGTGCCAGGATTTGCCGATGCAACGCCATGATCGCCTTGAAGCCGCAGTACAGTAATTACTGTCCAGTATACATGTACTTACGTAAGCAAGTAAGTATTACGTGCCTGTACGAATAGCACATGCGTCGAGCAGAGTACATTATTAACTTCCAGCATATGTTTATGCCAATAGCGGTAGTAGGCAATTACACGGTTCGATCACGACGGCGGTTACAAGTAATACCTGCTGCGAGCTAATATCTGCTACGAGCTCCTGCGTTCTCGCCAGCGCAACAGCAACACCCCCCGCACACAAAGTCTCATGTTTGCAGTACGCTCAAGTGCATATGCTGCGAGTATGCAATTGCAGTACGATGCAGTTCTGCTCGAATCCTAGCAGGTATTCATCCGTACCCTGTGGGCGAGCCCTTCGTCCGCCGTCACTTGCGAGCTCATGCGTGCAAAAGTACATCCCTTCGGAGTGCATACATCGACGCCCATGCATACACATGAATCATCACACCCGTCATCCTAGCCCGATTGCTGCCTCTATTTCGCAAACCCAAGTGGACATGGCTCATGCCGTTTGCTGAACGTGGTCCGCTCATGCCGCCGCTGCACATCGTGGCATTCTCCTCGCATCGTCGTGGTGGTCGTAGTATTGCTCGACCCAGCCTTCCGGTCCCGCATGCAATGACGTGCCAGACACGCGCACAGTACGATGGTCAAAATTACGAGCAAGGAATATCATCAATGTGCATGGCGTATGGATACTTGCCATGTTGTGGTATTACCGACCTGCTGATATCGACGACAATCTGAGGTGGCCGGGATTGACGCTGGGAGTGGGGCCTTGGGCACAACCACCAAAACCCGAAGCAAAGCTAGCCACCAAGAACTGGTGGTGGCCACAAACACTCTAGTGGAGGGTGCGGATACGCATGGCAAGCGGCTATACTGGTTTATCGAAACCTCGCCAACATCTCCCACGAAACGGATATCGCATCCCGTCGCAGCCTATAGCAGCCGTCCCACGCGTCCCACGTGCCAGTTGGCCCGTCAGGCACTGCCGGGTCGAGGGGCTGGCAATCCTGGACCTCAGGATTCACCCGCCTATTCTAACTTATATCCATTCGACTGCCTCGCACTCTTCCTTCGACCCTGACAGAAGCCATCTAGAAATATCCGCAAGCCAACGTACCATCGCGCCCCGAAAGCGCCCACCGCCCAATCGCCAACGCCTTCCGATACCTGCACCCTCGACCGACCGACGCCGTGGGGGGAAGCCGTCGACCGAAGCAAACGAAGCCTGCAGCCTCTCCGCCGACACGCAGAGCGCATGGCCGACTGGGAAAAGATGACGACCGACACAACCGATTCGCTGCGGTCCGTCGAGAGCAGCAGCTCGCTCGGCTACAACAGCCAGCTTGTCGTCGACCCCCTGAGGACCTACAAATGGCCGCCGTGGCAGCTCAACTTTTGGATATTCGCCATGCTTCTCGCCTCGACGAGCATCATGGCCGTCTTTTCCCTCTTCGTCCAGATGCAGTACCGACTGCTCCTGCCGGTGCCTTGGTAATGACGATGAGCTACCCTCTGTCCACGATTGTCCCGTCGCTGACGAGTCCAAACAGGTACTTTCCCTACTGCATCGTCGTCAGCATCGTCGCCATCGCCTTCCTCGTCTGCATCTTCTGCCTCATCGCCCACCGCCGCCTGCTGCCGGCCATTGTCATGAGCGGCGCCTTTGTCCTCTTCGTCCTGTGGATGGTCGGCCTCGTCGCCGTCTCGATGCAGCTATGGGGTCCCAACGGGTCCGTCCATGGCAACTGCAGCCTGCAGGTCTTCAACCGGAGCCCGACGGGCATGTCGCAGGATACCTTGGCCTGGATGCAGCAGAAAAACATATGTGAGTGCCTCCCGCCTTTGGCTGCTTCCTCGCCTCCATCGTTGCTGACGCAGAACCCAGGCCAGTCGTGGTATCTCGTCTTTTTCATGTCGCTCGCCGGCGCCATGTCTCTCGTCTGGGTCATGGTCATGGCCTATCAGGTGTATACGAGCTCGTAGGAGGCAAGCGAGCCGGTGCGCATTCGGCGCCGTGCCATGTCTTGGGAGTCGGCGGGACGGCCGGTGTGCACGACGGAATCTTGCCTCCCGACGTCGCTGGCGCTTCTGGCCCAAGAATCATGACCGAGAAACGAGGCCAACGGCACAGCGTTTTTTTCTCTCACCCTTTGACATTGCACCTGCACGCAATGCTTCGGGGACGCGCGCGTTCCATTTCGAATCTAGGATTTCGACTCTTTGAACGGTAGAGGCGGGGGAGGGGATGTCTCGGCGACGAGAGCGAGCGAGCCTCGGATTCTACCGCGTTTGTATTAGCACGAGTAACGATATTATGGTCATGAATGAATGAGCAATCAATGAACAATCAATGAATCAATCAATCAATGATGCAACGAAACAATCCATGAATGAGTGCGTCGGCCAATCAATCAATGGGCGGCCTCCCGATGCCAAGGTGACGACGGCCTTGCCCTGGTCGAGACCATGGCCAGCCTTGCGATGTTGCGACGTGTTGTTGGAACAAGCAGGCGGCACAGCACCAGCACCAGCACCCCCCAAGTCTAGACCTCGAGGCTCGATGATGGCTCGTCCAGACGGCCCAACCATCGGATTATCCCCAGCGCCCCGCGGTGGAGCGAGGTACCCACTTGGTGGCGTGCAGAAGGCACAGAGTACGCGATGAGGGGGCTAGCGTGGCGGTGAAGGCATTGAGGGGCACTGAGGGGCAGTGGCTGGCGCACCCATTTTCAGCTTGCCAGGCCCGATTGACTTTGGTCCCAAGGTAGTCCAGCTCGAACCGGCTCGTCCACTATAGCCAGAGACCTATAGTGAAGCTACTGTATTGCACATGTGCATTTACTGTACGTTGTAATACTCTGTGTTACTTAAGTACTCTGTACAGTACGGAGCGCTGCTCAAGTAATAATGGTGGAGCAAGAGGGAAAGAGCAAGTGGTTGCTTGCACGGCACGGCACAGTACAGGTAGAGGGCAAGAGTGCGGAGAACAGTACGGAAGACGGTTCTTGGTAGTACTTGATGACTCCCGTTCCAGCACACTTACAGTGCTGTAATTACATGTCCAGTACTCCGTACTCCGTACTAGGTACCTAGTAGTTACTTGCACTTGTACTTGTACTGTACTTACGTACTCCGTATAATACCAACTGATACAGAAGTGAGTACAGTACATGCTCGTGTACAAAGAAAACCGCGTGCACTGCAAGTATTGTAGGTGTGCAAGTACAAGTACTGTAAGGAATCACTCCGTGCACTTACGAGCACATACACTTACTAGTATGCAACAGGTACAGTACTCTACTACACCCACAAGTATACCATACAGGGCTACAAGTACGCCTACAGTACAGTACATCGAACACGAGACATGGAAGCGAGGGCGATCGTTTCAGCGAAACGAAGCCTGACGCAAGTCGTTTGGACCGCTGCCAGCCAGGCGGCAAGTTCGGACATGGTCGGCAATGGCCAGCGACAAGACCGGGAAGCTACCCGTCGGTCAGGACAACGCATGGTCGTATCCGGCTTTCCGGCCTCGTCGGCAAGGCAATCGGCAAGGGCCATTGGCTCGACGGTATGGTGGTGCAGAGTTCGTCGTTGGACTCGTCATGTAGCCAGCTTGTCCGCTCGCTTCGTCGCCTGTGGATTTGACATGTTGGCCTCGCCGAGATTAAGCTTCGAATACTTCAAGTAGTTCGGAGCAGGGTACATGTACAGTACTCACGTACGCCCTTAGTGTACAGTACTGCAAGTACATGCACTGTACGCAGGTAAGCGAGCACCTACAGCACATGTACAGTGCACCGGTACTGTAGGTACTAGTACCTATGACCACTAGGAACGTCGTACCCTATCACTCCGCACTGGGTAAGTATCTGTGTTGCGCCGTGAGTAAGTACCTACTTACATCAATGCTTGTAATTATCCAGCTCTGCATTTTCGTACCCCCCAGTGTACAGCCACAGAGCGGTGGGGTGCAATGTGCCGAGTGAGACACGGCCGTGACGTAACAGAACAGACGGCTCGTGGAGGGGGAGGCCGCCTAGCTGGGATGAAGGAGGGAGGGGCTCCAAACACGTTGCCATGTGAGCTCAGCCAAGTACGGTAGCCGTACTAATATGTGCACGCAATACAGTAGGTATTGTACAGCAGACAAGTACATGCTTGCCTGGTTCCATGTACACCTCCAGGTACGCGAGGTGTAGGTGTACAAACTCGCAACATGACCGGTACACGCCGTCTCGCCGCCTCGTCTCGTCGGTGCTGAAGCAGACATCTGCTAGCGCATGATTGCGCACCCGTAATCCCCGGATCGGGGAGGGTGCCCATCTCTGGATGAGGAGATATCCAAGGACCGCCTGCTGGCTATTAGTTTCCTCTAGTTCCTGCTCGAGGTATATAGCTTGCACTTCCCCGCCGCCTGCCGTCCGGCCCTGCCTGCACACTCCCGCATCATCCTTCCCCTCCCCCAGCCTGCACAACACACCCGATCGTCAACATGGATTTCCTCAAGAAGGCCTCCGAGGGCCTCAAGCAAACGTCTGGCGAGAACAAGCCCGCCGAGGGACAACCCCCCGCCGAGGGCCAGCCTCCCGCCGAGGGCCAGCAGCAGCCCCCTGCCGAAGGCGACAAGGAGGACTACGTTGACAAGGGTGAGCACCGAGCCCTTCTTCCCATACCCTCATGGTGCACGCACACACGCGCATGCGCGTGCAGATGCCCGTACACACGTGCGCCAGCACAGTCATGGTGAGCGCTGGCTGACAACCCTACGCAGCGTTCGGCATGGCCGCCAAAAAGGCCGGTTACAACCTTGATCGCGGCACGCAGGAGAAGATCACCGACGGCGCCCGCGCCGCCTACGAGAAGGCCTCGGGGTAAGTGACGACGAATCCGACGCACCTGAGCATCTCTGTACACGATTCGTACGGGGCGCTCAAGCCCACCCACGCGCAGCACGCACGCATGCTTCCCGTTCGGCGCTGACAGCGGTGCAGAAGCAAGATTGACGCCAAGTACTCCAACTAGACGAGTCGTTGCGAAAGAGTTGGACGGTAATTGTCCGGGTACGAATCATGCCGAGCTCGTATGCAACATGCAGATACACGAGCCCGTAGCTAGATACCACATAACCTTGATCGACTTTCTTGTCAGCTTCCGAATCCCTTACTCCCGCCATTGGCCAGCGTCGCCGATCGATGCGTGATCCCTGCTCTCCGTATTCGTTGTTCTACACCCACTCCGTACATGCATCCATCACCCAAGTACCAGGCCGATGGGTAGAGATATTGCCCGTGACGGCAAAGTGTCAATGTACAAACCAACAATGCATGTTTCGCGGCTGTCCGTACGGAGCGGCGTCGGTGCATGAAACGTATGAACGTGTTGGATGGATAGCTGCGCGCAGTAGTCCATGTTGTCGCCACCAATTGTCGCCATGGGACAGACACGATTCATCCATCGTGCCGTTATCATTCCCCCATCAGCGGCAGATGCAGAATGAAGCAAGTGCCCAGAACGGCATGAATCGTGGCCACGCCTGCTCGACCGTTGAATGGGCTTGTCCCTCCCCATCCTATATCCTATCCTGTATTGTATTCTGCATTGTATGCTGCGCTGCCATCTGTATTGTATTCTGTATTACTCGTCCATTTTCTGAGAACACCTTGTCAGGTGTACTCAACGTGTTGTAC
Organism: Drechmeria coniospora; assembly: GCF_001625195.1. Classification (NCBI taxonomy): domain Eukaryota; kingdom Fungi; phylum Ascomycota; class Sordariomycetes; order Hypocreales; family Ophiocordycipitaceae; genus Drechmeria; species Drechmeria coniospora. The sequence continues at coordinate 4,150,459 of NC_054391.1, forward strand.
TTGCACTTGCACTGTACGTTCTCTACACGTACAAGTAACACATTGCACGTACTGTATGTACAGTACATGTCCACAAAGTGCAAGTATTAGTACACGTTGATATTTGCAAGCACCGAATTAATTTATTTGCAAGCACCGAATTAATTTATGTACAGTAAGTACTTGGTATACTACACCACGTACTAACATGTGTACTTGTATCCGTACTCCCTACTTACATGTACTTACTAACGCAGTGGTTGTTTGGTGGTCCGTCGGCCCGGCTAATGTTAGCGCCGGCTTCGTTGGGGCGCTGGCCTGGCAACTCGTCAATAGCGACGCCAACTCTACGTGCGCATGTACACCTGTTAGGCTGAGGCGCCGCTCGAGTACGTGCTTGCAAACACGTATACAAACAACCATCCGTTAGCGCCAAACATACATGGTGTCTGCACCGCAACTTTGGGTACAAACGCACGTCAATGTCTAATGTACAGCGAGCGGGGTCTGCCAAGGTAGCCGGGGAGATCGCGCCGCTAGTGCTCCGCCCCTGCTACCGAGCACTAACAGTCCACCTACAAACACTAACCGCTGATGTTGTTTTAGGGGCCTGCTGCTCTCCATCACAGCACCTGCCCTTCAGCGTGCACCGCTCGCCGAGACTTTCGTTGCCCGCAGGTACGAGCCAAAGCGCATCACGACCAAGAATGCTTCCAACACCGCCATTCACCCCCCCGACGAGCACCCCTATTGTTCCCGCATTCCCTGCCGACTCGCTCTCTACCCAGCAAGCACCTTGAACGCGCCGCCAACGCCACTCTGGAGCATATTCGTACGACTGTAAGATTCTCAGCACGGGCGGCAAGGATAGCACCTGATCGGATCCCTGCCTCGCCTTCGACGCACCGATCTGGTCTTCAAGATGCGTCATGGCCACCGATGAGGCTCACGGCAATCTTCCCCCCTCGCAACCGCCCACGCTGACGCGCGCCGCGGCCATGGATCTGCCCCGTGACCCCGACGTGCCGCTGACGGTGCATGACGACGCCGACGACGATGCTTCCTCCAGCCTGCTTCCTCGAGGCGAGCCGGAACCCCTGCCTCGGCGGGACGCGGGAGGCGCCGAGTCGAGCTTCGTCGACGCGACAGTCGCCGACCAGACCAGAGGGCCGGACGAGACGATGACGGAGGAGGATGTCCACCGGCACTTCAACGACGTCGAGTCGAGCTTCCTCCCCCGCCTGTCACCCATCCCCACCGGCTCGACCAACGGCGTAGGGGGCCTCGACGACACCTATCTCTTCGATTCACCCTCCAAGGCGAAACGCCAAGGCGACGAGCCGGAGAACTCGACCGTGAGCCGCATCACGGAGACGCTCGAGACGCTAGACTCGTCCCCGACAGCCGCCGCCGCGGCGCGCACCATATCCCGCGTCGTTGGCCTGTCAAAATCCGCCCCCCCCAAGGATGATGCCGCCGACTTCTACGCCGACGGCGATCAAGACGAGCCCGCATCTCCCTGCTTCTCCGTCGCCGACGACCCATCCTCGTCCCAAGCCCCGGAGACGATGGATGCTGCCGACACTTCGGGCCACTCGCTCCGCGCGGGCAAGCGATCCAAGTACCTTCGCACGAGCCGCTTCGGCAGCCAGCGTTCCTCGACCTCGTCCTTTGCCACGAACCCCGAGTCCATCGACGGCAGCGACGCGACCGTCGGCTTGGGCCTCGACTACGCACTTCGCTCCGGCGCCTTGGGCCTGCCCCGGGTTCCGAGCGCCCTTCACCCTCGGTCCATCAGCTTCGGCAGCATCGTCTCCGGCATCCACCTTGACGAACCGGACACGCCATCCACGCCTCACCTCGAGCCGCTCGCTGAGATCGACAGCCCTCCCCAGTCCCGCCCCGGCCAGCTGAGCACGCCCAAGGCTTCCAAGGAGAACCTCAACGCGCCCACCGACACCGTCATCGCCCAGCATGTTAGGGACGTGCACGTGCCCGAGTCGCTGGCGAAGGAGTACAAGGCCAAGAACGGGCTCCACACGCCGCGCCGGCAGACGAGCACGACCGCCGGCACCGCCACGACGAACCGGACGAGCCGGAACCTGACCCTCAAGGAGCAGAGCAGCAACATCGAGCGGCTGTCCAAGGAGAATTTCGACCTGAAGCTCAAGGTCATGTTTCTCAGCGACCGGCTCGACAAGCTCTCGGAGGAGGGCGTCAAGGAGATGATATCGGAAAACGTCAACCTCAAGACGAGCCTTGCCGTCCTGCAGCGCGACAACAAAATTCTGCGAAAACGAGTCAAGGAGCTCGAGCGGCAGGCCAGGGAGGAGGAAGACCGGCCGAGCACGGCCCGCAGTGCCGTCTCGTCCTTCGATCAGGCGGCCAAGGTGGCCGACGGCGAGGCGGAAGAGCGAGAGGTGGAGCTCGTCTACCTGCGCGAGCGCGTCGAGGAGTATGCCGCCGAAATCGAGAGGCTGCAGAGCGAGGGCGCCCACCAGGAAGGTGAGAAGCGCAAGCTCGCCGAGCTCGTCAGGACGCTCGGCGAGCGAAACGGGGAGAATGTCAGTCACCAGGAGGAGGCCGACGTCTGGAAGGACCTGCTCGAGCAGGAGACGGCCCGCAGGGAGCAGGCCGACGAGGACAACAGGAACCTTCGCGACGAGCTCTTTCAGCTGAAGCGAGAGAGCACCGGTGCCATGCACCACACGACCAACATTTACAACATCACCAAGAAGGACCGAGCGCGAGCGCGAGCGCTGACCGCATCGTCCGGCCGTCCCACCGACGGCCATGCCAGCGACGCCGAGGCATCCAGCGCCAACCTCAGCGGAGGCACGACCCTCGTCGACGAGCTGCGACGCGAGAGCGAACTTTTGCGGCACGAGAATGCGGAGCTGCGTCGCGAGGTGGGCGCCCAGACGTCGATGCTGACGTCGAGGAATCGCGAAAAAGATCGCCTCTACCTCGAGATTGAGGAGCTCAAGATGGCCCAGCGCCGCGGAGGCCTGCTTGCCTCCAACCTCGACAGCATCCTCGAGCGATCCGTCTCGCGCGCCGGACGCGAGCGTTCCCACTCTCGAGGCAGCGGCCGCACCATGCTGACGGCCGAGGAGGACGCCGAGCGAGACGAGCTCGAGAACAGGCTGGCCGAGGTGCGCGACAAGCTCAACGAGGCGAGGCTGCAGAACCAGGAGCTGCAGCAGGAGCTCGAGGCTTGCATGGAGGACTTCGAGTCCGCCGTCGAGGCCAAGCGGACGGCCGAGGAGGCGGCGACGACGGTGCAGCAGGATTTTGACACGGCCATGAACGACCTCGTCGCCTTGCAGGCGGAGCGCGACGAGGCCCTGCGAGAGCAGGCGGAGATGGAGAACGAGTTTGAGGCCCTTCGGCGCGAAGCCCAGGGGGAGATCGAATCTCTCGAGGCCGAGGCCGACCTGCGCAACGAGGCGGTGCAGCGCCTCCAGGCGGACTTGAGGGACCGCTCCGAGAACTTCGACGGCTTGCAGCAAGAGATGCGGAAGATGAGCGAGGCCCTCGTGCGGCTCGAAGACGAGCAGGACGACAAGATGCGCCGCATCCAGCAGCTCGAGGAGGAGCTCGAGTCGTCCAACGGCGAGCTCGAGGCGCTCGAGCGGAAGCTCATGGAGGCCAGCGACAAGAACCAGCGGCTGACGGTCCAGCAGGAGTCGTCCCAGGGCGAGATCGCCTTCCTGCGCGAGGAGCAGGAGGTCGACAAGGTACGCATCGGGGATCTCGAGGCCGCGCTGGCCAACACGGAGCAGAGCGTGCGCGAGGAGAAGGACCGAGCGAGGGAGCTCGACGACCGGCTGCGGCGGGAGCGCGTGCAGAGGGAGTTGGTGGCGGACAAGGAAAAGGAAGAAGTGCAGCAGTTCCTCAACGAGCTGAACCGCGAAGCGTCCATGGCCAAGGACGAGGTGAGGCGGCTGCGTAAGAGCTTGTCGTCTCGCGAGGTCGAGGCTACGGAGTGGAAGGAGAGGCTGATCGAGCTGGAGAACAATCTTCGAGAGGCCCTCGGCGATCTCAGCGGCACCCGTTCGTCGCTCCTCAAGGTAGGCTCGTGCTCGTCCCCCTCGCGTCCCGTCGTCGGTGCTGACTCTTCCCCCAGTCCATAGCCAAGATGCAGCGCGAGCTCGAGAATACGGTGCGGGAGCTCGACACGACAAGGGCGTCCCTGACGGAGAAGGACCACATCATCAAGCAGCGCGATGCCCTGCTCGAGTCTCACGCGCTCGAGAGTCGCAGGGTGGCCGAGCTGCTCGACAAGGAGCGGGTGGCGCACCGGAATACGAAGTCGCAGTTTGACACGTTCCAGAACAATCACCATCACCTCTCGCAGACGGCGAGCACTCAGGACGTCAGGATCTCCGAGCTCGAGAGCACGAGGAGCCAGGATCGGAGGAAGCTCGCGGCCCTGGAGCAGTCGACCCGCGAGCAGCTGACGGAGAGGAACGAGCTGCTGCTGAGGCTCTGGCACAGGCTGGGCGCCCTGTGCGGGCGCGAGTGGCTCAACGGCCACACGCTCGTCGACCGGCAGGCGGTGCCGTCGATGGAGGTCGTCGCCACCCGCCTGCCCGGCTTTTCCAAGAACCTGCTCGGGGCCGTCAAGACGATCGAGGGCTTGTTCGTATCCTTCCAGACCAAGATCAAGGCCGTCGAGCGGGACCTGCAGCGGGAATACCAGTCGTTGGAGAGCAACCTCGAGGTCCGAACGAAGAAGCTCGACCGGCTGGAGCTGATGGTGCGAAACTCGATCGCATCGCGGCGCACGGGGACGCAGGATGGCAAGGACCGGGTGCAGCAGCTCGAGGACGCGTACCGCCAGCTCAAGCAGGAAAACGCCAGCCTCCGCAGCGCCAAGGAGGCCCGCAGCAAGGGCTCTCGGTCGAGCACGGACGGCACTCTGACGTACGCCGCCGGAGGTTCGCCCTCGCCCTCGGTCCCGCGTGGACCAGGAGATCGCGACAGGAGCCGCGGTTCTCGCCAGGACCGGAGCAGCAGGACCGCGGGCTCTGCTTCGTCCGCCACGGCCACGGCGATCCCGAGGCCGGCGACGAGCAACGGCAGCATCGGCAGCGGTGGCATGGACGTGGCATTGGCTGGCGACGCGGGCGCGAGCAACAACAACAGCAGCGACAACCGATGGCTGTTTAGGCTGCGAGACATGGAGTACAAGCTGAAGATGGAGCGCGAGGGCCGCAACCAGGACCGACAGGCTGCGAGACAGCGGCTCGGCGGCCTCGAGCTAGAGAACCGCGACTTGCGGGACAGGATGAGGCGGACCAATTCGCAGGCTGACTAGAGGCTGCTTCTGCCGCTTCTGCTGCTTCTGCTACTGGGCTGGTTGGCAGCAGGTGTGGTTGGGGTTGTACGTATATGATTATCGCAAGCCCGAGACGGGGGGTTGTGTACGAACCGGTGTCCACTTTCTTGTACACGATGCACATCATGGCTATTATCGAGCGGTTGCGGTCGCAGTTGCGTCCGCGGTTGGAGTGCAAAAACGGAGGCATGGCGGGTCAACTTTATTTTCATTATTCTATTATTTTTGGGTATGGACGGCGCCCAAGCAGTCACGAATCAACGCGGGACGATTGTCATTGTATTTGCGAATGATGAAAGGTCACCTCTTCGTGTCACGCGTGATTGTATTTGCTTGAAGCCATCGGCACATGGCCGCCTACTGGCTCTGAACGGCCATCTCTTTGATCTGGACCTCGACCTCGGTCTCTCCTATGCCTCTCGTCTTGGCCTCATCCATGATGGCCTGGGTAGCGCTGGCACCGACCCTCGTGACGCCGAGGCTCATTACGTACAATAGGTCGTCGAGCGTCCTCACGCCGCCGGCAGCCTTGATCTGCACGGCGGCACCGGCATGCTGCCTCATGAGCTTCAGGTGGGGGACAGTGGCGCCCTGATAGCTATACATGCCATTGGGCTGCTTGACGAAACCATAACCGGTGCTCGTCTTGACGAAGGCGACATTGTGTTTTGTGCAGATCTCGCAGAGGCGGATGATGTGCTCGTCCTGCAGGTAGTCGTTCTCGAAGATGACTTTGAGAGCGGCACTTCGTGAGGCGACGAGTCGGGCGAGGGCTTCGATCTCTTGCTCGACGTAGTCCCACTGACCGCCAAGGACTTTGGCGACGTTGACGACGACATCAATCTCCGCGGCGCCGGCGTCAAGGGCTTCACGGGTCTCGGCGAGCTTGATGTTTTGGGTGCTGTTGCCGTGGGGGAAACCAACGACAGAGCAGACGAGGACAGAGGAGCCGGCGAGGAGGCGGGCGGCGTCGGGCACGGAGTAGGGCTTGACGCAGGCGGCTGCGAGTTTGAGATTGCGTGCGAAGACGAGTCCGGCTGTGATGTCATCGTCGGTGAGGGTGGGGTGCAGCAGGGAGTGGTCGATGAGCTTGGCGATCTGGGGGAGTGAGACTGTGACGGTAGGCATGGTGGCGGCAGGCGGTGATGCTGATACACTGAGTGTTGATGAGCTGGTGATGGTGATGGAGATGAGATTGAGAACGAGGTTGAGAATAAGGATGAGAACAAGGGTGAGATTGAAAATGGGGCCGGAGATGCGGGAGGGCCTCAAGGCTAAAAAAAAAAGGCTTCAAGACTTCAGGGGCTGGAGAGGTAGTCGCTCATGATCCTGCCGAGCGGGGGAAACGGTGGTGGTGTAAGTCAACTGGCGTACGATGCATCAGATGGTTCGCAGCCGTTGCATCCACGAATAGGAGCTGCGTGACGCGGTGGCGGTTTGGTGGCGAGGCGTGGTGAGAGCTGTGTGTGCGGACTTCCCAAAGCGGAAGCCCCGCTGGCCGACTTACACAACGACCGGCCAAATCCTATAAACATCACGAACAATCCCCTCCCCTCCACGGCTGCCATGTCATCCATGTGACGCTGTTTGGCAATTGAAATCATCTTGTTGGTGTTCCAGTCCAGTCGCTTTTCCATTCACAAGATGCGTCAGACAGTGGCCAAGCTATCGCGGAGCGTGCCGACCCTCAGCAGGCCGGCCTCCATGGCAGCCGGGGCGCACCACATATCCAGCAAGAAGGAAGGCAGTATTGCCGATGCCTTCGTGTCGCTGTCCGGTGCCGAGCGGCCGCCGCTGCCGGACAGGTTCCGCGAGCTCAAGTGTGAGCTCGTTCGGGGCCGCGAGAAGGACATTGTCGACAGCTGGTGCCGGCTCCTGAAGCAGCTGAGGGCGGAGAACGATGTCATCCGCCGGAAGGGATCGAACGTCATCCCGCAGCTCGAGTTTGCCAACCTCGAGGCGGACTGCGAAACGCTCAAGGGAGAGCTGAAGAAGCGAGGCGCCGTCGTCGTCAGGGGCGTCATCCCCGAGGACGAGGCGCGCGCGTACAAGGACGAGGTGGAGGCGTACGTGAGGGAGAACCCGCACACTCGAGGTACGTAAGTCCTGAGCACGGCAAGTCAACGACGACCCGTCGGCGGCTCCTGATGCGTATCGCACGGCATGGCTGATTCTGGATAGCCTTCCCGCCTCATGACCCCCAAGTGTATGAGCTGTATTGGTCGGCGCCCCAGCTCAAGGCGCGTTCGCACCCGTCCCTCCTCCGGGTGCAGCGCCAGCTCATGGCTTCCCTCTGGCACGCATCATCGCCGGAAGCGCAAGTGTCGCTCGCCAACCCGCTGACGTACGCCGACCGGCTGCGAATTCGCCAGCCCGGCGATGCAACCTTTGCCTTGGGCCCGCACATGGACGGCGGCAGCGTCGAGAGGTGGGAGCGGCAGGGCTATGGCCGCGGCGGCGTCTACGACCGCATTTTCGCCGGCGACTGGGAGGGTTACGACCCTTGGGACGCGAGCGGGCGGGTCGCCGCCGTCAACAACCTCTACGACGGCCTCGGCGCATGCTCCATGTTCCGCACGTGGCAGGGCTGGCTGAGTATGAGCCACACGCGCGCGGGCGAGGGTACGCTGCTGGTGAACCCGCTCATGCACCTGGCCACGGCGTACGTCCTCTTGCGGCCCTTTTTCGAACCGCTCGTCTCGAAGGCTGCCGGCAAGGGGCGGTTCTTGGACGAGGAAAACTGGAAGTTCACCGGCGAGGCAGGCATGACCAGCGAGCTGCCAGGCGCATCTATGGGCCACGGCCAGGAGCTGACGGAGGAGCTGCATCCCCACCTCGAGCTGGAGACGACCATGGTGCACATGCCGCCAATCCGGCCCGGAGACTTTGTGGCCTGGCACTGCGATAGTGAGTTGTCTTCCATTTCCCACCGACGCGGCGTGGCAGGATTAGACGCAGGGTGCTGCACGGCGGACGCTAACAGTCGTCAGCCATTCACTCGGTCGACAAACGGCACGCAGGGGCCTCCGACTCGAGCGTCATGTACATTCCCGTGTGCCCCGTGACGGACATCAACGCCGCATACCTCGCCCGTCAGCGGGCGGCGTTTAGGGACGGCACGCCGGGACCCGACTTCCCCGGTGGAGAGGGCGAAGCACGTCACGTCGGCCGCCCGACCGAGGATGTGCTACGACGTTGGGCGGGCAGCGGCGGGCGGCAGGCCTTTGGGCTCGAGAGCCTGGCTGTGCGTGGACAGGCGTTGGCCGGAGAGCGTTCGGTTGTCGAGAGGGCGAATGCTATCCTGGGTTTTTGATGAAGCTGGGGTACCTTTGGGAACAATTTGAAACAGCACTCGATGAGTCTGTTTCGGCATGGAGAATGTGTCGGCGGGAAAGAATGGTGGGAAATGGGGAGCTATAATTCTTTTCGCAGCGGTCAGAGCGATGTTGAACAAAATGCCTTTGGTGTCCATTCTTGTCTTGTGTGAACCACCAGCACGGCAGACGACTGCTACCTCACTCCGTTCCAAGCATTCTCTTTTGGTTCCGGTGACCTGTTTGGAAGCGGTTGTGAACCGTCCGTGAATATCCTGGGGGCCTTTGGGCAAAGATTCAGGGGGGCCGTCACCGCATCCAGCTCGCGTGCAGCACGAAATTCCTTTTCGATTTTCCGACTGCTGACCTGCCAAACCACTCCTCCTGCACTTGGTGCCTCCGAGCAGCTCCACTGCTGTGATGGTTTTGATGGACATCCGGCGAGACGTGCTGCTGTCAGCTGGGCTGGACAACAAGTTCGACCCGGTTTCAATGTGGAAGCTCGCCCCTAGGACTTCTGGCATGGCGTATCCAACCGTCGTAAATGAATGATTCGCAGTCAATACGCTTCACATGCCACATGATACTGTCTGAAGGCGATGCATCGTATCACGTCACTCGACCGACGGCAGGTGAGGCGAAATGCATCGTGTGAATGTGAGGAAGAGAGTGAGAGGACAATGGCCGAGGTTGGATCGTGCATATGCCATGGTGCGAATCATGATCTGAGGCGGCGAGAGGAGAGAAAGCCAGATGAAAAGACGAAATTTGATGACCAGCAAAGAGAGTACGGAGTACGTTGAGAAATATAAACAATACATGCAGGTGCGAAACTGGTCAGCCAATTTGCGCGGCTTGACGAGTCGCAAGTAGGGAAGGAGAGCTCGGAGGGATCTACTTGCCGCTGGCGCTGCTACTTTATACTCGTCGCCTCAGGCCATTGCTCCCCATTTCCATGGGCAAAGAACGCAGTCTCTGGAGTTGCAGAACTCATCGAATTACGTATCCTCCCCTACACTACTTTCTGGTGGCACTGCATTCCTCTGTCGCCAGACGAAACCGCCGAGGAGCAGAAAATGAGGATGTGAACGCGAGAAGGTGAACCGAGAATCACTACAAGGTATTGTCGAGGGCGAGGCCAGTTCTCTGATGTATCGCCGGTTGCTTGAGCCTGCCAACGAAGAGCACGAGCACTACGGTTGCTTTTGTTGACAGTTTGCTCGAGTCAGGAGGTTGGTTGACTTGGTTGGCCCATGGTCTTGACTCCCTGGCCGGTCTTGATCAATGGCGGTGGAGGAGGTCACGACGCCTTGTAAGTGTAGGCTGCAGCCTTTCAAGGCCCACTCTCGAGTTGGTAATGATCAATAAAATCCTGACGATTATCCATACTTACATACTGCATTACTTCTACGAATCCTAACACGACGTTGAGGGTGCTTGCTTCCAGGTACACTTACATTCGCCTACGTACAGTAACCAATCCATCGTCATGTCAACCGACTGGCGATCCGACCATGGACGCGCCAGCGTGACTTTCCTCCGAGAGAATCACCTGCTCGACCGGAGTGCGGACGCCGACCTGACGTGGGGATTTGCCGTCATACGGCCGACTGGCGCTGCCGACGACGAACAATGGGAGGCAGCAACGCGCAGCTTGCGGGAAGGCATTCTCTTGCCGTTTCGCGAACATGACAATCATCTACAGTCTGAACGTGGAGGTGCTCCGCTGGACCCAACACCTACCGACCTGATCGCAGGCAATCTTGAGCTGCCCGTATTGCATCTCGAGCTCGAGGATGGCCAGCGGCTCGCCATCAGCCAGAGCAACTCGACGATCCGTTGCTGCGTGCAGAGCGTGCACAATTTAGAGAGTACGTCAGCAGCATGTGCGAGCAAGACCGATGGGGGGTCGTCCATGCCGCCTGCATCGCCCTGGATGCTACGGCGGTGGAGAAGCTTACGGACGGTCATCTGGCCTCTGACGACCGCCATGTTATCATCCTGGACGAGGATGATAGCATCATGGTGACGGATTACTACGGCGCATGGCTCTTCGCGGAACCAACGACGCTGAATCAACTCTATCGCGACTTGAGGCATGGTGACATGACTCTAGAAGAGCTTTCACCTCATCCTCATCGCCAAGGACAGCTTCCCCTATGGGACGGCGACACTTGCGGTAAGCTGATAGACCCCCCCGGCGGCGCCGGATACCGCCTTGGGGGGACGACGAGGGGTAAGGGGTACGCGCCCGAGGTGAGTATGGATTGAACCGATACTGGCGCACGAGGGACGGTGAACTGATGGTAGCGTGTGGATGAAGTTGTGGTTCGTCCAGGGACAAGGACGGCACCGGCGGTCAAACGAACAGTGCGGCAAAAACTAGAGTGCGCGGAAGGCCTCAGCTGAGTCTGCCGGTGACCTCGTCCTGTTCGTTCATCTCACCGGTGACGGAAGAGGATGTGTGGATCATGCTGGATCACGCTGGTGCAACTTTCGAGTCGAAGCAAATCACATTTCGACCTTGGGAAGTGAAGGCCGCGACCCCAGACGCTGTGGGATGCGGAGTTTGGCGTTTGAATCCTGGACGTGAGGGTGAGGGTGCGGGTGAGCCACGACGGATGAATTTGTCAGCAGGCTTCTAGCGGCGCCGCCTGCCGTCTGTCAGAGGAGTGGATGCGATTCATTCGCGCCACGTCTCGTAAGTACGGGCCCTCGTCATGCCCTGCTTGGTATTAATAATCGCGGCGGAGCTGAAGGTCTGTTGGACGGCCATCCGCCTATACTTGCCGCGCCAGGTCGTGGAAAGCATGGAGAGGGTGAGACTGGCCAGGAGGTTGCTTGCCCAGGGTGAAGTTGAGTGGAGGGAGACGGTGCAACGTGCGGCCGAAGTCCGACTCCGCCTCTCGCTGCGGCTTCGCCCATTAGTCAGCTCTGCGGCCTCTGGCACAACCCCGCATATGGAAGCTCATGGACGACTTGGAAAGGCCACCAGGGTCGTCGGAGAACGAACGCTTGGACGGAGACGGCCCCTCCGCCCTCCGCCTGGGGCCCTTGTCGGTTGGCACGGCAAGGTCGGTGACGTGCCGCATCATGCTGCCCTATGCTGGCGGCCAGGACGTGTACTTGCGCGGCATCAGCAAACGCCGCCAACGAAGCGGTGGCTGGCCGCGGGAACGACGCTCGTTGCGGGGATGGTTGGCTGCCTGGGCGTGCTGACGCTCCCTGCGCCGCAGCGGACTCTTGCGCCGTGCTCCGGACTCCGTGGCGTGGGCGACGCGGTCCATCCGTATCCTGCCGCCTGCCTGAAGTGGGAGGGAGGCAGGGAGGGAGAGGGGAGGCGGAGGCGAGGCGAGGCCATGCGGGCCAGGAATCGTCACGGGTATATATAGTCGATGCTCTCCCGCCCCTCCATGACGAGAACGGTCAAGCATCGGAATCACGCCATCACCGCCGCACGCCATCGCCGCCGCATATCTCGCTACCGCACGTCAAATTCGATACCCGTTGCCTATCGTGCTTAGCATCCCATCCCATCCGCCTGCCCCTCCGCCTTCACCTCTGCCTCGGTCCCGGCCAGATCGGAACACGGCTACCCGCACACCATCGCACCAACGAGGACGACAAACAGCCGCCGCCACCATGACCTACACCCTCTACGACGCCTCCGTCACCGTCGCCAAGGAGACGCTCGAGTGTCTCGCCGCCATCCTCAAAAAGGGCGAGACGGCGCCCAACGCGGCGAGCCTGCCCGAGGCCCGCATCCACCCCGACATGCTGCCTCTGACCTTTCAGGTGCACTTTGTCACCGACCTTTCGCAGAAGATGGTCTCCCGCCTCACGGGAGAGGAGCCCCCGACGCTGGAGAACAACCTCAAGACGTTTGCCGACTTTCAGGCGCGCATCAAGCTGGTCCAGGGCGCGCTCGCCAAGGCCGACCGGGACCTCGTCAACAAGCGGGGCGACGAGATCGTCTCCATGGGCCTCGGCTCCGGCAAGACGGCTCAGCTGCCCGGCACCGCCTACAACAGCGGCTACACGATGCCCAGCATCTTCTTCCATCTCGTGACGGCCTACAACATCCTGCGGAAGGAGGGTGTCGACGTGGGAAAGATGGACTACCTGACGCCCTACATTGGCCACCACGTGCCCAAGGAGGCAGCCAACTGAGCGGAGAGGGGAGAGGGGTTCACCATGCTTGCATCGGTTCACATGTAGCTTCTAATGAATAAAAGTTTTCACGTGCCGAAACTCCAGTGGTAATTCGGTGAAGGTGGCTGGCTTTCCGTGACTGTAATCTCGATAGCTTTTGATCCCATAGCTATTGTTGTTATCGAGATGTTGCAATTGAAGATGGAAAGGGGAAAAAGTGCCTGTTCCGATGGGGTGTCTGGTGTGGTGGTGAGCACCGCCTTTAGATGGGGCGTGGCACGATTACATGTCACCCTACGGAGTAATTACAGGCTACAATACTCCGTACTGTAAGTACAGTACAGTACGGAGCGCACGTATTAATTACTTGATCACTGTATAGCGGGGTGACAAAAGTGTCGATTCACTTTGTGGTATTAACGCAACTAAAGTTGAGGCGTCACTTTTGTCTACTGACTGTACTACATGTCAACTAGCGCAGGCCTAGTGCCCAAGCAAGCACCGAACAGTGCAGTAAAATACGACACAGCACAGTACGGTTATTGCTCTCCGCGCTGCTCCTCAGCACGCTCCCCCCACCCATCGCCACCCTCGCCCCGCTGACAACCTCGCAATCAACCTTGAACCTCCTGTCTCCTCGCAAAGGCCGCCGCAGAGCGCAATCGCGCCCAAGGCTCCCAAGCACCCATCATGGCCGCGCACTGGTGGGCTCTCCGTGCCATCATCGCATTCGAGGTTCGTGCACGAACCCTACCCGCTCGGCTGTCGTCTGCCGCGCCCTCGGACGGCTCGCAGAATGCTGACCAAGCTCTCCATGATGACAGGACCGCATCATCGCCGCCGTGCGTCCGCCCCTCCCGGCCCCCTTCCCCATCAACCCTTCCATCATGACCGCTCGGGTTTGGGACTGACCCGCCGACGGCAGATCCTTCGACAACCTGGCTTCCACCGCGCCGTCGGCCGCATTCATCGGACCGTGCACGAGAGGAAACATGGACGAAACCCGCGTGAGCCGCTCGCGCCAGGCGAGGCAACCGCCGAACCTGGTCGCCGTGGCTTCTTGAGGCTCTTCTTTGACGAACTCAAGAACCAGTTTCAGGGAAAGCCGACCGACCTGCCGCACAACAAGCCGCCCAAATGACAGATCGTCCCGTCCACCGACTGGCATGTCCCGTCGCCGCGCGCCTAATATTCGATGACTCGACGCTCCGCGGCCGACGTGGCCCCCGTGATGAAGCGCAATGGAACTTTGTGTCAACGAGGATGCGTATCACCTGGAAGCGACACCTCGGTTCGATGCCTTCTCGGGACAGCACAATGCCTCCTCCAGACCACGCGAGGCCGTCGCTGCATCAGGCTTGTCACCAAGCTTGCGTCAAGCGATGGCGGAAACCAAGGTCTTGAGATGGCGTGACCGTGGAACGGCGAGTGCCCTCGAGAGGGAGGCGTGCGCAGGCAGGAGGTTGAGCGTACATACGCATCATCTGCCACGGCCGCCATACTTTGCCCTCGGCAGCATTCGACCCGGACAGCTTTGTCATTCGCAGCTTGTTGTCACGGCCGACGTGTAAGGAGAAGACGGGTAGCCGATCTAGTGCATTGCCTTTTCAAAACCAAAGCCATGACGAATACGATGAAGAAAACCATGATGAATATCACTACGGATACCGCGCGTCAATTTCACCGCCCTCAGTATCCTCCGTCGCTCCGTCCACCTGCAGAATCACGACATGTACTTTGCGCAGCCACGTGAACGCCAAGCCAGCGCAGTCATGATGTGGTGAGATCGACTCTGCCATGCAGCAACGAAGCGTAGAGCCCATGGTACTGCGGAGCGCCTCTGGCATCGCCATCGGCCAAGGGAGTTGGCTGATGGACAGCCAACGGCCACCAAATCGTGCGGACCAGTTGGGTTACTGCGGCCCCGCCATCGGCCGATCTTGGTCTCGCCGCTACGTCTGCCGTCTTCGCCTTTCGCGACGCTCGCTGTCGAACCGGCAAGGAGCAAGTGCACTCTTGGACGGCCATGGTGCATCTACTGAGACGACGTGCCACGCAGCCGGGCCGCCTTCCGGGCCCTCCATCGTCGAAACGACATGCGGCAGAACGGTGACGGCAAGACGTTTGACGAGTCTGCTTCCCCATTCACACACTACACCTACGCCTATTTCAAGAAGCCCCAAAGGTTATTCAGGCTCTCGGCCAGGGTGGGATGCGCCCACATGGCGTCCCGCAGAGCCGTCCACTTGACGCCGCCGACCATGGCCATCTGCACGACGCTCATGATCTCGCCGCCCTCGAGGCCGAAGCAGGTGAAGCCGAGGATCTCCTGCGACTCGGCATCGACAATGGCCTTCATCAACCCGCGCGTCTCGTCCGTCTCGAGGGCCCGGGCGACGTACGACATGGGCATCCTGGCCACCTGGATCTTGCGGCCGGGCAGCTTCGCGCGGGCTTCGCGCTCGTGCAGACCGACGTGGCCTAGCTGCGGGTCCGTGTAGACGACGTAGGGGAGCACCCTGTCGACCGTCGTGAGCGGCGCCGGGTGCGAGCCCTTCTCGAGCAGGTTGGCGCGCAGCAGGCGGAAGTCGTCGTACGAGACGTGGGTGAAGGCGGGTGCGCCTTTGACGTCGCCGAGGGCCCAGACGCGCGCGTTGGACGTGCGCAGCTGCGAGTCGACGACGACGTGGCCGCGCGCCGTCGTCTCGATGCCGGCGGCGGCCAAGTTCAGCGCCTTTGTGTTCGGAACGCGGCCGGCGGCGAAGAGGACGTGCGAGGCGAGCAGCTCTGGCTTGGGGCCCTCGGCACCCGAGGTGGAGACGGTGGCGGCAATGGCCGTGGCGGCGTCCGCATCGCCCGTCGGTCGCAGGGCCGTGACCGTCGTCTTGAGGCGCACGTCGACGCCATCCTCGCGCAGCACGCGCAGCATCGCCTCGGCGACATCGGCGTCCTCCCGCGGCAGCAGCTGCCCGGCGCGCTGGAGGATGGTGACGGCGGAACCGAGGCGACGGAACAGCTGGCCGAATTCGAGGCCGACGTAGCCGCCGCCGACGACGACGAGGTGCGAGGGAACGACGGCGAGCTCCTGGATCGACGTCGAGTCGAGAATGGTGGCGGGCGCGAACGAGGCGGCGTCGAAGCCGGCGACGTCGGGGGTCGCGGGGCTCTCGCCGGCGCAGATGAAGATGCGATCGGCCGTGAGCGTCGTCTCGGGCGCCCCGCCGTCGGCGCCCCGCACCGTCAGCGTCCTCTCGTCGCGGAAGCAGGCCGACCCCTTGATCCACTCGACGCCGGCCTCGCGCAGCCTACGCTCGCTGCCGGCGCGGAAGCTGTCGACAATGTCCCGCTTCCGCTGCCTAACCTTTTCCATGACGACGTGGACGTCGTTGACGTGGGCGCTGCCGCCGACGTGGACGCCGTAGTCGGGCCCGCGACGGGCGAGGTGGGCGACGCGGCCGGAGGCGATCATCGTCTTGGTCGGCGTGCAGCCCTCGTTGACGCAGCAGCCGCCGAGGTGGGACCTCTCGACGAGGGCCGTCTTGTGTTTGGCCTGGGCAAAGGCGACGCTGAGGGGCGTGCCTCCCTGGCCGGAGCCGATGACGACCACGTCGTAGTGGCGGGCATCGGACATGGTGCCGATGCGTGCGGTGCACTGTGCGAGAATTCGTCCGAGCTTGCGTCCTCGACAAGACGTCGAGAGCATTCGATCTTCCGGCGGATGAGACAGAAATGAGGACGAGGCCAGGAGGCTGCCGGCTTGATGTGGGAGGGGAGGGGAAGGGAGGAGAGGGGTTTACACCTTTGATCCTGCCGTCTTGTGCCAATAGAGAGGTACTCCTTCCGCGAACGGAATACCTCGCTCGCTCTTGCCACATTGGTACGCGAGGAAGCGTACACTCGGTCGGCAGGAAGTAAATATTTGGGCAAGCAGGGCAGGAAGTCGGTAGCTAGTACTTGCATGTACGTCCACTTTGGCATGCACCTGTCAGTTCCTCTGACGTCATGATCACCGCCACAACAAACGCAGTGCCGAGATGGCCACAACAGATTGGGAAGTCGGTGTGTGGATTGTCTGCATCTGATTGCCCGCCGTTCCTTCATTTCGTTCACCGGCTCAACATCGACAAGGGGAAAGTCTGCTACGAGATGGGATCGGATGAAGCGACGGCACGACACGACATGCCGTGCCGGGGAGATGCTTCAGCAGACGGCCCAGGCTCCGTTCTGCGCGTCGCTTCAACGGCTGTGCGGCGCGGCGCGGGGTGCAAAGCATCAGCCACCGGCCGGCCCGATTGGGAACTGGCACGGCGACATGGGCGGTTATCAGCCACCGAGCTCCCGCAATCGTCCCGGCTCACATTCCGGCTCACCGTCGGCGGCTGCCAGGACAAATTAGCACGTACCTACTTGGTGCACCTACTGTACTCTGTGCTGCACTTGTACATGCCTCTATTACAAGCGCAGCAGTACTGGACGAGGCGGAGTCCTGGACGAGGAGGTGAACGGAACAGGTGATGCTGTACGGAGTAATTACGGAGCACTCCGTACTGTCCTTGAGAAAGTACCAGACCAAAGTAGTTGTGCAGTATTAATAACTCGTAAGCGCACATGCAATACGGGGTACTCGGTGGGGGTTCATGTGCCGTATTCCAAACTTGGAATCTGCCCATTTACCCGCACAGCACGGAATAATTCTCCGTACGGCTACAGCTATTTATTGCCGCCTGCGCATTCACTCGTACTAAACCCGTATCGCCTGCTTCAGCAGAGAAATGCTGTAGAGAAACAAGACGCAGGACGAGGAACAATGGATACTTGTAGACGTACGAAGTACGATTGTTGATCGAGCGATTTCTGCGGAGTAAGTACTCCGAAGTTGTAGCAATACTTAATACTCACAAGCCAAAGTGACGGAGCTGGCCATTAAGTAATACTCGGTACTTGCACCTAGGTGCTCAGCAAGTACAGTACATAAGTACTGTAGGTAATACTTGAGCACTTTTACAGAGCAGCAGTACTTAAGTAGGCACGTACTTTGGTTGCGGAGAATTTCATACCAGGCACCTAGAACCAGGAGCACTAGCATCGCCGGTAATAAATGCACTAATAATACCACCTCTTCGTCGTGGCCATACTGTATAGTATTGTGCATCGACGCCCGGAACAGGCACACGTACCCACTGAAGAATACATTTCGCCCCGTCGTGTAAATCGCTTTGACAGGGACTTGAAAGTGTACTGTACTGTACGGGCAAAAGTACAACTATGTGTACTGTACTCCGTACACCGACATGCACTTGCCTGTGTAAGTAGTAATACTTACCGTACTCTCGTTCGTACTCGGTACAAGTCCAAGTATTTACCTAGTCCGTTGTTAAGTACTAGGTAGGTGTAATACTTTTACTTATACCTGCAGGTGTGCAGTCACTAGACAAAAGTGACGACACTATTTTGGTAGCTACTATTACTGCAAAGTGAATTTACAATTTTGTCACCCCCCGATACAATCAATGCAATCAAGGACGGAACGCGGAGTATTACATGCTACAGTAAGTACATAGTAAGTAGTACTTACATGTACTCCGTACGGTACTGAAGAAAAATACAAGCAAGTAATTTTATACGTTGTACTCCGTACCTGTAGGTGCATGCTTACGACAACGTGTGCCTACATGTACTGTACATGCTCATGGACAGTACATAATTACTTAGGACAGTACATAATTACTTAGTACAAGTACTTGTAAGTAAGTATTAATAGTTGCAAGTACTTCGTGTTCGTGCTCCGTGTTTGTGCTCCGCATTCATATACCTAATTACATACTTACCGTACAGTACAAGTACGGAGAACACCCAAGTACTCCGTACTCCGTACATGTAAGTATTAATACTGTTACCGTACAGTAAGATACAATACTTGCACGTACTGTACTCCAGTACGGCAAGTACAGTAATTGCATGTACATGTCCTTACTCCTAACAGTACTTGCACTGTACTCGTGCTCCGTACTCGGCTCCATGCTCGGCTCCATACGTACCCGCACAAGTGCTCAGCACCCAAGTATTTTGACTGTCCTCGACCCATATGAATTGAATATCCATGCCCATATCTACGGAATAAGTACGTGATATAATTAGCTCCATGGCATCTTGAATTCGCTACTCCGTACTTAATAAGTAATACTGTACGTCTTGTATCCATGCAAGCCCAATTTCATCTCGTCCCATCCTTCTTCCATTTCTACCCAGGACACTGCACAGCTACATGCACAGGTACATGTGCATGCACTGAATCAAACGTACCTTGTGACGTTCCCAATGTCCATCTCAGGCGCCATGCACGGCCGTCTGGCCAATTTCTTCATCTTCTTCACTGCCCTTTGCATCCTCTGGCCCAACTCTGTCACGGCTCGCCGGCACAAGCTCAAGCCCGAACCCTCGAGTGACGACGCCAAGGTGGACGTCGTCTGGCGCGGGGACACCCGAACGCCGGACCAGGTGAAGCAAGCCGGCGGTCTCTTCCCGCACAACTATAGGCCCTCCGCGCCCATTGACCGCATGCTTCCCAGCCCACGTTGGAATTTCAGTCTCGACAGTCACCTGAGCGGCGGAGCCGATTCGCCTTTCGTGAGCACCACGTCGGAATTCTTCGTCGCCGGCCAGTTTGCCATGGGCTGGCAGGGCGGCGGCGAGGCCTACATCTACCAGATCAAGACGACGCCCAACATGTATCCGGCCAATAGCTTCGGCAGCAAGATATTCCCCGAACAGTCCGAATACGTCGCCTTGGGTGGTGTTGGCTGGAAACAAATCCAGGGCTGGTACGTCATCGATCGGGTCGCCGAACGAGAGGACGGTCGGTTCGCGTTTCAGGATCGGAATACCAAACCGGACCCGGGGCGGGATCGATTCTACGCCAACGATGATTATCGGCAGGATATTTTCGGGAAACAGAGCCACGTTCGTCCCAAAGATCTCACCCCCGTCGCTCTATGCGAGCTCGAGCAGCTTTTGGGCAGCCGAAAGGGAGGGAGAGCCGACTGCGTCGGCAAGGGTGACGGCAATGGCGACGGCGACCGGTCAAAGCCGTCGGAAACGGTCACCGGAAAGCCGCAGAAAACGGCGGATCCGGAGAAAGGGAAAGAAGGCAGGGAAAATGAGAGTCCAAATCCGACAAGGTTGAGGGAAAAGCCCGAGTCCAAGACTGCCGGTGCATCCAATTGGATTGCCAACAAGTTTGGCAGTCGTCCCAAGTCAGAGGTAATGATCAGCCCCGAGAACTATCTTTGTCGTACTCACGAGCATGATGGGCTAATTTCGCCGGCAATAACGCCCCCTCTAGGCTTCTCGGAAATCAAAGACTCATGACCATGCCGCTTAGGCAACGGCAGAAACCAGAGGGGATATGCATCATCGCCTCCCACAATCTCCTCCCGACGGTTTTTGGTGAGCTGAAAAACTTTCAACGAGCAACATCAGAACAGAACCAAGGACTGTTGTGCGTGTCCTCTCACCACCAAACGGGGAGATGGTTTCGTGGAGAATGACATTCACGTTCCATGCTGCTGCAGTCGGTGCCTGCAAATTCCTATCAAACCGGCATCGTCCCCAACTACGGCGCTGGTAGGACCTTGTGCTCTACGCTTTTGTAGCAGTTACAACTACTTTCACGCTGCCGTGCAACTGGCCCCAAGGGCGGCGGGATATTTCCATTCCGTCTGAAGCGGTAGATTCGAATTTACCTGCGTGAGCCAGTGCTGGTAGCCAACTCCATACTGTGACGCTGATGCTCCGTGCATTGAAATACATACGCCTACAGTGCAGCACACATGACCAACAAACGAAAAGGAAAGGTATAGAAAGGATACTCTATACGGCCAGATTGCACGTACACGAGCCAGTACGAATATGAACAAAATTTATGAATCATGAAGAACACGCCAGTTTCCGCATGTCCACAAACAAGCGCCAATATCGTATTTACCCCGAGCCCCTTGCCGATGGTGGGATCGCCGTGCACATCACGCACCGCACGAGAAGTCCTACCTGTCTACCCTTTGCGCCAAGTTGCAGATAGGGCGTCGATTTTCACGGGGAAGACTAGAAATCCGCTACATTCTGCCGCGCATTCTATGCAAGCACGTACGCACGCATGAAGATATGCAGCGAGAGCAGATGCTGCTCATCCGGCAGCGCAGTCGCTGAATATTTGGCAGCATTTCGCTGATCGCACAGCAAAGGGGGGCCAAGCTGGGGCTCGTGCCGCTCCAGACGCGCTTCGAGGCGGAGAGTCTGCCGCCCCAAATACTTCGACAGCATGGTAGCAAGTCCAGCGATGCCGTCGTTCAGCTTGGTCGTCCACGCATGGGTGACCTCAATGTCGACCTGTACCCGCTTCTGTTGTCGTGCGTTGCCTGATTCTGGTGATAGTAGCAACGATGGCCAGTCTTGGGAGCCTTGAGGGTGCTTCCTCCATGGCGTGACAAAGGTTCTGACGAAATTCACACGTTTCGCGCTGGAACGCCGGCTGTTCGCGCTCGGTAGAGATTGCGCCATCAACTAAGCCGCCGAATAAAAGGCCAGTCAGAAGAAATGTTGCAGGAGAGCGTGTTCGCCATCTATCCGCCCTCCCCATGCGCGTATCGCACATGGCCATGACAGTTTGGAACATTCTTGCCGTGCCTGAAGCAATACCGTTACGGAATTGCGATATCGTTTCAAAACGTCTCGCTGCACGGCGTATGGGAAAGCAATGAATTCTTGTCCGAGTTTGACATTGGCCTGGTGCGCTGACAAGAGGTCGATTCGAAACGGAGTTTCGGAACCGCGAGCCCTTTGCGAACAACTGTCTTTATGATGGGTGCTGTTGCCGCCCTGGCCGAGGCCGGAATGGAGAATGGTGTCGTCATGACGTGGCGAATTGCCCCCAGTCGCCCCAGTTCAGCGGTAGACCGATGTCGAGGTTCGCCTCCAGGGCATCCTCGACCGCACTCAAGTTGAAGTTGGGATCTATGCAGCCAAAGACGTCCTGGCCCGATATGGCATCGATCAGCGAGAAATCGACAACGTTGTCCAGCCCGAGGGCGGAATTCATCTCTGTCGGGTTGACAACGGCACCGACTGGCTGACGAGGCGACGCCTGACCCGTCGGCTCCGCTTTCGACTCCTCGTCGGCCAGGATCGGACTCGTCTCCCTCGTGCTCGCCTCCCTGTTCAGAAGCGTCGCGGCTCTCTCCATCTCCTTCAGGACCCGCTCACCGAGGCCGGCGACAACCTTGGCGCTCCAGAAGTGATTGCCAAACTTCCTCAGCAGTTCGCAGTTGCGCTTGAAGGCATTCATGGACCTCGCGCGGAACATTGGCAGCCGGCTGTGCCTCATCTTGCGATACTCGACACTCAGCGCCAGGGAGACGGCGTAGGGAATGAGCGGCAGGGGGCTCAGGTGATCTCTCGGAATCGCACAAGCGATCCGTTCCGCCGCGAGGGACCGTCGCGCGTTCGCCGACGGAGGGGGCAGCGTCGAGGCCGCCGGGGAGGTTCCCGGCCGAGGCAGGCGGCAGGAGAGAATGATGACGGCGTGGTAGAACGTTTCGAGCGTCGCTTGTGCCGGTTAGCACCCACGGTCACGGCGAGGTGCGGTCGAGCGACACGTACCGATGAGCGGGGACGCGACCTTGAGGGCGTCGGCGTTGACAATCATCTGCTCGAGGACCGGAAGGTCCATGTAAGCCACCTTTTCTTGGCCCGACACCTCGGCGCTCGGGCCCGGCCGGTAGAGCTCGATGACCTGGTCGAGCCAGCGGACGATGGAGAGGAAGAGGCGGAAGCAGGGGGGCAGCTTCCGGATGCAGTCGTCCAGGTTCGTGCCGATGTCGCGCTCGTGAATGAGACAAGGACGGCCGTAGACGGCGGCGTTGATGATGTCGAGGGCCCAGACGGCGCAGAAGAGGTTGTTGAGGTCGTCGCAGTTCG